>NC_081202.1:2800567-3173067 GCF_902713425.1 Acipenser ruthenus | reverse complement strand
ATGACAGGTCAGGGTGTGCAGCTGTAGTGTCTGTGAGGTATTGGTTTTAGAAGTGACAGGTCAGGGTGTGCAGCTGTAGTGTCTGTGAGGTATTGGTTTAGAAGTGATGGCTCAGGGTGTGCAGCTGTAGTGTCTGTGAGGTATTGGTTTTAGAAGTGACAGGTCAGGGTGTGCAGCTGTAGTGTCTGTGAGGTATTGGTTTTAGAAGTGACAGGTCAGGGTGTGCAGCTGTAGTGTCTGTGAGGTATTGGTTTTAGAAATGACAGGTCAAGGTGTGCAGCTGTAGTGTCTGCCCCCTCTTTGACGAAAGGAGCAGTCATTTCCGTTTGACAGCTAAATGCTAAGGGCCATGTTTTCAAAACGTTTGCTCCAGTCTTTAATGCTCCTATTTTGTGAAAGAGGTAAAACCCATGTTCATTTTACAAAACTAGAACCAAACAAGTAAGTAATGTGCTCCAAACTCTGTTATGCACTCATTTGTATCATTTAAATGTCTTTTTTTTCATGAAAGACGGTAATACAGATAACAATGGCTGCAGAGGGTATTAGTGCTATTATAAAACAAACACGTTTTTATATGTATTAAGACATTTTCTAGACGAGATTGTTTAAGCGGCTTGAAAATGATGACACTGTTTAAAGCAGGTTTCAAGTCTCTTTTATGTAAGGGAATGTGTTTTAAGAACATTAGGGAATGCCCGAATCACTTTCATACATCATATATATACAGGTATATACAGACGTGCTCAAATTTGTTGGTACCCCTCCACAAAAAACGTAGAATGCACAATTTTCTCTGAAACAACTTGAAACTGACAAAAGTAATTGGCATCCACCATTGTTTATTCCATATTTAATAGAAATCAGACTTTGCTTTTGATTTTTTTATTCAACATAATATTGTAAATAATAAAACAAATGAAAATGGCATGGACAAAAATGATGGGACCGCTAACCTAATATTTTGTTGCACAACCTTTAGAGGCAATCACTGCAATCAAACGTTTTCTGTCGCTCTCAATGAGACTTCTGCACCTGTTAACAGGTAGTTTGGGCCAATCTTGAGCAAACTGGTCCAGCTGTCTCAGGTTTGATGGGTGCCTTCTCCAGACTGCATGTTTCAGCTCTTTCCATAGATGTTCGATAGGATTCAGATCAGGACTCATAGAAGGCCACTTCAGAATAGTCCAATGTTTTGTTCTTATCCATTCTTGGGTGCTTTTAGCTGTGTGTTTTGGGTCATTATCCTGTTGGAGGACCCATGACCTGCGACTGAGACAGAGCTTTCTGACACTGGGCAGTACGTTTCGCTCCAGAATGCCTTGATAGTCTTGAGATTTCATTGTGCCCTGCACAGATTCAAGGCACCCTGTGCCAGGCGCAGCAAAGCAGCCCCAAAAAATAACCGAGCCTCCTCCATGTTTCACTGTAGGTATGGTGTTCTTTTCTTTGAAAGCTTCATTTTTTCGTCTGTGAACATAGAGCTGATGTGACTTGCCAAAAAGCTCCAGTTTTGACTCATCTGTCCAAAGGACATTCTCCCAGAAGGATTGTGGCTTGTCAATATGCATTTTAGCAAATTCCAGTCTGGCTTTTTTATGTTTTCCTTTCAAAAGTGGAGTCCTCCTGGGTCTTCTTCCATGGAGCCCACTTTCGCTCAAAAAGCGACGGATGGTGCGATCAGAAACTGACGTAACTTCACCTTGGAGTTCAGCTTGTATCTCTTTGGCAGTTATCCTTGGTTGTTTCGCACTATCCTTCTGTTCAATCTGGGGTCGATTTTCCTCTTGCGGCCGCGCCCAGGGAGGTTGGCTACAGTTCCATGGACCTTAAACTTCTTAATAATATTTGCAACTGTTGTCACAGGAACATCAAGCTGCTTGGAGATGGTCTTGTAGCCTTTACCTTTACCATGCTTGTCTATTATTTTCTTTCTGATCTCCTCAGACAACTCTCTCCTTTGCTTTCTCTGGTCCATGTTCAGTGTGGTGCACACAATGATACCAAACAGCACAGTGACTACTTTTCTCTATTTAAATAGGCTGAATGACTGATTACAAGATTGGAGACATGTGTGATACTAATTAAAAAAACTAATTAGTTTGAAATATCACTATAATCCAATTATTTATTATCTTTTCTAAGGGGTACCAACAAATGTGTCCAGGCCGTTTTAGAATATCTTTGTAGAATAAGCAATAATTCATCTCTTTTCACAGCTTCTTTGCTTTATTCTATGACATACCAAAGGCATGCAAGTATACATGATAAAATAGCTTTTAATTTCATCACTTTTCAGGAGGAATGAAGCATTATTTCAATGAGCTGTAAGGGTACCAACAAATTTGAGCACGTCTGTATACATGCTACCTTCTTTGCAGAAGTCAAGATCTTTTGTTGCTATTAGAAATGGTTATAATTAAAAATGTGCCATTTTTTCAGAAAGCAGAGGCCACAGGAGAAAAGAGACCCAGAGGCAGACCCAGGAAATGGGTAAGTACCGAAGATTCTTTTCACTCTCCTACAGCCTGACAGGGAGTAGGAGACACATCTAACATTAAGATTTTTTGTCTTCCCTAGTGGAATTTCATTGTGCTTTTTCTTTAGAAGTTTCTTTGTTTTTCCCCATTCACAAAACTTTTGTTTAGCGACTGTTTTTTTTAAGGACTGTCTTTAATAAACAATCTCATAGATTAAACAGTACTTTGAAAATTTGAATGATCTCTCTCCAAAACAGGTGAAAAAGATTCCATGAACTGCAAACATGACTTTTAAATGGGCTTTTTAAACAACCCTGAACAGTTTTGTGAACAGAGCCCATGATTGACACTGCTAGTTGGTGGTATTATATCCAGAATATGATACCCAGATATGACAATTTCTGAATTCTCGTCTCTTTAAAGGGAATTTTACAGGCAGTCATCTTGACTGGGTTTCAAGAGGTTCTTGTATCACAGGAGAGGGATTGCGAGCAGTTTTAGCAGAGTGAGATTTAGATATGGAAGAAGATAGCTCACTTTGTTGGCAGTTTAGAGCTCATTTGGTAACAAACATCTTTATGATATACTGCAAATACTACACATTTAAAAATGTAGTTGTCTTTTTTTATATTCTCTGATTTTGTAACTATAAAGAATGCTCAATTCCATCATGTACAGTTTGGGGAGAGAGGACCACGAAGCTACTCAAACTCTGCTAAATTATTTCTGTTATAATAAGAGACACCCTACACATGATGTGCCAATAACGGGTGACAATAACCCTGTACTCTTCCTACAGAGCGCAGGAACATAGATCTAAATAACACGATTGATAGCCGGAGTGGTGAATGTTTAGAAGTTCATATCAGATATGCATGACTGATACACCCAGGTGAAAATGCAGAGCCACAGTTCAAGTGGCGTCAGCAAAGCTGAGTGATTTATGTTTGTTTGTAGCTGTAGTCTACATCAGCACACATTGGCAATGCGACTTTTAGGCAGAAAGCAAACTTCTCCTGTTTCTAACTTGTCAAACAACGTCATGTATGCAGAGTTAGCGTTATAAACGCATTAGCCATGGAGGACAAATGTTTTGCTGTGCCCTGAAAACTGGTAGTCACAAGAGGAGTTCAGTTTCAGCAGAGGTTTCAGCTTGCTGGAATTTGAACCCAGATCGAAACTTGTAACGCTTACCACAAGTTTATCGAGGTCTGGAAGGATTTGAATTAGTCACATGTCTTCATTTTCAACCTTAAGCTTCAGATAAGGACAGGTAATTCAATATCTTTAGATGGTCTCACCCTTGTGGAATATTCTCGTTCTGTTCTGCAGCTCGGCTTGTGTGATTTCTAAGGGCAGCCCCTTAGAAAAGTTTACCACAGTAAATTTGCACAGTAATTTAACCTTGCCATTGTTTACCAGGTTTTTTAAACACACCTCTCTGTGCTTTTTTTCAATGCACACCTATACTTTCCCATGCTTTCACTATTCTTTGTCACACTTTGCCATGCTTGTACTGCAGTAAACTTTCATAAGGAGCGGCTTGACGTTGCCTCTTGTTTGTAAGGCCTCTTGTTTTGTTAAGGCCGGAATGATTACCTTATCAGAGGCCAAGCACAGATCTTGCAGGCACCTGACTATCCAAACAGCTTCATTATGTGATGGTAGGAAAAGCCCAATAGCAGACAGTGAGAATACTGCAGAAAGCCTCTTATCACAAGATTTTGCTTGATAAAAGCCCAGTTCATAAATGTGCCATTTGTTCAAGAAACTTTTTTTTCTGCGTTCAAAGTGATGCTGACTGCAGATCCTCTTATCAGTCCATGCCTGTGTCAGAGACTGTTGACAGAGTGTCATTTCCTTGTTTACAATAGGCTGAAACTGTCAGTCACTGTGTTTGCCTGCTTTGTCACCGTGCGCTCTGTTTGTCAGGCTTTAATATTCCCTTGATTCCTCTGTGCTAAAGTGACCTTTGCATTGTCTGGGATCAGTTCAGAAGCCGGCTTCAGTCTACAGATGGGATGAAGCAGCACTGCAGCTCAAGCTGGCTGTCTTCATTGTTCAGCCCCAGTCTCTGAACTGCTGACACATATTCATTGGAAAGTCTGAGAAGGTTCGGGGGGGCATTTGCAAAACCTCAAGGACTGTTTTAAGGATCGTTTTTATTCAGGACTGTTTGGATTAAGCCTGTTTTGATTAATTAAATGGAAGTTTGCAGTTCATGAACCCCTTAGGATTGGAAGTTTATACCATTTATTTTTCATAGCACTATTTGACCTTATAGAAGGTGTATTATCACCTGTCAAAAAACAGTCTTCAAAAACATTCCTTAAAGCTCTTTAAAGTTTTGTGAAAAGGGCCTTTCCAGGGCAGAAGCCCTGCTGTTGTAAAGAGTGTGTGTGGGAATGTTGGTGCTAATTGGGGAGTGGGCACATGTATATAAGGAAGGAGAACATGTGCAGCAACGCTTGAACAATAGCTTCATTGTTGACCTGCTACATATGGCGTTAGAGGTGGCATAGCGTCAAGGAAGAGTCAGGAAAAGCTGTTTTGCAAGCGCGGTTGCGCACTTTTAATACACAGTAAAATACAAGGGCCAAAACAAAAGAGTTACACAAAACAATACTAAACAAATTCTACTATTCAGGCTGGGCATTGGCCTTGACTGAATAGTTTCCAAAACACAGTACAAGCACACTCCCCAACACCCCTCTGTAACACCTTACACAGTACAAGCACACTCCCCAACACCCCTCCCTAACACCTTACACAGTACAAGCACGCTCCCCAACACCCCTCTGTAACACCTTACACAGTACAAGCACACTCCCCAGCACCCCTCTGTAACACCTTACACAGTACAAGCACACTCACAAACACCCCTCTGTAACACCTTACACAGTACAAGCACACTCCCCAACACCCCTCCCTAACACCTTACACAGTACAAGCACGCTCCCCAACACCCCTCTGTAACACCTTACACAGTACAAGCACGCTCCCCAACACCCCTCTGTAACACCTTACACAGTACAAGCACACTCACCAACACCCCTCCCTAACACCTTACACAGTACAAGCACACTCCCCAACACCCCTCTGTAACACCTTACACAGTACAAGCACGCTCCCCAACACCCCTCCCTAACACCTTACACAGTACAAGCACACTCCCCAACACCCCTCCCTAACACCTTACACAGTACAAGCACGCTCCCCAACACCCCTCTGTAACACCTTACACAGTACAAGCACTCTCCCCAACACCCCTCTGTAACACCTTACACAGTACAAGCACACTCACCAACACCCCTCTGTAACACCTTACACAGTACAAGCACACTCACCAACACCCCTCTGTAACACCTTACACAGTACAAGCACACTCCCCAGCACCCCTCTGTAACACCTTACACAGTCCAAGCACACTCACCAACACCCCTCTGTAACACCTTACACAGTACAAGCACACTCCCCAGCACCCCTCTGTAACACCTTACACAGTACAAGCACACTCCCCAACACCCCTCTGTAACACCTTACACAGTACAAGCACGCTCCCCAACACCCCTCTGTAACACCTTACACAGTACAAGCACTCTCCCCAACACCCTTCTGTAACACCTTACACAGTACAAGCACTCTCCCCAACACCCCTCTGTAACACCTTACACAGTACAAGCACACTCACCAACACCCCTCTGTAACACCTTACACAGTACAAGCACACTCACCAACACCCCTCTGTAACACCTTACACAGTACAAGCACGCTCCCCAACACCCCTCTGTAACACCTTACACAGTACAAGCACTCTCCCCAACACCCCTCTGTAACACCTTACACAGTACAAGCACACTCACCAACACCCCTCCCTAACACCTTACACAGTACAAGCACACTCCCCAACACCCCTCCCTAACACCTTACACAGTACAAGCATGCTCCCCAACACCCCTCTGTAACACCTTACACAGTACAAGCACACTCCCCAGCACCCCTCTGTAACACCTTACACAGTACAAGCACACTCACCAACACCCCTCCCTAACACCTTACACAGTACAAGCACACTCCCCAACACCCCTCTGTAACACCTTACACAGTACAAGCACTCTCCCCAACACCCCTCTAACACCTTACACAGTACAAGCACACTCCCCAGCACCCCTCTGTAACACCTTACACAGTACAAGCACACTCCCCAGCACCCCTCTGTAACACCTTACACAGTACAAGCACACTCCCCAGCACCCCTCTGTAACACCTTACACAGTACAAGCACACTCACCAACACCCCTCTAACACCTTACACAGTACAAGCACTCTCCCCAGCACCCCTCTGTAACACCTTACACAGTACAAGCACACTCCCCAACACCCCTCCCTAACACCTTACACAGTACAAGCACACTCACCAACACCCCTCCCTAACACCTTACACAGTACAAGCACACTCCCCAACACCCCTCTGTAACACCTTACACAGTACAAGCACACTCCCCAACACCCCTCTGTAACACCTTACACAGTACAAGCACACTCCCCAGCACCCCTCTGTAACACCTTACACAGTACAAGCATGCTCCCCAACACCCCTCTGTAACACCTTACACAGTACAAGCACACTCCCCAACACCCCTCTGTAACACCTTACACAGTACAAGCACTCTCCCCAGCACCCCTCTGTAACACCTTACACAGTACAAGCACACTCCCCAGCACCCCTCTGTAACACCTTACACAGTACAAGCACGCTCCCCAACACCCCTCTGTAACACCTTACACAGTACAAGCACTCTCCCCAGCACCCCTCTGTAACACCTTACACAGTACAAGCACGCTCCCCAACACCCCTCTGTAACACCTTACACAGTACAAGCACACTCCCCAGCACCTCTTTGTAACACCTTACACAGTACAAGCACACTCCCCAGCACCCCTCTGTAACACCTTACACAGTACAAGCACACTCACCAACACCCCTCTGTAACACCTTACACAGTACAAGCACACTCCCCAACACCCCTCTGTAACACCTTACACAGTACAAGCACACTCACCAACACCCCTCCCTAACACCTTACACAGTACAAGCACTCTCCCCAACACCCCTCTGTAACACCTTACACAGTACAAGCACACTCACCAACACCCCTCCCTAACACCTTACACAGTACAAGCATGCTCCCCAACACCCCTCTGTAACACCTTACACAGTACAAGCACACTCCCCAGCACCCCTCTGTAACACCTTACACAGTACAAGCACACTCCCCAGCACCCCTCTGTAACACCTTACACAGTACAAGCACACTCACCAACACCCCTCTGTAACACCTTACACAGTACAAGCACACTCACCAACACCCCTCTGTAACACCTTACACAGTACAAGCACACTCCCCAACACCCCTCTGTAACACCTTACACAGTACAAGCACACTCCCCAGCACCCCTCTGTAACACCTTACACAGTACAAGCACACTCACCAACACCCCTCTGTAACACCTTACACAGTACAAGCACACTCCCCAACACCCCTCTGTAACACCTTACACAGTACAAGCATGCTCCCCAACACCCCTCTGTAACACCTTACACAGTACAAGCACACTCACCAACACCCCTCTGTAACACCTTACACAGTACAAGCACACTCCCCAACACCCCTCTGTAACACCTTACACAGTACAAGCACTCTCCCCAGCACCCCTCTGTAACACCTTACACAGTCCAAGCACACTCACCAACACCCCTCTGTAACACCTTACACAGTACAAGCACGCTCCCCAACACCCCTCTGTAACACCTTACACAGTACAAGCACACTCCCCAACACCCCTCTGTAACACCTTACACAGTACAAGCACTCTCCCCAGCACCCCTCTGTAACACCTTACACAGTCCAAGCACACTCACCAACACCCCTCTGTAACACCTTACACAGTACAAGCACACTCACCAACACCCCTCTGTAACACCTTACACAGTACAAGCACACTCACCAACACCCCTCTGTAACACCTTACACAGTACAAGCACACTCCCCAGCACCCCTCTGTAACACCTTACACAGTACAAGCACTCTCCCCAGCACCCCTCTGTAACACCTTACACAGTACAAGCACACTCACCAACACCCCTCCCTAACACCTTACACAGTACAAGCACACTCCCCAGCACCCCTCTGTAACACCTTACACAGTACAAGCACACTCACCAACACCCCTCCCTAACACCTTACACAGTACAAGCACACTCCCCAACACCCCTCTGTAACACCTTACACAGTACAAGCACACTCCCCAACACCCCTCTGTAACACCTAACACAGTACAAGCACACTCCCCAGCACCCCTCTGTAACACCTTACACAGTCCAAGCACACTCCCCAACACCCCTCTGTAACACCTTACACAGTACAAGCACTCTCCCCAGCACCCCTCTGTAACACCTTACACAGTACAAGCACACTCCCCAACACCCCTCCCTAACACCTTACACAGTACAAGCACTCTCCCCAGCACCCCTCTGTAACACCTTACACAGTACAAGCACACTCCCCAACACCCCTCCCTAACACCTTACACAGTACAAGCACTCTCCCCAGCACCCCTCTGTAACACCTTACACAGTACAAGCACACTCCCCAACACCCCTCCCTAACACCTTACACAGTACAAGCACGCTCCCCAACACCCCTCTGTAACACCTTACACAGTACAAGCACTCTCCCCAGCACCCCTCTGTAACACCTTACACAGTACAAGCACACTCCCCAGCACCCCTCTGTAACACCTTACACAGTCCAAGCACACTCACCAACACCCCTCCCTAACACCTTACACAGTACAAGCACACTCACCAACACCCCTCCCTAACACCTTACACAGTACAAGCATGCTCCCCAACACCCCTCTGTAACACCTTACACAGTACAAGCACACTCCCCAACACCCCTCTGTAACACCTTACACAGTACAAGCACACTCACCAACACCCCTCCCTAACACCTTACACAGTACAAGCACACTCCCCAACACCCCTCTGTAACACCTTACACAGTACAAGCACGCTCACCAACACCCCTCTGTAACACCTTACACAGTACAAGCACTCTCCCCAGCACCCCTCTGTAACACCTTACACAGTACAAGCACACTCCCCAGCACCCCTCTGTAACACCTTACACAGTACAAGCACACTCACCAACACCCCTCCCTAACACCTTACACAGTACAAGCACGCTCCCCAGCACCCCTCTGTAACACCTTACACAGTACAAGCACACTCCCCAGCACCCCTCTGTAACACCTTACACAGTACAAGCACACTCCCCAGCACCCCTCCCTAACACCTTACACAGTACAAGCACGCTCCCCAACACCCCTCTGTAACACCTTACACAGTACAAGCACTCTCCCCAGCACCCCTCTGTAACACCTTACACAGTACAAGCACACTCCCCAGCACCCCTCTGTAACACCTTACACAGTACAAGCACACTCACCAACACCCCTCTGTAACACCTTACACAGTACAAGCATGCTCCCCAACACCCCTCTGTAACACCTTACACAGTACAAGCACACTCCCCAACACCCCTCTGTAACACCTTACACAGTACAAGCACACTCACCAACACCCCTCCCTAACACCTTACACAGTACAAGCACACTCCCCAACACCCCTCTGTAACACCTTACACAGTACAAGCACTCTCCCCAGCACCCCTCTGTAACACCTTACACAGTACAAGCACAATCACCAACACCCCTCTGTAACACCTTACACAGTACAAGCACACTCCCCAGCACCCCTCTGTAACACCTTACACAGTACAAGCACACTCCCCAACACCCCTCTGTAACACCTTACACAGTACAAGCACACTCACCAACACCCCTCTGTAACACCTTACACAGTACAAGCACACTCCCCAGCACCCCTCTGTAACACCTTACACAGTACAAGCACACTCACCAACACCCCTCCCTAACACCTTACACAGTACAAGCACGCTCCCCAACACCCCTCTGTAACACCTTACACAGTACAAGCACACTCACCAACACCCCTCCCTAACACCTTACACAGTACAAGCATGCTCCCCAACACCCCTCCCTAACACCTTACACAGTACAAGCACACTCCCCAGCACCCCTCTGTAACACCTTACACAGTACAAGCATGCTCCCCAACACCCCTCCCTAACACCTTACACAGTACAAGCACACTCCCCAACACCCCTCCCTAACACCTTACACAGTACAAGCACACTCCCCAGCACCCCTCTGTAACACCTTACACAGTACAAGCACTCTCACCAACACCCCTCTGTAACACCTTACACAGTACAAGCACACTCCCCAGCACCCCTCTGTAACACCTTACACAGTCCAAGCACACTCCCCAACACCCCTCTGTAACACCTTACACAGTACAAGCACTCTCCCCAACACCCCTCTGTAACACCTTACACAGTACAAGCACACTCACCAACACCCCTCTGTAACACCTTACACAGTACAAGCACACTCCCCAACACCCCTCTGTAACACCTTACACAGTACAAGCACTCTCCCCAGCACCCCTCTGTAACACCTTACACAGTACAAGCACGCTCACCAACACCCCTCTGTAACACCTTACACAGTACAAGCACACTCCCCAGCACCCCTCTGTAACACCTTACACAGTACAAGCACACTCCCCAGCACCCCTCTGTAACACCTTACACAGTACAAGCACACTCCCCAGCACCCCTCTGTAACACCTTACACAGTACAAGCACACTCACCAACACCCCTCTGTAACACCTTACACAGTACAAGCACACTCCCCAACACCCCTCTGTAACACCTTACACAGTACAAGCATGCTCCCCAACACCCCTCTGTAACACCTTACACAGTACAAGCACACTACCCAGCACCCCTCTGTAACACCTTACACAGTACAAGCACACTCCCCAACACCCCTCTGTAACACCTTACACAGTACAAGCATGCTCCCCAACACCCCTCTGTAACACCTTACACAGTACAAGCACACTCCCCAACACCCCTCCCTAACACCTTACACAGTACAAGCACACTCACCAACACCCCTCTAACACCTTACACAGACAAAGGGTTTCCCCTTCCTTATATACATGTGGCCACTGCCCAATTAACACTCAGTAACCTAACTGGTGAAATGGCCACACCTGTGATTGTTGGCAGGGACAGATGTAACCCCATCCCTGCCAACCTTACATTCCCACACACACACTACAGCAGCAGGGCTTCTGCCCAGGCCTATTGAGAATAATTGAACAGAATGATCTAGACCTTTTAACTGTTGCATATGGATTCTTTGTGGTCGGTGCTAATGCAGTGTTTCCCCAGTATTAGGTGTGAACAGTGGAATTACTTTTCTTGAGGACTAGGGCAACAGATTGTCTGGCAGAAAAATGAGATAGTGTTTTTGTGAAACTTGTCTCATACATTTCAGTGGCTGGTTACAAAATGAATTCATTAAGTGATTTTTACTAACACTGTACCTTGGAGGATGTTGTTATACGCAAGACTGCTCCTACAGCTTAAACTGATCGAACACTGCATCAACACTTGGGACAAATGCCAATGCCTGATATGCCAGAAACAGAATAAGAATGTGGATTGAGACAGAGCACAATCAACAGTGTTTTGGTGACCATAAGGACAGTGTAGTTCAAAAATCATGCTTGGTAGTTCTGAATTATGGGAACCTCATTGTGTTCCGAAGAGTAACTAACTTACTCCACGGTAAAATGTAGACGCAGTTCTGAATTCCGCAGCTTGTTTGGAAACCTGTGTTTTTTGAGCAAACTGCAACAGTGCAGCAGGTAGCAGGTGAACTTTTGGACTCTGAATGAACTGATAAAGCAGTTAAAATTTATTGCAAGAATTTCTTTGTACTTTTGCCGCACCAGTTCAACTCCTTTTGACAGTCAGCCCCAGAAACAGGCTAAAGCCAGGTATTACCACATGGTACATAGGTCAGAGCTCTAGGCTTTCTTTAAAACAAGCAAATCACTGAATGAAACCGCTCACACACACACAAACACAGACGCACACACACAGACGCGCACACACACACACAGACGCGCACACACACGCACACATACACAATGACACTTACACACACACACTCACACACAGACACACACACACATACACACACACACACACATACACAATGACACTCACACACACACACGCGCGCGCACACACACACACACGTATGGAGTGGGTGGATAGTTGGTTTCACAATGAGTTTAAATAGGTGAAGTTCACTACCTGGGAAGCAGCCACTGTTCCAAGCCGAACCCTAAGCTGTGCACAGTGCCAGCAATGCCTTCCAGCTAAAAGGAAACTTACATTTTAAAAGCCATTTTTCTACTCTTGAAGTATAAATGTAGCCCATGAACAAAGGGGTTATTAGGAGGGTGGGCATTACATTGTCATGTATCACACACTAGCCCATGCAGTATTGTTTATAATTTCTGGTGAGCAATTTTTTCCTTTCAGTTTGAAAGCTTGCGCTGGGTGTCGCACTCTGTTGCTGGTGTTAACGAGCACGTGTTTCCCGTAATAACCGGCCGGTGAGCCTATTGAAACAATTGATCACCAGATATTATAAGTGTTTTTATACAAATTATGAAATTATAGGTATTATAACATTCTTATCACATGTTATAACATGGTAACATGCTGTTCAGTGCAATAACCGTGTTTAACAGACCCCTGAATTAAAGTATTACCAAAAAGATTATATTTTGATTTTCCTGGCGAGAGAAAAAAAAAAAAACGCAAAAGGGAGTCATTTACATAAAGGGAGCAGTCACTGCACTTTTAGAAATGCTAAAAGAAAATGTGTAAATTCAATGACAATGAACATTTCGACTATAAGTCACGTCTTGAAGACGTTTGTCACTGAATTTGCAACTTCTTTTAGTGTTTCCAAATGTAACGATTCTGGGTTGTGTGTTCTGTGGCTAACAAGAACAGGAGCGGTTGATTTGCTGTAAGGCACCCCTGTGGTCGTCAGTACAATGAACAGACATTTCTTAGCATTCTTTCTGTTTTGCGTACAGCGGTCTCCGAGCGTGCAGACACTTGTAGAAATGATGTCATCCTCCAAAGCTGGAACTGGAACAGAGAAAGCGCGTTTGTTTCCACATTTGTAAGCTTGTACTGCAGTGCTGTATGTAGTGTAGAGTGTTGCACTGTAACCTTGTACTGCAGTGCTGTATGTAGTGTAGAGTGTTGCACTGTAAGCTTGTACTGCAGTGCTGTATGTAGTGTAGAGTGTTGCACTGTAACCTTGTACTGCAGTGCTGTATGTAGTGTAGAGTGTTGCACTGTAAGCTTGTACTGCAGTGCTGTATGTAGTGTAGAGTGTTGCACTGTAAGCTTGGCAGAACATACACAGCAGAACTCCACACTGGAATGGTCAGTGCAGAATTCAGCCAACAAGTTGTACTGCAGCCTCCTGAAACCCTGGCCTGTAAGAAAGTGGGATGAGAAAGTGTATTATTAGAGGCTGATTTCCTTGTATGATGGGGAATTCCACAACAACTTCAGTAACACAATGTTCACTGGTTGGGTTTTTTTTTGTTTCAGCAGTTATGATGTTTATGGCTATAATTATCTCGTGTGTACAGGGGCTTATATCGTACCGTAGACTTGTCTGAGTCTGCTTTCTGCTCCGCGGGTTGCAAGACATTGAAAACATCCTCTGTGTGCCAACTGACTCAGCCAGGAGTCATAACTGAGCTGCCTGTGAGCAGGGGAGTCCATTGAGCTCTGGAATAGGAAGTCATAATGTTTCAGATGCAGTCAGATTGAAAAAGAAAGAAGACATCATAGAGTAGAAGTGTTTGAACAGCGAGTCACTCTTAACCAAACCCATTAGCTGCTAATCAGCAGCATTGTGACCTATTTTCAATAGCCCTGATGCTTTTTTTTATGAATGAAAAATGAAATTCCCTTAACTTTTTAAGGTAGTACCATTCTAGCCATTTTTCCAATGTGCATCACATGTTAAAGATCATTTTTAAGATGGTTATTTCCTATAAGCCCATGTTAAATATATAATCTGTAAAGGTGCTGCAGGAACTGCTGCATGAGTGTTTGTTCACAGAACGACAGGAACCGCTTCAGAAGAGTAACCCTTGAAGAATGCAGTTAAATTATCACCTGTATATTTTACTATGGAGACACTGCAGATATAAGGTCTGAATTGTAGGATCTTACAGCTACAATAAGCCAGCTCTGTTATAGCTGTAAGCGGGCACCCTCCTGGAAGTAATTATCACACATCCTTTCTGCCACAGCCGCATGTAACATTTCAATTAATGTCCTGACCAACTCGAAAACAGCTACCAGCCCTGGCCAGCTTCAAATCAGTTCTGGCTACACTGAAGGGAACAACTGAAGTGATTGCGACAGTCAGTAGGTTTGCTGAAGAACTGTAAGAAATATGTGTGTGTGCGTGTGTGTCTGTGTGTGCGTGTGTGTCTGTGTGTGCGTGTGTGTCTGTGTGTTAGTGTGTGTCTGTGTGTGTGTGCGTGCGTGCGTTCCAGTGTGAGTGTGTGCGTTCCAATGTGTGTGCGTGCGTGCCAGTATGAGTGTGTGTGTGCGTGCGTTCCAGTGTGAGTGTGTGTGTGCGTTCCAGTGTGAGTGCGTGCGTGTGTGTATTCCAGTGTGAGTGCGTGCGTTCCAATGTGTGTGCGTGCGTGCGTTCCAGTGTGAGTGTGTGCGTGCGTGCGTTCCAACGTGTGTGTGTGCGTGCGTGCGTTCCAGTGTGAGTGTGTGCGTGCGTGCGTTCCAATGTGTGTGTGCGTTCCAGTGTGAGTGTGTGCGTGCGTGCGTTCCAATGTGTGTGTGTGTGCGTGCGTTCCAGTGTGAGTGTGTGCGTTCCAATGTGTGTGCGTGCGTGCGTGCGTTCTAGTGTGAGTGTGTGCGTGCGTGCGTTCCAATGTGTGTGTGTGCGTGCGTGCGTTCTAGTGTGTGTGTGTGCATGCGTGCATGTATTCCAGTGTGAGTGCGTGCGTTCCAATGTGTGTGCGTGTGTGCGTGCGTTCCAGTGTGAGTGTGTGCGTGCGTGCGTGTATTCCAGTGTGAGTGCGTGCGTTCCAATGTGTGTGCGTGCGTGCGTGCGTTCCAGTGTGAGTGTGTGCGTTCCAATGTGTGTGTGTGCGTGCGTGCATTCTAGTGTGTGTGTGTGCATGCGTGCGTGCCAATGTGTGTGTGCGTGTATGCGTGCTTGTATGTGTGTGCGTGTGCGTGCTTGTGTGCGTGCTGTGTGTGTGTGTGTGCGTGCATGCGTGCTATGTGTGTGTGTGTGTGTGTGTGTGCGTGTGTCTGTGTGTGTGTGCGTGCGTGCTTGTGTGTGTGTGTGTGTGTGCGTGCGTTCTAGTGTGTGTGTATGCGTGCGTGCCAATGTGTGTGTGCGTGCGTGCGTGCTTGTGTGTGTGCGTGCGTGCGTGCGTGCATGCTTGTGTGTGCGTGCGTGCTCTGTGTGTGTGTGTGGGGGGGGGTCTGTTCATTGCACTTTCCACGCTACCCAAGCGAATTCCCATTTCCTTTGTTAGCGGAGTGCCAGACACCGCTGCACTGACAGGAACTAAATGTAGTTTATGCAGTTGGCCAGGTGGGTGGGGGAGTTGGGGAGATGGGGACTGGTAGTTGAAAATCTGTAGCAGGGAGCTGAAAATCCAGTCTCCTGAATCCATTCCTTGCAGTGCTGGTTGTTCGCAATGTGATTTATTTGAGCCGTGGCAAACATGCCGTACATCACCTAGCCTGTTGGCTTTGTTGGCACCTTGTCACATTCTTGTGGGGCTGAGGAATTCATTGTTCTTGTTTGAACTGATAAGAACAAAAAGGATTTTCTGCCTGAGACCTTGGGAAATGCTGACAAGGAGAGCCAGGGCTTCACTTTCCCAAGCTTTTTGTTCTGTGTTTTTCTTTTTCCAGCTGGGAGGTGTTGAGGTTAGGTGTGTCTGGAGCCGACCCTGTCGAGAAGCAGCGTGTGTGTCGGGCTTGTACTGCGCCATATGGTGGTGCGCCTCTAGTAGTTGAAAATCACATCCAAAGCCTCTCTTTCTGATAAAAATTAACAGGTTGTTAAATACTTACTAGCTGGTGGCTGGAGTATTGGACCATATTCCATTTGTATATCAGAAGACTTTTAGGCCAGCCAGCAACTGCGGCTCTTAAATGCTATGACTTTCGATATCAAATGCTTCCTATCAGTGTTACAGGGAGTGTGCATGGGGGGGTCTCTGTGGTTAGCATTGATTATAAATAAAAAAGATGTTTCTATCATGTGATGCTTACTCAATTGAATCTAGGCGGTAGGAGGAAATGGACCCCATATTGAGCTCACATGCTTCATTGCCTGCCTTGGGGAATGACACACCAAAGGAAGTGCTCAGTGTGTCATTCTTCTGTGCACGTTGGTAAAGCATTGTGAATGCTGATATTCTTCCATGTGCTTCAGGAGTCTTTTCAGAAGCAATGTGGTCTGGAATACTTAGAAAGCAGGACAAATCACGAAGCCAGAAACAGCAATAAACAGTCGCACAGGACACTCATTCTGAAACAGGGAGGAAATCAAATATCAGGAAGATGTGGACAATAGAAAGTGAGAGAGATGTATCACACTCTGAGAGTGTGGCAGGCATGGGCTGATGCATTGCATAACGATTGTAACAGGGCGAGGTGCCCTGTACATTGTTTTGTTTATTTATTTTTAGAACGGGGTCCCCCTCCACGCCTGTGTTATTTTGTATTTGATTATTATTATTATTATTATTATTATTATTATTATTATTATTATTATTATGGTATTTGTTAAATGTATAGATGTCGGCGGGCGCTGTATATTTAGTTATTGTTTTGTTTATAGATGTGACGGCATAGCCGTTTGTTTCTTATTATTTAGTAGCGTGGATGGGAAGCCCCGTCCACACAGGATTTTAGTAAACTCGTGCAGAAGGTGGCCATCTCCCGAATTAATTAAGTGATTAATTTTGTTGCTAATCGGGAGATGATCACCTGATTATAAAAAGCCTGCAGCTCTCCAGCTCGTGGTGGGTGTTTTAGGAGCGGAGGGAGTGAGAGGAACGAGAGAGAGTAAAAACGAAACTTAAAAATAATTCCAGGATCAGTGAAGGCTACTGCCCAGCCTGACCTGGATCATTTATGGTTTGTTTTGTGTGCGTGACTTGTTTTTGTTTAACTATTTATTTTGCTCTGTGAGCACAGTTTATTTTTGTTAAAATATTTGATTTATTTTTGTATTTAAATAAAACGGCGGCCAGCCGCACCTTTATTATTTGAAAACTGCAGTGCCTGGTGTCAGTACTTTAGATCTTGCTTCTGCCTGACATCACCGCCCAGCCACCCTGCCACACGATTTTATTACTATTTATCATGCTGAAAAATGGCTGTAAAACTATAAAACTCCAAGATTGTGCTCCACATGTGTTCAGCACAGTATCTTTTGTTTGATGCTGTATCTTTAATTCCATAATGCTGTTTCATTTTTTATACCACTTATGCAAGCAGTCTGAGCTGTACTTGCAAGTGCAGAGGACTGAATTCTCCTTGATTTTACACTAAAATATAATATGCTTACAGCCGTTTGAATCTTGGGTCTTTGAAACACAAACTGGTGAAGCAACAGGAGTCGTGGCCTTGCACACTGGTTTTAATTTTTGATTGAAGGGAAAAGTGTCCCCTGGAATTTGCCAAACCTCCAGCCAGTGCTACACAAGGTGTTACAACTCTCGGGCTCTTCATTGTAAAAAAAAAGTGTTTTGTGGTTGGGATGAGTAAAGCACTACTGATTGGAGTGCAGGGTGAGTCATGTGAATTATGGAATGGCATAATTGGAAAATCCCAGCTAAGTACAGACGGCAATGAAATCCACAGCTTTCCCTGGAAGAGAGCAGGGCCCTGTTCATTGCAGCAGCTTGCCCTTGTCATATTAACCTTGATCCATGATGTCACTGTGAACTCTGTTCATATAAACACACATGTCGATACCATCTTCACACCCCACTTCAGCTGAAATGTTTCAAACAGTGAGTGGAACCGGGGGAATTGACAAGACAGTGAGCTGTGAACAGGACTACCCAGTCTGGTCTGTGTGTGGAGAGAGGGCTATTGGTTGACCTCCTTCAATTAGCTGGGTAGTCCTTAGAAAAGTCTAACGTATAAAATGTGTAATGGAGGATTTCCAGTTTTCCATACTTGCCCTATGCATAGTCACTGTACCTGTACCTAATATCGGTTTGGGCTGCCGTTCACCCTGATCACATACTCTCCAAGGTCATGAGGGATGTTAACCCATTCAGTCAATGACATTTCAGACTTGACAAACCTCTCGCCTGTCTTTTTCATCTCCGCTTTCCCTTCGTTTTGCCATTGCTGATACACCCTGATGACTGATGCCAGCGTCAGGTTTTTTAATGCCATACCCACACGGTATTTACTGTGCTTGTACATGCTTTACCATGCTTTTACTACTCTGTGCTTTACAACACTGCTAAGCTTTTACTGTGGAGTACTGAGAAACTGCATTTAGGGACTACTTGTACTGTATTTAAAAAGGAACAGGAATGAAAGGGTTTGATATAAATGTTGATTGTGACTGAATACCAGATCGCAACATTTCAGATTCCTTCAGCTGAAGTGCTGCTGTTGTGAACCACCCCGTAATGCTCCAGGACATGTGTGGATTTGGATCCCAACCTCTGTCTGTACAAGCTCCCTGTTAGACAAGCAATGACAGATGATCAGGAAAGCACTCCGACAGGCTCTGGGAATGCGGAGCAACCTCACGGCAGTCAACTAACAGGAGGATCTATCATGAAAGGTACAGGGGCACCAAAAAACAGTCCCAGTTTTAAACTTAAACTGTGTTTGAGTGAGTTCCTGCTCAAACGGAGCAAAACACTGAAACAGCGCTTTGTGCCAATTCACTGGAACGCATGTTTATTCTGTTGCTTGTTTAACTCTTGAACTCTGGACTGCACGACAGGACAGTTCTGCATTATAGGTTATGATACAGATATTGGGCCACATTTTTTTAAGTATAGTAACAGTATTTTGGGCATTCATAAAAAAATGAACACAGCCCTAAATATAAACAAATGCAATGTATTTTGTCTGTTTTATTTCCGAGTTCCTGAATAATTTGTAATCTCTTCCATCAGATAAGTAAACACAAGGGATTGTAGATGTGCAGAATGTCTGAGAGTCTCCACGATTACCTCCTCATAAATGAACATTGAGATTCCAGGAAACATACACACGGTTGTAGGTGCCACAAGTGAAAACAGTGAGCAAGCATTCCCGTGTCAGCCGCAGTTTCTTTTTAAGCACGTGCGTTATCAGCAACAGCTGCGGCCGTAACTTGTTGGTAAGCTCGTCGCTACAGTTAATAAACTAAAATGTGCCCCTGAAATTAGAGTGTGACCGAAATAAAATGTGTCTGGTGTTAGGTGTAGCAATGGAGTTTCAATCAAAGTTTGACGACCACCATTTTTATACCTTTTTTCAGTCAATTATAGTTCTCATTTATAATAGAGTTGTTTGTGCTTTTAGTGTTTCTGTGGCAAGCGTGTTTTTGATTTTCTTTTTTTTTTCTTCTTTTGTCTCCTCAAAAAGTGGTTGGTTTTTTTTGTGGAGTTCCTTTGTTTTTAAAAGCCAGTTTTTAAAAGAGCAGCTTTTATATAAAAAACATACGGTTTTGGGTGCTATTATGCCAAGCAAGAAGTCGGAAAATGCTGTGACCTGATTGGTTTAAACACTCGATATGAGGAAAAGTATATTTTTACACCTCTTCTGCGTTCTCGTAGCAAAAGCTCAGAATTAACCCATAGCAGTGGATCAGGCTGTTGTTCACAATTGGGATTTAGTGGAACCCAGGTCTTAGGAGTACTCACATTCTAAATGGTACTCCCAGCTACCTGCACTCTGTGTGTTAACAGCTAGCTGCCATCCCTTGCTGCTCAGAAGAGAGCTGTTCCACTTTAAGACCTTATTCTGTTTTATGAGTGAGGAACGTGGTATTGTGTTTCTGTTAAACAACTCGGTCCCCAAAGAAGTTGTTAATGAATATGTGTTTATAAAGGAAGCATGTTAATCCGAGTGAGCCTGACTTTCACCACTGTGCTGGTTTTACAGAGTCACCACTGTTTACACAGATCTCTTCCCTTTTGCCGTACGCCCTTTCCCATGTGGCCCTGCAGCGCATGTGAATGGGTTCGAGCCGAGTTGTTGGCAAGAACCGTACGTCTAAGCCCTTTGCGCAGAATTTCATTAGAGGAACAAAGTGGGAAGCATGTGAGCTGCTGATCAGCTGATCCATGAGTCTGTGTGTATGCGTGTGTGTGTGTGTGTGTGTGTGTGTGTGTGTGTGCGTGTGTGTGTAGGCATGTATTACTATCAATGTGCAGACAAAATTTGAGAAAATGTACCCACAAAGATAGTAACTCCTAAAAAAACGACGTTGTGGGGACGTCCCCATTTTGTAAAACACCTTTTTAAGAACTAAATATGTCTTCAAAAAAAAAAAAAGTGCCAAAATATTTAGTTTGTTGTCGACTTTCACCCTGTGTGGAGTTTTGTCTGACTGGAAATAGTAAATAAAAATATAGTGAGAGTCAATGAGAAGTCACCACAAATATAGGAATGCAAACATGTGCGTGTGTGTGTGGGAGGGGGGGTGGGGGTGGGGGGTGGGGGGGGTATATTATTATTTTGGCTTTGTCTCCATAATTAAAGCTACCTTTTTAACAGGGTGAAATAGGCATGAAAAAGCTGCTTGCGAATTGTGCCAGAAACAGTCAGTAAAAGGGATGCTCTGCGCCTGGTCTTCCCCTGCTTGTATTATGAGCTGTTTGCTGCTGTTTCTCTGCTTTTTGCCAAATGGCGCCTGTCCATCTTTTCGGTTCACGCTCAAGCAGCCAGGAACACTGGGAGGTGAGGAAGCCACTGCAGCAGAGCTTTACCAGCGCCTCACGTTCTGCAGGATATACACGCTCCTTTATTGGATCAGGCGACAGCGACATTCTCAAAAACGGGCTGTGAAGGAATGTCTCACCTTGAGTTTAATCACACTCACACACACACACACACTCACACTCACACAGACACTAACGTATGTTTTTTCCGGAACTATATTGGAAAGATATAGAGGAGACTTGGTTAAGAGGTTAAGAAAAATCTGGAAGGAATTGATTCTGACTGGCGACTAAATTAGGAAACTGAAAAACCAAAATCTGTATGGGGTTGGTTTTGCTACGATATTAAAACACAAACCACTGAAACAGTGTCTCTAGACACCCAAGGATGCATGTTGCATTGAGCAGTATTTTACCTTGACAGGCACCATTCTGTATTTTACCCTGACAGGCACCGTTCTGTTCGATTGTGCTCGTTTGCAGAGGGGTTGAAATGAAAACAGCCATATGGAGCTTTTGAAATGTTTTTGTTTAGTTTTTCTCATGCCCCCCCCTCTCTACCCCATCCACCCTCAAAATCCTCCCTTTGAACCTACACTCTTCCTCACTCAGCTTAGTCACACAGCTGCCTCTCGGCCGCACACAGGCACGCAGTCCTACTCACTTTCGCTCCTCTACCCCCTTTTGCTCTCTTGCTTCCCACTCCTGAGCCTACACTTTTCCCCTTCCTACGTCCTGTGGCTCACGGAAGATTACACTGTCTGCCTGCCTGCCTGCTTAGTGAGCGAGCGAGGCAGGGAAGAAGGGAGAGAGGGAGGGAGGGAGGGAAGCCCTTCTTCCATTGACACCCTCGTTGCTGCTTTTGGCCTGGGGACAGACTGTGCTGGCAAGCGAAGCAGAGGAACCCGAGAACAGCAACAGTAGAAAAGAATTTGGCAGGGAGGTGAGCCACATGATTGTGATTCATCCAGTAGTCTTGAAATGTGGCAGAAAGGCTCGAAAAGCTTGGAGAGGCAGAGCCCGGACGACGGAGGAGGGGGTGTTCACAGTAAACATCAAACCCTTTTTATAGAGCCCAGCCATGCCTCATGGGCAGAATAGAGTAGCAGGCCTCCTAGCTGCTGGGCAGTGGAGTTCTTTAACTGTGTGGGAGTCACCTGTTGAATCTGTGACACACACAGGAAGCTTTCCATTACCGCACAGCTTACAAGCCTTGTTTATCTGCAGTTACACAACTAATAGAAGACAGTGCATGTACTTGGAAAAAAACAATGTAATACTACTACGACTACTACTACTACTACTACTACTACTACTACTACTACTACTACTACTAATAATAATAATAATAATAATGTATATCCTATGATGAATACCGTACATCTATTGTTCAAGTTGTGTTATTGGTTAGATGGTAAAGGGTAAATTCAATAGTACACTGCCAGCAGCTCAGCTGCAGGTATAGGTGCAGTTAACTCATTGTTGTCGTTAGTGCCTTGCTAGTTTTGCACTGTTAAAATCATTTTATTCTTTCAGAAAATGTATCTTTTGCTTTGTATGTTTCTTACTATGCTAATTTTGAAGAAAGAAAAAAATGTTGACAGATGTATTAGAATTAAGTGAGAAAAAAGAGGCAGCTCATAATAATCGAATCATTGAGACTTTCACAGGGTTTGGGTTTGGGATCTGGCTGGGACTCAGAGGCAGCTCATAATAATAGAATCATTGAGATTTTCACAGGGTTTGGGTTTGGGATCTGGCTGGGACTCAGAGGCAGCTCATAATAATAGAATCATTGAGACTTTCACAGGGTTTGGGTTTGGGATCTGGCTGGGACTCAGAGGCAGCTCATAATAATAGAATCATTGAGACTTTCACAGGGTTTGGGTTTGGGATCTGGCTGGGACTCAGAGACAGCTCATAATAATAGAATCATTGAGACTTTCACAGGGTTTGGGTTTGGGATCTGGCTGGGACTCAGAGGCAGCTCATAATAATCGAATCATTGAGACTTTCACAGGGTTTGGGTTTGGGATCTGGCTGGGACTCAGAGGCAGCTCATAATAATCGAATCATTGAGACTTTCACAGGGTTTGGGTTTGGGATCTGGCTGGGACTCAGTGGCAGCTCATAATAATAGAATCATTGAGACTTTCACAGGGTTTGGGTTTGGGATCTGGCTGGGACTCAGAGGCAGCTCATAATAATCGAATCATTGAGACTTTCACAGGGTTTGGGTTTGGGATCTGGCTGGGACTCAGAGGCAGCTCATAATAATAGAATCATTGAGACTTTCACAGGGTTTGGGTTTGGGATCTGGCTGGGACTCAGAGGCAGCTCATAATAATAGAATCATTGAGACTTTCACAGGGTTTGGGTTTGGGATCTGGCTGGGACTCAGAGGCAGCTCATAATAATCGAATCATTGAGACTTTCACAGGGTTTGGGTTTGGGATCTGGCTGGGACTCAGAGATAGCTCATAATAATAGAATCATTGAGACTTTCACAGGGTTTGGGTTTGGGATCTGGCTGGGACTCAGAGGCAGCTCATAATAATAGAATCATTGAGACTTTCACAGGGTTTGGGTTTGGGATCTGGCTGGGACTCAGAGGCAGCTCATAATAATAGAATCATTGAGACTTTCACAGGGTTTGGGTTTGGGATCTGGCTGAGACTCAGAGGCAGCTCATAATAATAGAATCATTGAGTCTTTCACAGGGTTTGGGTTTGGGATCTGGCTGGGACTCAGAGGCAGCTCATAATAATAGAATCATTGAGACTTTCACAGGGTTTGGGTTTGGGATCTGGCTGGGACTCAGAGGCAGCTCATAATAATAGAATCATTGAGACTTTCACAGGGTTTGGGTTTGGGATGTGGCTGGGACTCAGAGGCAGCTCATAATAATCGAATCATTGAGACTTTCACAGGGTTTGGGTTTGGGATCTGGCTGGGACTCAGAGGCTGCTCATAATAATAGAATCATTGAGACTTTCACAGGGTTTGGGTTTGGGATCTGGCTGGGACTCAGAGGCAGCTCATAATAATAGAATCATTGAGACTTTCACAGGGTTTGGGTTTGGGATCTGGCTGGGACTCAGAGGCAGCTCATAATAATCGAATCATTGAGACTTTCACAGGGTTTGGGTTTGGGATCTGGCTGGGACTCAGAGACAGCTCATAATAATAGAATCATTGAGACTTTCACAGGGTTTGGGTTTGGGATCTGGCTGGGACTCAGAGACAGCTCATAATAATAGAATCATTGAGACTTTCACAGGGTTTGGGTTTGGGATCTGGCTGGGACTCAGAGGCAGCTCATAATAATAGAATCATTGAGACTTTCACAGGGTTTGGGTTTGGGATCTGGCTGGGACTCAGAGGCAGCTCATAATAATAGAACCATTGAGACTTTCACAGGGTTTGGGTTTGGGATCTGGCTGGGACTCAGAGGCAGCTCATAATAATCGAATCATTGAGACTTTCATAGGGTTTGGGTTTGGGATCTGGCTGGGACTCAGAGGCAGCTCATAATAATCGAATCATTGAGACTTTCACAGGGTTTGGGTTTGGGATCTGGCTGGGACTCAGAGGCAGCTCATAATAATAGAATCATTGAGACTTTCACAGGGTTTGGGTTTGGGATCTGGCTGGGACTCAGAGGCAGCTCATAATAATAGAATCATTGAGACTTTCACAGGGTTTGGGTTTGGGATCTGGCTGGGACTCAGAGGCAGCTCATAATAATCGAATCATTGAGACTTTCACAGGGTTTGGGTTTGGGATCTGGCTGGGACTCAGAGGCAGCTCATAATAATAGAATCATTGAGACTTTCACAGGGTTTGGGTTTGGGATCTGGCTGGGACTCAGAGGCAGCTCATAATAATAGAATCATTGAGACTTTCACAGGGTTTGGGTTTGGGATCTGGCTGGGACTCAGAGGCAGCTCATAATAATCGAATCATTGAGACTTTCACAGGGTTTGGGTTTGGGATCTGGCTGGGACTCAGAGGCAGCTCATAATAATAGAATCATTGAGACTTTCACAGGGTTTGGGTTTGGGATCTGGCTGGGACTCAGAGGCAGCTCATAATAATCGAATCATTGAGACTTTCACAGGGTTTGGGTTTGGGATCTGGCTGGGACTCAGAGGCAGCTCATAATAATTGAATCATTGAGACTTTCACAGGGTTTGGGTTTGGGATCTGGCTGGGACTCAGAGGCAGCTCATAATAATAGAATCATTGAGACTTTCACAGGGTTTGGGTTTGGGATCTGGCTGGGGCTCAGAGGCAGCTCATAATAATAGAATCATTGAGACTTTCACAGGGTTTGGGTTTGGGATCTGGCTGGGATGCATTGGCAGCTCATTCCACAATTAGGACCCCGCAGCTGAACAATTTGGGCTGCATTCCTGCCAGACAGCATGTAATTTCCATTCTCCCGTTGAATTTGAGCCAGCAGGGCCGCACGGCTGTAATGCACACACTGGGGGCTGGAGACCACCTGAATAGATTTGCATTGGTGACCCTGTTCCCCCCCCCCGGCTCAGACTCGGAAATACTTTCATCATTTTAATCGTAGGCTAAAACAGCAGACCCTGTGTGATTCAGAAATGTTAAGGACAAGCAGATTCAGAAACGAACCATGAGATGGAACCAATCATCCCTCACACACACACACACACACAAAGACGCGCACACACATGCATATTACACACACACACTATTACACACCCACACATACACACACACTCACACACACCTACACACACGCACAGTGACACACACACAAAAACATCAGATGCTTTTTTTTAATTCACAGAAAAAGATTGATAGAGAAGGAAAGAGAGAAAGGGGTAGAAGAGAAATGTGCACGTCTTCCGGTACATAACAGATGTGTTGCCAGCTCTGGACTGAGGGTCTGGAGCGAGCAGTGTGGAAGTTTGTCTTCCTTGCTGAGTGTGTTATGTGACAGGTTTTATTGATGGCCGCAGCGCACTACAATCACAGACTTCTATTATATCCAGGCTCCGCCCCTATTTCCTGTCTAAGGTGTGACAAGGCCCTGTGTGAATGAGTGCTGGAATTACATGTGAACTTTCTAATTGCCTTCTGGGGGCAGAGGGAATACTGTGAGAACAGGAATGTGTTTGAGTCGCTTTGCGCCGGTGTGGTGGCTGCTGGTTCGATGTTACTGCTGCATTCTTTCATTTGTACTGGGATACAGTGTAATATTCTTAGTTGTTTTTTTTTACAAAAAGGAGTAACTGGGGCTGATTACTTTGCTATGCACGCCCTGCCACAGTATTCAGTAATATATAAAAACTGCATCTCCCTGGTGCATGTGCCTTTCAGTGACAGTGTGAAGGACAGGAGGTTTGGTAGAGGATTCTTCCACATCCAAATGTCTGATATTTCAAAAGAAGTGAAAAGTGAGAGATGGTAGTCATTGAGAAACGGCGAAGTTCCCCTCCAGAATGATTTAAAAACATTTGCTTATTTTAAATTTTTTTGGTTTAAAATGAGGCCGCGATGATACACGTTGAACTAAGCTGGAACGGTA
Source organism: Acipenser ruthenus (assembly GCF_902713425.1). Classification (NCBI taxonomy): domain Eukaryota; kingdom Metazoa; phylum Chordata; class Actinopteri; order Acipenseriformes; family Acipenseridae; genus Acipenser; species Acipenser ruthenus. The sequence continues at coordinate 3,146,011 of NC_081202.1, read as the reverse complement.
TGACAGAAGGGTTGATCAAACAAATAAAATATCTTTAACCTTTCCCGGTAGTTTGCTTGCAGTCACAACTCTTGAGCACCTGGCTGGTGAATATCCAGTGCAAGTCAGCTGTGTGTTTGTTAGTTTTGCTCTGTACCATTAAATGACTATTGAAAGAGCCTTGAACTGTGGAGGTCTGGAACTGGTGAGCAGAGAGCCTCCAAAGTGCCTGTCGTTTGCAGAGTATCATGCTACTGTAAAGACAGATTAATACAGAGGTTGATTATACTGTTGTGAGCATTAATCATTCTATCTGACACAGAGCAAATAACCTTGGTGCTAACCCTTACAGGGCTGAAAACACAGGGCTGGCTTCAACCTCAAGAGGCACAGACCTGCAGACTTGCAGAGGATAATCTTTTTCCTTCTCTAGCGCATGGGTAAATCATACATAACTACAAAGCGCTCAATAGTGTTAAACTTACACATTCCAAAAGAACCAGAATCATTTCAATGACAAACATTTCGACTAGAAGTATTTTCAGTGCCTTTCTTTTTAGTATTTCTAAATGCAAGCAATCAGTTCTTGGTCTAGGCATGGAAAAGTACAGTAGTGTGCAAAATTATTAGAACTCTCCATTGCTTCTCTAGTTTATTGTACTCCATGCTTGACAAAAGTACCAACTGTACAAAAGAAAGTGTGTGGATACAACTTCAAGTGAAATTCAATCAAATGACACCAGAGATTTTGAGAGAGTACACAGACGCAATGCCAAAAGGATGCAAAGCTGTCATTGATGCCAAAGGGGGCCATACTAACTGTTAGCATGGAAGACACTTTCAGACATAGTTTTTAGTTTTGAATTAGTTTCATGTAAGATGTAGTAAATTAATACATTGTTTGTGTGTAAATCTCAATAAATGAAAAATCTTGAGGTGTTCTAATACTTTTGTATTTATTTGCAATTTTTTTCTGCTTTTAGAAATGAAATTTTTTCTGCTTTTAGAATTGAAATTAGGCAGGTTTGAAAGACAAACAAATTATATATATATACACAGTGCAACTAATTTGGTTATCCATTAGATATTTTTATGCTGTGTGATGAAAAGTTAGTCCCTGTGTCTTCTTTACTTCTTTTCATTGTGACATACTGCAACGCAAATACTGCATATCAGTAAAAACAAACTTGATTTACAAAATTACCAGATATTTTAAAATGGAAGAAGGGATTCTTAAAACAGCGGAATTCGCATTTTTGTATACTGTGTTTTTTTGTGTGCCTGTTAGCTGTTTGAATTGTGTTTGTTTGGATAAAACACAGCATACTTCACTTTAGGTTTTAGTTTAAAAATAGTTTGCAGAGCTGACTTGTTTATATATATATATATTAAAAATCTCCTTATCTCAAAGAAAATGCTGGGAAGAAGATTTGACTTCAAACAGCACAGCCTCCCTGAACAGAGGAGATCCAATTGGCCTGGGCCTTTATTTGCTCCAGAATAGCCCCAAATCGGCAACAAAGGGCAGCTTGTGCTCCCGGGAATGTTCCACATTCCTCTCTGGAGTAGACAGTTTTGTTGTCTACAAAGGCCCTTTAGCGAATTCCCTCTGATCACTGGGTTTACCCTTGCTAGGATAGGTGCCATTCATTGCCTGGGCTGCCGTTTCATGGGCCAGGGGCTTTAATGGGATCTTTTCATGATCGACAAAACCGGAGGAGAAAATTCCAGAGGCGATCACAAAGCCAGTGTTGTAGGGAAGGAGCTTCCCTGCCATGGACACATCTATTCTTCACTTCCACGTCTAAAGCCACAGAGCATGTGGCCTGTATTCACCAGCAATGTGCCGCAGGGTTTGTTCAAAGGCCCTGTTCTGCTGGGTTGTTTTTGTCAGGGAGGTAGAGATTCCGCAGCACATGCTGATTGATTCATGCATGTATGTATGTGGCCCTCGTTTCGGAAATGGCACCTCTCAATGTGTATAGCTATGTTTATATAGTTATACAGAATTGTATATAAACATATATATGTTTTTATATTTTCCATAAATCTGTATTTTGCTATATATGCACACATACACACACACACACACACATATATATATATATATATATATATATATATATATATATATATATATATATATACACACTGTATAAAGAAGAAGAAAAGTAATTGATGAACTCAAAAGTCACTATTTTAATAATTAGCTACAATGTTTCGGCTCCTGTCTTCTTCAGATTGCACGGTAGTTTATTGGAAATGCATGTAACCACTCATATAACCCATAATAACAGGCATTCTAATAGAGTTTAGAGTAAATGTGTATGTGTATATATACAGTAACAGACTACATTTACGATGGGGCATGTAAACATTTAGACAACACCGTACATTTTTAATGTTTGGAAACCCTAAAGTAACTATTAACGGCCCTACAGATTAACAAATATTTTTCTCCTTTAAAAAAAAAAAAGGTGTTAAATACTTCATAATAGCACCACCCTAAATGTATTACCCTGATTATTGTAAGCTGATTCCTCTGTATTTGTTATTGTATGTAGATATATCAATGAGGGGGTCTAGAGATCACCCAGACTGGATTGATACAGAGTTAAAGATCACAGAGTTAGATGCCAACATGTATACTGTATGCCTGTGAATATGGAAAAGACTTTGAATGAAGATTAAAGTAAAACAAAAAAATTAAAAAATTAAATACTATACTATGTATTTATGCAAATGGACAAATTGGACAGATGGCAAATATTAACCTCCAAACGGGTAAGATTCCTAATGGAGACATGTGCTTCCAATAGAATTTTTTTTTTTTTTTCCAGCCAAATGAATTTAAAGCAGAGTGTTTGAATTGTTATGACACTTCGGCCACTTTTTTAAATATTATTTTTATTCACAATTATCTTCACACAACACAGGAGAGACGTTGGAGCTGTCGTGGGACATCTTCTCCCGTTACCTAACTTCTTAGACAAAGCTCTCCAAAACATTTCCTGAGCAAGGGGAAAGAAAGAATACGTCAACACTTCACTATTTCTGAATTACAATTGAGTGCAGTTTGATTTGTATAAAAAATATATCAGGAAAATGTAAAAACGATCTATCCGGAATGCAGATTCGGTGAATGTTTTAAATCTAGGCTCAATACCAATATCTTTACTTTTTGTTGCTTGTTAGCAATAGACTTTTGGAAATCACAATACAGTATTTTAGTTAATCCTGTAGCATTTTGTCGTCACTAATTACTGTTGCTACCTTGGAAAGTTTTTTGTTGGTGAGTACAGTTCAGTATAGAAATGTGTGGCAGAATAATTAGTCAGTTTGATGTTTTTAGGACACTCGGTTGCTACAACTTAAGGGAATTAGGCATGTTCTCTTCAGAGGTGATTGGGTCGTGGAGAGCTCTGATGGGTTACATAAGCAGGTACAGCACCGATCTCCTCAAATCAAATGCTATGCTCATGTCCTCGTGTTTTACTTGCTTAGAAGCCATGTTGTTGACGGTTCCACCCCTGTCAGCCCCCACTTGGAATGAAGGGGTGGCGGTCGTTTTCACTCTTGCTGGACCGTGGTTGGGCTTGTGTACCGTTTCTGTCTGTTTTTGAAAGGGGTGGGCGGTTACTTCCAACTAAAAATGGCCTTCTGCCATTGAGAAATCTCCCTACAATGACATATCAGGGGTGCTCTTTAATTTGAGTCCAAAGTGGAATTGTAGATGAAGTAATGTATTATACAATAGTTCTTTCCAAAGTCTTTACCCCTACTAAATTAGCATTTGAATGCTGTTCACTATTCTAGTATTATTTTAACCCTTTGTGGGACTAGCTCCGACATTACAATTTTCCCTTTCCGGTCCAAAAAGACGTAAAACACAGGTCTCTATTCATTTTTTCTCCAGAAAAAGCCAAGAAAACCATTTAATGGCCGAGTGAGACCGATAGGAGCTGAGAGAAGCTGAAAAAAAAAGAAAAAAAGAGGCAGATCTGAGCAATACACATAGCCCCGGCACCACAGAGATAACACGGACATAAACAAACAAGATAGCTGCTTCTGCATCCAGCGCTCAAAGAATATCACAGACATTTGCAGAGCTTTTTTGAGATGTAATAAAATAATGACTTGGATTGCATTATTGAGGAGTTTGGTGATAAAACGAGTGATCAGGAGATGATTTATCGGTATGCAGTACTATCAAGAGGTATGTGAAAAATACAGCAAACAAGGAGTGGGCCGGGGCTGGAGATGCAGTACTGAGTGTCCTGTTGATATGCAGTGCCTTTTTAACCTGTTTTACTGTGAAAAAAGATACTTTTAAACAGCGTGTCTAAAATAAACTGCGCATGTGAAAATAAATTGGACCTGATGCGCCTGAGACGCGCTGAATAAATGGACCACAAGGGGTTAAATGTTAAAGTTGGCGTTGTACCAGTTAGAGACTTCAATGATCAGACTCACTGTGAAAAAAAAGGATTGTCAATCACAGCGCAGTTGTCATTAGTAGAACCCTGTGTTATCCCGCTAAAACATCTGTCAGTCAACATTTAATTACCTGTCAATCACCTTATTTAAACCATAGCCAGCTTCCTAATTCTCGTCTTGCTTTTCAATTTGCGGTTACCACGCAGACTTGTAGAACCAACCTCAAAACAAACCTTTGTTTTCAATCAGGATAAAATGACTACTCACCCGAGGCAGCTTTCGTTTTCATCTGATTCAGATGAAGAATTTTTCTTTCCTTCTGGCGGTCTTCTTCCAACAAATAATCCACTGAAAAAACGTTCAAACAAATCCGCCCGTCCCACTTCTCCGTCTGACAATGCTGCTGCTTCAACCTCTGCTTATCCAGTTTTGCCCGCTGCCATTCCTCTTCGTCGCTCTAAACGCATCAGAACTCAGGATGATTCTCCAGCGCAACTTTTTTACAAAGATTGGCTCATCGACAAACTCCTGAAAGCTCTGTTTAAAAAAGGATTGCCCATTGATGTAGGAAGCGATCGGGCTGCTTTATTTATTTCATACTGTAATTCCATATAAGCCAAGCTTGTTTTTCCCCCTCAAAAGGCACAGCAGAGATCCAAGCTTGTCATCCCTGCAGCACAGGCTCCATTTGTTTCTGATTCAGCTACCACAACCCCTCAGCTCTCAGTTTCATCTGATCCTTTCTCCGATTTAAATTTACAGATTTTTAACAATATCAAGCAACTCATTCACCCTCTTTTCCACCTCCATTTCTACAGTCTCTGATCGCCTTGATGCAGTTGATAACAGAATCACTTGCTTGGAACCAGCAGGCATTTCATCCTCATCAGGGACACCAGCTGCAGCACTCGCTTTTCCTGCTGCTTCAGCCACGCCCACACCTGTCCTTGGGCTGCCAATCTTTACTCTAGCAACTGCCTCTAGTTCAGGATCCTCTTCTGCTTCAGTTGGTCATCGCAACTCTCTCCTTAACTGAGACGCAATATTATTGAAGGCAAATACGTTAATTTGGCCAGTCTCCAGAATTTCTGGATCACAGTGACTGTGGAGATTTGTCTTTTACTCTCAAATCTCAGGATCCTAGGCTGTATAAAAAACTCACTGTTGGAGAATTCATGCTTGTATTTTCTGTTTTTCGCGATGTCCTTTGTGAAGTTTATGCTCAACGACGACAAGAACTGGATATTTAGTTAACATTGTTACACACTTGGTCAGATACGGTGGTACCATTTTCTTTGAGTATCATAAAACTTTTTCAGCAAAAGCAGCTTCTTGGTTAGCATTGGACAATACACTGATTGACTCTCAATCCAATCATGATCTTTAATAGATTCTTCAGTGGTCTCAGTGCTTGTGGAGTTTGTGCTTCCACTGCCCATTCCACCTCTCTGTGTCCTCCTCTTCAGTCTCCTCATCAGCCTCAAACTATTATTCCCCTACTCTCATGCGTCTGTAGTTCCTCCTATCCATTCTTCAGCTCCACCTGCTTTTTCAACAAGCAATGGAAGACCCATCAAATATTTTGGAGGCAGACAGCTGTGCAATAATTTCAACTCCTCATTCTGCATGTCCAAAAAATTCAGTTTTTACATATGTGCATTCACGTTCCATCTGCCCTCTTCCATCTAAAAGCTATTCATCATTACTAATCGCCTCCACCCCATCAACATCCCGGCTCTATCAGATGATCTTCAAGATCACCCTGATCGTTTTCTTGTTAAATATCCAATTTCTGGCTTTTCTAATGTTTTTTCTACTGGTTTAATATCAATCCCTTCTTTTATTTCCTGTAAAAACCTCCAATCTGCTATAAAACAACCAGAAGTCGCCAATTCTCTCATCAATTTCGAGATCTCAAAGGGATTCATGGAGGGCCCATTTTCAGCCCCTCCCTTCCATCAATTCTGCATTAATCCTATTGGAGTAGCTGGAGTAGGAAAATGTCAGACAGGAAGCGCCTCACCATCGACCTCACTGCCCCTCGCAGCTCTTCTATCAGCAACATTAATTCTCTCATTCCCTCAGATCAGTTTTCTCTTCATTACATCACCATATCTGATGCTATCCATTCCATCAAAATATCAGTATGGGGTTCCTGGTTAACTAAAGCAGACATTTCCGACGCCTTCAAAGTCATACTCCTCTCGCTCCGTCATCTTTTTGGTATCTGTTGGAAGTGGCAATTTTACTTTGTTACTAAACTAACTTTCCGCAGCAGCCCTACGATCTTTGATTCTTGCTCAGAAGCCCTCTGCTGGATTTTACTCAATATTAATCGCATCCCCTTTCTGCTACACTTATTGGACGACTTTCTCCTTATATCTCCTCCATCAGCCCCTCCAGCTGAAGCACTCTTAGAACTCAGGTCTCTCTTCTCAGCAGTCGGCATCCCCCCTCTCAGAGGAGAAAACCATTGGTCCAGTTCACTCTCTTGAGTTCCTAGGAATAACTCTGGATCCTATCTGATTTGAAGCCCGACTGCCTTCCGATAAACTGGGGAGAGTCACACTCTCATTCAATCTTTTGAGATCAACCACTCCATTTCTAAACAGGACCTTCTTCCACTCCTGGCACATTTCAATTTTGCAATTTGCATCATTCCTCAAGGTAGGACATTTATTTCTCGTCTTCTTGCTCTTTCTAAAACTGCTAAAAATAAATTCTCACATTAATATTACAACTGAAGCCATGAAAAGACATTAGGATGTGGTCCTCTGTCTTACAGCACTGGAATGGCCTTTCTCTGTTTTACGATGATGTCATTTCTGCCCCCCATGACCTCTCACTCCATACGGATGCTTCTTCTATCGGTTTTGGCGGAATTTTTCTTAATCAATGGTTCTCAGCTGTCTGGCCTCCAGAAATCAAAAATCTTCCTCTTAGCTTAAATCCACACTCTTACTTGAAGTATTCCCTATCATTGTTGCAGCTCATCTTTGCAGCCGTTCCTCTTCCCCTCTAATTATGCAACTTCTCCGCTGACTAGTCTGGACTTGAGTTACCAATAATTTTATTTTGAAAGCCCCACACCTTCCAGGTATCACTAATAACATGGCTGACGCTCTTTTTCGTTTACAGATCACGCAATTCAGACGTCTGGCTCCCTCAGCTCAACCTTTGTCCCATTCCTCCATTCAGCGAACTGGTTTTCAACTAAAGTCATACATTCGCTATCTTTTGTCTTCAGCTCATTCTAAGCCATCCTTCCTTCCCAATCGCATTGTCCCATTCATCCATATAGTGCAGCAACATCAACAGCCAACAATAAAATCAACCAGTTCTTCCTCAGCGTTGAACTTTTACATTCACTCTTCTCTCCTTGATATTATTCCATTAAACAAAGTATTTCTAGAATGCCCGGATCACCAGAGGTTTCCTCCCACAAAAGGCAGTGTTTTTCCTCTCCGCCCGAGCGGTTAGATTAGTTAAATAATAAAATAAATAAATAAATAAATCAAATAAATAATTTAAAAAATATATAATTGTAACTAATCACTAACTTTTTTTTGTAACTAACAATTTTCTCTCTTCTTTATTATTAATATTATTATTATTATTTTTATTTTTTTATTTATTTATTAGCAGACGCCCTTATCCAGGGCGACTTACAATTGTTACAAGATATCACATTATTTTTACATACAATTACCCATTTATACAGTTGGGTTTTTGCTGGAGCAATCCAGGTAAAGTACCTTGCTCAAGGGTTCAGCAGCAGTGTCCCCCACCTGGGATTGAACCTACGACCCTCCGGTCAAGAGTCCAGAGCCCTAACCACTACTCCACACTGCTGCCCTCTACTCCACACTCCACACTGCTGCCCTCTACTCCACTCTTTGCATTGGTGGCGCAGTTGCGGGGAGCAGGGGGTCCTCTTTTGGGGGCAAGTGAAGCTCACTTCCCAACCTTAGAGAGGTCGACTACATCGCATTGCCCTCCGAGAGGAAGGTTCCCTGCTGGCCACTGTCTTTTTTCTGGTAGTCCCTTTATGCAGGCCTGGCTCCTGCCTCATGAAAACATGATAATCGCAAGTGACAGCAGACAGGGCTTTGAGGTCTAATTCCTGATTGCATGTAATAATCTTGCTTTTTATTGTTCCTCTACCTCTGAACGAAGCAGCTAAACTCCCATCGGGAAGCAGCCCCGAGGTCAGGTTTAATGATGTGGGGAGGTGAAGTTGTGCTGGAGACCTGTGTAGAATCATGCAGGGGTCACCAGGGAGGCAGGCCTCTCCAGCGCTACGCCCCATCCTGCAGCAAATTCATTTTCCTGTTACTTCCACAAAATTGGGTCTCCAAAGAGCAGTGAAAGTAACAGTTACAAAAAAAAAACTGAATGAAAGCTCATGCATGTAAAAAATAACCCGAATGAAAGCACATGCATGTAAAAAAAACGAATGAAAGCACATGTATGTAAAAGAAATGTCCCTCTCTTCTTTTGGGGGAGGAGGGGGAGGGAGAGGGGGCTCCAGGGGTGTGTGGATAGATGATGTAACAAACTGAAGGCCCCTCTGGAGCACGGGTCAGTGACAAAGGAAGCTGAAGAGGGGCCTAGTCGGCAGCTACAGACCGCCTGTGGGTTTCTTTCAAAAAAAGTAAAAGAATGCCTGAAGTACGATGAGAAATGTCTTGAATGATTGGATTTTACTTGGCAGCAGAGGAAATCCCTTGCTCATCTAGCTTGGTGTCAGCACCTTCCTATAATTCTGCCACACAGACACTTGGAGCTGAAGTCCACCATGACTGGCCAGGTTCCAGAGGCAGCCTGTGGGAACAATCCCCAGGGAAACACACCTGGAACACAAATACTGCACCATCCCCAGGGAAACACGCCCGGAACACAAATACTGCACCATCCCCAGGAAACACACGCGGAACACAAATACTGCACCATCCCCAGGAAACACACGCGGAACACAAATACTGCACCATCCCCAGGAAACACACCCGGAACACAAATACTGCACCATCCCCAGGAAACACGCCTGGAACACAAATACTGCACCATCCCCAGGAAACACGCCCGGAACACAAATACTGCACCATCCCCAGGGAAACACGCCCGGAACACAAATACTGCACCATCCTCAGGAAACACGCCCAGAACACAAATACTGCATCTGGGCTCTGAGGCTCCGACATCTCAACTGTCATTCTGTTTCATTCCTGAGAAATCGCTGAGCTACTTGTCTACACACGCTCTACAACACGCTAAGACTTCTGTACACTTTGATCGTTTTATCCATAACTTAAACACAAAAAAGATATGCTAAGGAATCTTTAATAAATTCAATGACACACGTTTCCACCAGTAGTCTTTCTCAATGCCTGCTTCTTATGCACAAGGTATTGTTGTGAATGTATTTTCAAACAGGCACCTTAACAGCTCCTTTCTACTTGATTGTACTACAAAAAAAATTAGCCAAGCATTTATGACTTGTTTTAAAATCTCACGTCAAAGAAAGAGATGCTGTGCGTTATGGGCTCAGGCCTGTGCAAGCACTGTGGTCATTCAGCATTCTCTTTGTAGGATGTTAAATCAGAAGGAAAAATGATGCTCAGTAGAAACATTCTCTGTAGGTAGTCAGGACGATCCAACGTCACCTTTACTGTGCCAGAAATCCTCGCGCCACGCTTTGCAGCTTCCATGAATTTGAATGAAAGATAAGTTCTGATAAATTCCAGAAACAAGCAGTCGTATTTAACTTGTGAAATCAGGGATGCCATGCCTCTCTCTCCTCATCTTACCTGCACACTGTACGCCACTAAACCCTTATGATTGCCATTGTTGTCAAGGGTTTATTATCGAGCAATATATTATGATATATAATATTATATGTTATGATGGATTCCATTCATCTTTTCTATATACAGTCTATTGCTATTTTCATTTAGCACAAGCCAAACGTAGCTACAGATTGGCCCTTATAAAAGTTTTCCATGGTAAAAGCACAGCAAAGTGTAATAATAGCCCAGTGCTTTACAAGTTTGAGAGCAGTACTGTGAATACGTTTGAAGAGAAGTGGTTTTCTGTATATAGAGCACAGCAGTGTAAGAAAACACAGTAAGTGGTGCTTTCACATTGCATCTGTGAGGCACAAGCCTGATGTGTAGCATACAGTATTGGATTTGTCAACAGCACAGCGTTTCATTATGTGGGAGGACCGGCCTCCAGACTGAAAAGGAGTTCAGATAGTGGAGTGTTAGGCGTGCCCCTGGGGCTGGGGACAGTGCTGCAGGCTACTTGTCACTTCTCTGACATGCTGTTGCTAAAATTAAGTGTTTAAGGTGGGGAAGAAAGGGTATCTAGCAACTTCCTCTTTCCAGAAGAAGCAGGCCACTGTCAGAGTGTGTTCACAAAAGAACACTGAGGTAGGTAAGATTTACATGCGTGTCGTCCTGCGTACTGTCCAAACAATACGCAGCCCAGTAAATTTGGAACCACTGTGGCTCCATTCTACCAGCTTCATCCCATTGTAGCTGCTCTTGTGCTACCATTGCCCTTTAGTATAGAACCATTGCATTGCCTGTAGCTTGCCATCCTGTCCTGTTGTACAAAAACGTGATGCATACAGGTGATATTTGACTTTCGTGCAATGTCTGGTTGCAGATTGCAGACTGCAGATGGAACTGGCTGCAGCCCCGGTTTGATACTGGGAATGAGATGAGACTTGAGTTTTACAGACTGGCTTCATGGTGCAGATGGAAATGTGTCATTGGTCTGAATGGTTATTTTCTTGATTCAAAAAGAATCATTTGGGGCTCCCGAGTGGCGCATCCAGTAAAGGTGCTCCGCGTGGAGTGCAGGATGCACCCTATATTCTGGATGTCGCCGGTTCGAGTCCAGGCTATTCCTTTGCCGATCGAGGACGGGAGCTCCCAGAGTGCGGCGCACAATTGGCCAAGCGCCGCCCGGGGGGAGGGAGGGTTAGGTCGGCCAGGGTGTCCTCGGCTCACCGCGCACCAGCGACCCCTGTGGTCTGGCCGGGTGCCTGTGGGCTTGCCTGTAAGCTGCCCAGGGCTGTGTTGTCCTCCGACGCTGTAGCTCTGGGTGGCTGCATGGTGAGTCTGCAGAGTGTAAAGAAGCATGCGGCTAACGGCACGCGCTTCGGAGGACAGCGTGTGTGCATCTTCGCCCCTCCTGAGTCAGCGCAGGGGTGGTAGCAGTGGGCTGAGCCTAAAAATAATTGGGGAGAAAACAATAAAACTAATTGGCGACTACTAAATTAAAAAAAAAAAAATGAAGATGAAGAAACTGACAAATTAGAATGTTAATGTGCCAAGACTGCAGCTCTCCTGACCTCAGCATGCTTATATGTAGCTCTGGCCGTGGCAAAGGAAATGAGCACATGTGGCTATCCAAGTGAGAGAAGAGCCTGGTGTTCAAGAACCGTGGAGTGTGCCGCAGGCAGGGTTGAGACGCCTGTTTGACGAGGCATGTCTGAAACGGCTCCAGATAACAGAAAATGCTGTCAGTCAGTCTTGGAGGAGAGGATCTTCGCACGGATTCACGGGCCGGCGCTTATCTGTTCCATTGACACATTGACTTGGCACTGTGGCAAGAACTTGCAGTATCCATAGCGTTTAAAACACATTTGTAATTGGCCATTTTGATATGAATGTTTCGTAACTTTTACAGACATTCAGAGTTTCAGCTAGGCCCTTATTCATAGTTCGCTGAAAAAGGCACTAGCTGAAACGTTTGTCTCCTTCACTTCTTACACAGTAGTTGTACCTTATTATGTACTTTCCAGTGATTCCAAAGGCAATGCGTCATACTGCGCTGCTTGTATAAAAAATAACGATTACCAATTTAATAGAGCTCAGAAAAAAAGATTGTAACTGTTCAGCCCTGTTTTCTATTTAATGATATAAACATGAAGTCATGGTCATCCCGGTAGTGTATTGTATGTCCCTTGTTTTAGTGACTTGCTGAGTTTCATTGCCCGTTATAGAGCATGGCCACCCTCCCTCCCAGTGTACCAGGCAATGCTCTGTGCTAATGAATGCCCTCTGAGAGAAGTGCTGGGGGAAGGCAGGGCCGCCAGGAACAAGCCAAGTCTAGATTGTTGTGGGAATGGCATTGAGAGGCGAGGTGTAAAGTATGCACATCTTTCATTGTGGGCTATTTGTGTGATGGTCAGTGACCATGAAATGCCAGGAGAAGGAGGACAGAGGCCCCTCCCTCCCTCTCTCCCTCTCCCTTGCTTCTCTGTATCTCCAGCAGCGATCCTGAAGCCTGACGTAATGTAAGGGGGTAATGAAAACCGGGTGAAAAAGAAGGAGCATTTCAACACCAGAATTAGGGTGTTCAGTTATTCACTTTACTGACTGTCTGCATTCCGCGCTTTCTTCATGGAACAGGGTTCATTATGATCTTTCACAATGTTCCTACTTTCTGGCATTTAGAATATTGATCGGTTGGGTGCAATCTGTGAATATGTAGACGGGGTATTATGAAGCCAGGTAAAAACATATGTGAAATGAAAAAAAGATACGCTCCAAGCATGCAAAAACAAATCATAAAAAGGTGTTTTTCTTTTCTAAAATTCATAAGTTGTTTTTTTTTAAAAGGTAGACATCCACAGTGACATTTTAAATTTCTCTCACCTCTATCTTTACCCCTAACACTAACTCTAACCCTATTTTTATGATGTTTGTAATCACCCTGCTCAAAACAAGATCAAAGCCTGTTAGGGACAGATATATAGAAAACATATACTCAATACTGGAGAAGCAGACCCTAGAACAACACAAAGTGATTGCAAACATATTATAATATACTCAATACTGGAGAAACAGAGCCTAGAACAACACAGAATGATTGCAAACATATTTAAAATGTAATAAAGCTGCCTACTGCTTAAAACTAAGCTTTTATCTGTTAAAGCTTGTAACTTTTAAATGGAAAAAGGGGTTTATCTACTTCAAATTAAAAAGCGCCATCCCTTTATCAGTTTCATTAGCCAGACGAAGTAAACAATAACAAAATAGTTATTATAACGAAACAAAGAGTTTTAATGTTTAATTGTTACTTTACTGTTTTGACAGAATAAAAAAAAATAATGCAATTTCTCACACTAACCTTCCAGTGCTCAGTACATTAATTAGACACTGTGAGTAGTAAATAATAACTTGATTACAGAGTGAACTTGCAAGACTTCCTTTAGTAAAATATTGCCTTGCTCCAACAGTAGTCTAATGTCACCTTTCCCTGTCACTGTGAGCAGGCTGGCATCTGTTTAAAAAACCGGGAACCTTTCATTAATTGTTTGGAAAAAGTTTTTTTCTCTCGTGCATATCGACTGAATTGTTTGTAGTTTCAACTGCAGAATGAACAAGACTTGCACGATGTGGAACTCTCTCAGATTCCGTGTTTGGAGTGCTTGTGTATTTAAAGCTCAGAGGGTGTCGATGCCACTGTCCAGCACTGGTTCAAATAAGAACACACTGTTTACAGTCAACACAATAAAAGTTCACGCTTCTTGTGTGCAGACTTTTCCTGAGCTCCGGCAGGCCCTCCCGCGTGGCTCAAACATCCCATGGTGCTTTGCTGCAAAGCGGCAGTCTTGTCTGAGAATGACAGTTAAACATTCTTCACATTCTTGACCCCGGGCCCTAGAGGGTTTTAGCTTCAAAAACAAGAAAGAGAAAAAAAAAAACTTTCGAGTTTTACAACCTAGAGTTTAAGTGACCTGACGGTTGCTATTTGCAGGTCTTCGAATTGTTTTTCAGACGTTCCTGCCTCAGCAGCTGAAGTGCAGAGCAGCTTTCCCCTTCGGAACCTTTTTTTATTCTCCTAACTGTATGAATGGCGATGTACTGAATGTTGGACAACCTTTACTTAGATCATAAGGAAAAAAGGTTTGCTGGAGGGCTTGAAGCAGTGCATTCTTGGTGCGGATCGGGTTCTGGTAATATTGTGCACTCGCTGCAGGGGTTGCCACATTCTTCCCTTTCCTTTCACACCCATGAACCCCGGGCAGCTATTTGGGGATTCAGGTCAAGCCCTGCTATCAGAGATGTGTGGGGGGGCACTGCATGCAGGTGATGGATAGCGTCAGCAAGGGGCAATAAGGAAGAGTGTTCGCTGGCAAAAGAAAGACAACCTCGTTCCTTCCCGCTTGCAATAAAAATACAAAATATATAAATAAACAGAGACAGAGCCCTTGCTTGTTGCATGTTGTTTATTTGTGTGTTGGCATGGTAACAGCTGCAGGTCGGGGTTAACCCTTTAGCCTCCAAACAAAGGGTGGAAATAAGACTCCCATTGCACAGCAGTTCGATCCATTCTTGGTTTTACTATGAGTTAAATAAGACTCCCATTGCACAGCAGTTTGATCCATTCTTGGTTTTACTATGAGTTAAATAAGACTCCCATTGCACAGCAGTTTGATCCATTCTTGGTTTTACTATGAGTTAAATAAGACTCCCATTGCACAGCAGTTCGATCCATTCTTGGTTTTACTATGAGTTAAATAAGACTCCCATTGCACAGCAGTTCGATCCATTCTTGGTTTTACTATGAGTTAAATAAGACTCCCATTGCACAGCAGTTCGATCCATTCTTGGTTTTACTATGAGTTAAATAAGACTCCCATTGCACAGCAGTTCGATCCATTCTTGGTTTTACTATGAGTTAAATAAGACTCCCATTGCACAGCAGTTCGATCCATTCTTGGTTTTACTATGAGTTAAATAAGACTCCCATTGCACAGCAGTTCGATCCATTCTTGGTTTTACTATGAGTTAAATAAGACTCCCATTGCACAGCAGTTCGATCCATTCTTGGTTTTACTATGAGTTAAATAAGACTCCCATTGCACAGCAGTTCGATCCATTCTTGGTTTTACTATGAGTTAAATAAGACTCCCATTGCACAGCAGTTCGATCCATTCTTGGTTTTACTATGAGTTAAATAAGACTCCCATTGCACAGCAGTTCGATCCATTCTTGGTTTTACTATGAGTTAAATAAGACTCCCATTGCACAGCAGTTCGATCCATTCTTGGTTTTACTATGAGTTAAATAAGACTCCCATTGCACAGCAGTTCGATCCATTCTTGGTTTTACTATGAGTTAAATAAGACTCCCATTGCACAGCAGTTCGATCCATTCTTGGTTTTACTATGAGTTAAATAAGACTCCCATTGCACAGCAGTTCGATCCATTCTTGGTTTTACTATGAGTTAAATAAGACTCCCATTGCACAGCAGTTCGATCCATTCTTGGTTTTACTATGAGTTAAATAAGACTCCCATTGCACAGCAGTTCGATCCATTCTTGGTTTTACTATGAGTTAAATAAGACTCCCATTGCACAGCAGTTCGATCCATTCTTGGTTTTACTATGAGTTAAATAAGACTCCCATTGCACAGCAGTTCGATCCATTCTTGGTTTTACTATGAGTTAAATAAGACTCCCATTGCACAGCAGTTCGATCCATTCTTGGTTTTACTATGAGTTAAATAAGACTCCCATTGCACAGCAGTTCGATCCATTCTTGGTTTTACTATGAGTTAAATAAGACTCCCATTGCACAGCAGTTCGATCCATTCTTGGTTTTACTATGAGTTAAATAAGACTCCCATTGCACAGCAGTTCGATCCATTCTTGGTTTTACTATGAGTTAAATAAGACTCCCATTGCACAGCAGTTCGATCCATTCTTGGTTTTACTATGAGTTAAATAAGACTCCCATTGCACAGCAGTTCGATCCATTCTTGGTTTTACTATGAGTTAAATAAGACTCCCATTGCACAGCAGTTCGATCCATTCTTGGTTTTACTATGAGTTAAATAAGACTCCCATTGCACAGCAGTTCGATCCATTCTTGGTTTTACTATGAGTTAAATAAGACTCCCATTGCACAGCAGTTCGATCCATTCTTGGTTTTACTATGAGTTAAATAAGACTCCCATTGCACAGCAGTTCGATCCATTCTTGGTTTTACTATGAGTTAAATAAGACTCCCATTGCACAGCAGTTCGATCCATTCTTGGTTTTACTATGAGTTAAATAAGACTCCCATTGCACAGCAGTTCGATCCATTCTTGGTTTTACTATGAGTTAAATAAGACTCCCATTGCACAGCAGTTCGATCCATTCTTGGTTTTACTATGAGTTAAATAAGACTCCCATTGCACAGCAGTTCGATCCATTCTTGGTTTTACTATGAGTTAAATAAGACTCCCATTGCACAGCAGTTCGATCCATTCTTGGTTTTACTATGAGTTAAATAAGACTCCCATTGCACAGCAGTTCGATCCATTCTTGGTTTTACTATGAGTTAAATAAGACTCCCATTGCACAGCAGTTCGATCCATTCTTGGTTTTACTATGAGTTAAATAAGACTCCCATTGCACAGCAGTTCGATCCATTCTTGGTTTTACTATGAGTTAAATAAGACTCCCATTGCACAGCAGTTCGATCCATTCTTGGTTTTACTATGAGTTAAATAAGACTCCCATTGCACAGCAGTTCGATCCATTCTTGGTTTTACTATGAGTTAAATAAGACTCCCATTGCACAGCAGTTCGATCCATTCTTGGTTTTACTATGAGTTAAATAAGACTCCCATTGCACAGCAGTTCGATCCATTCTTGGTTTTACTATGAGTTAAATAAGACTCCCATTGCACAGCAGTTCGATCCATTCTTGGTTTTACTATGAGTTAAATAAGACTCCCATTGCACAGCAGTTCGATCCATTCTTGGTTTTACTATGAGTTAAATAAGACTCCCATTGCACAGCAGTTCGATCCATTCTTGGTTTTACTATGAGTTAAATAAGACTCCCATTGCACAGCAGTTCGATCCATTCTTGGTTTTACTATGAGTTAAATAAGACTCCCATTGCACAGCAGTTCGATCCATTCTTGGTTTTACTATGAGTTAAATAAGACTCCCATTGCACAGCAGTTCGATCCATTCTTGGTTTTACTATGAGTTAAATAAGACTCCCATTGCACAGCAGTTCGATCCATTCTTGGTTTTACTATGAGTTAAATAAGACTCCCATTGCACAGCAGTTCGATCCATTCTTGGTTTTACTATGAGTTAAATAAGACTCCCATTGCACAGCAGTTCGATCCATTCTTGGTTTTACTATGAGTTAAATAAGACTCCCATTGCACAGCAGTTCGATCCATTCTTGGTTTTACTATGAGTTAAATAAGACTCCCATTGCACAGCAGTTCGATCCATTCTTGGTTTTACTATGAGTTAAATAAGACTCCCATTGCACAGCAGTTCGATCCATTCTTGGTTTTACTATGAGTTAAATAAGACTCCCATTGCACAGCAGTTCGATCCATTCTTGGTTTTACTATGAGTTAAATAAGACTCCCATTGCACAGCAGTTCGATCCATTCTTGGTTTTACTATGAGTTAAATAAGACTCCCATTGCACAGCAGTTCGATCCATTCTTGGTTTTACTATGAGTTAAATAAGACTCCCATTGCACAGCAGTTCGATCCATTCTTGGTTTTACTATGAGTTAAATAAGACTCCCATTGCACAGCAGTTCGATCCATTCTTGGTTTTACTATGAGTTAAATAAGACTCCCATTGCACAGCAGTTCGATCCATTCTTGGTTTTACTATGAGTTAAATAAGACTCCCATTGCACAGCAGTTCGATCCATTCTTGGTTTTACTATGAGTTAAATAAGACTCCCATTGCACAGCAGTTCGATCCATTCTTGGTTTTACTATGAGTTAAATAAGACTCCCATTGCACAGCAGTTCGATCCATTCTTGGTTTTACTATGAGTTAAATAAGACTCCCATTGCACAGCAGTTCGATCCATTCTTGGTTTTACTATGAGTTAAATAAGACTCCCATTGCACAGCAGTTCGATCCATTCTTGGTTTTACTATGAGTTAAATAAGACTCCCATTGCACAGCAGTTCGATCCATTCTTGGTTTTACTATGAGTTAAATAAGACTCCCATTGCACAGCAGTTCGATCCATTCTTGGTTTTACTATGAGTTAAATAAGACTCCCATTGCACAGCAGTTCGATCCATTCTTGGTTTTACTATGAGTTAAATAAGACTCCCATTGCACAGCAGTTCGATCCATTCTTGGTTTTACTATGAGTTAAATAAGACTCCCATTGCACAGCAGTTCGATCCATTCTTGGTTTTACTATGAGTTAAATAAGACTCCCATTGCACAGCAGTTCGATCCATTCTTGGTTTTACTATGAGTTAAATAAGACTCCCATTGCACAGCAGTTCGATCCATTCTTGGTTTTACTATGAGTTAAATAAGACTCCCATTGCACAGCAGTTCGATCCATTCTTGGTTTTACTATGAGTTAAATAAGACTCCCATTGCACAGCAGTTCGATCCATTCTTGGTTTTACTATGAGTTAAATAAGACTCCCATTGCACAGCAGTTCGATCCATTCTTGGTTTTACTATGAGTTAAATAAGACTCCCATTGCACAGCAGTTCGATCCATTCTTGGTTTTACTATGAGTTAAATAAGACTCCCATTGCACAGCAGTTCGATCCATTCTTGGTTTTACTATGAGTTAAATAAGACTCCCATTGCACAGCAGTTCGATCCATTCTTGGTTTTACTATGAGTTAAATAAGACTCCCATTGCACAGCAGTTCGATCCATTCTTGGTTTTACTATGAGTTAAATAAGACTCCCATTGCACAGCAGTTCGATCCATTCTTGGTTTTACTATGAGTTAAATAAGACTCCCATTGCACAGCAGTTCGATCCATTCTTGGTTTTACTATGAGTTAAATAAGACTCCCATTGCACAGCAGTTCGATCCATTCTTGGTTTTACTATGAGTTAAATAAGACTCCCATTGCACAGCAGTTCGATCCATTCTTGGTTTTACTATGAGTTAAATAAGACTCCCATTGCACAGCAGTTCGATCCATTCTTGGTTTTACTATGAGTTAAATAAGACTCCCATTGCACAGCAGTTCGATCCATTCTTGGTTTTACTATGAGTTAAATAAGACTCCCATTGCACAGCAGTTCGATCCATTCTTGGTTTTACTATGAGTTAAATAAGACTCCCATTGCACAGCAGTTCGATCCATTCTTGGTTTTACTATGAGTTAAATAAGACTCCCATTGCACAGCAGTTCGATCCATTTGGTTTTACTATGAGTTAAATAAGACACACCTGAGCTTGTTAATTATACACTGGGGCTAAGCAAGCTCGTAGTAAAACCTGGAATGGGTGAAACTGCTGTGCAATAGGGACTTATTTCCATTCCTGCAAACATTCTTGATATCAGTGGGCGTTCTGAAATTGGAACCATTTTCAGCTGTCTTACATTTTTATTTAAATATTTTTATTAAAATGTATTTCTGTCTAAATATCTCTCACTAATGTAGATTTGCAGTTTAAATCTGATGTTGGTAAAGTACTTTCTCAGTGTAACCTTTGTGTATAACTGTGTGATATTAGCTGTGGAAAACCAAGCAAAAGCATCAAAATGTTTTGGAAAGCCTCTTGTAATATGGACTGTCTCTTGTAATATGGACTGCCTCTTGTAATATGGACTGCCTCTTGTAATATGGACTGTCTCTTGTAATATGGACTGCCTCTTGTAATATGGACTGTCTCTTGTAATATGGACTGCCTCTTGTAATATGGACTGTCTCTTGTAATATGGACTGCCTCTTGTAATATGGACTGCCTCTTGTAATATGGACTGCCTCTTGTAATATGGACTGTCTCTTGCCTCTTGTAATATGGACTGCCTCTTGTAATATGGACTGTCTCTTGTAATATGGACTGTCTCTTGTAATATGGACTGTCTCTTGTAATATGGACTGCCTCTTGTAATATGGACTGCCTCTTGTAATATGGACTGTCTCTTGCCTCTTGTAATATGGACTGTCTCTTGTAATATGGACTGTCTCTTGTAATATGGACTGTCTCTTGTAATATGGACTGCCTCTTGTAATATGGACTGCCTCTTGTAATATGGACTGTCTCTTGCCTCTTGTAATATGGACTGCCTCTTGTAATATGGACTGTCTCTTGTAATATGGACTGCAGGTTTTGCCCACGGCTGGCTTGAGAAATGACAGTGGTGTCTGATTCCTGTGGGTTCATGCCATCAAATATCAAGCAATGCTTGTAGAAATCCATACAATGGTAGTTTTAGATCTGCCATAATGGGTGCTATTTACAAATCATTATTAATTCAGGCATTATGCAGTTATTACATTTGGGAGGCTAATTACCAGAAACGTGCCCTGCCTTCCTGCAGTTCTGTGGTCTGTGAAAGAATGGCACTTGAGTTATCTGTGTAGGACACAAGAGTGTTGTAGAGGGGTGATTCAGAACCACACATCCAACGCTATGAATGGTGCTGTGTGAGGAGAGGACTTCTAATGCCTCTGGTATGTGTGTATTCTGAGGTGCAGCAGTTTTGTGCATTAGGAAGAAAAATCCTGTGCAAGGCTTGTGTTTGGTATGTAGAATAGTAATATCTAATTTCACTCAAGCTAAAGGTTTATAAAGGTTTACAGCGGTGAGTTTGCACAGTCATTTTGCACTTCCCCATGCTTTTCCCACTTTGCATATACCATAATTTACCACGGTTTGCTATTTAAAAAAAAAATGTTGGTCTTTACAAAGCATACCAGTGCTTTACCATGCTTCACTGTGCTTTATTACACTGCTGTGCTTTTGCAATGTGAAGTTTCAAATAAAATGTCAATGTATGGTAATATTTCTATATAAGAGAAGTGTGATGTTTTATACAGTATGTGCTTTACAAAAGATCAGGACAGTGTGGAAAGCCCTCAATATGTATTCATTTACGTTATTGAACTGGAAGGATGACCATCTCTGGTCAAACCACACAGCACTTTGTTGTGCAGGTCCTATATTGTTCTGTATACGTTGTTCTGTATATGTTGTTCTCGAGCCTTGCCTATTTCTCTGTGATCATGAGTTTATATTATATATACTGTATATATATATATATATATATGTGGGGTGGGGTGGGGGGGCTTTTCTTCCTCATTGTCTGAAGGTTTTCAGATGCAAGCCCCCTTTGAATCGTGGCAGTGTCCTAATTCACCTCTTTTGGAATATGAAAACAATGCAGTGATACAATGGGCTCACAGCTTACCGAAATGGATTTGGGTTGAGGGAGGTCATTAGCGGGATGTCCTGTGGTGGACAAAAGGGAGTCTTGAGAGGAGGAGAGCCTTGGACCAGGTCACAGCCACACACTTACCACACAGTGAGTGGAGGAGAGCCTTGGACCGGGTCACAGCCACACACTTACCACACAGTGAGGGGAGGAGAGCCTTGGACCGGGTCACAGCCACACACTTACCACACAGTGAGGGGAGGAGAGCCTTGGACCGGGTCACAGCCACACACTTACCACACAGTGAGGGGAGGAGAGCCTTGGACCGGGTCACAGCCACACACTTACCACACAGTGAGGGGAGGAGAGCCTTGGACCGGGTCACAGCCACACACTTACCACACAGTGAGGGGAGGAGAGCAGGCTTCTCATTTCGCGGGTAAAAGAAAAAATCATCTTAATTAGAAATCTTAGAGTAGTGTAAAGCAGAAGTCATTAGTTCTCCTACTGTTGTCTCTGCAGGTCATTTTAAATACTGCATGTAATAATTTTTTATTTTAGTGCAGTTAAGCTGTTGTATGTGTACATTGTGTATGTATTTATGTACATATATGTATGTGTAAATGTACATGCATGTATTTATGTACAGCATGAATGTATGTACTGTATGCATGAGCATGTGCAAAGCCAAGTCAGAGTAAAACTATTTTCTGTGCTTTGCTGGGGTATATAAATATATTACAGGGCCAAAAGAAGACTTTCTAACTGTATCAGAAATACACTTTCATATTAAATTTTTTCATATGGAGTGCTGGAATGCAGTGCTTCTGGGTATCGAACAAAAAATTGCATTGTGCTAGGAGATAACAGTATACAAGCCCTTTTTTATGAATGGCAGCCGAAATGTGTTTCATGCAACATGTTTCACAAAAAAAAAAAAAAAAAAGAAATTGAAGCCAAGGCATAGTCTGTTTTTAGCTGCTTGATGATGCCAAAGTCTTGGAAAGCGCATTGGCAGCTGCACCCTCAAACAGCACAGAGAAGTATCCGAGGACGTGTGTTTGTTTGGTGTTCTGCGGAAGGGGCAGCCGGTAGAATCACAGTGACATATACCAGGCAGGGTGCCAGATCTGGCCTGGATTCAGATATTGTCTTTCCCTTCATTAAACTGTCAGGGGCCTCATTCTTGGAAAAATGTTGGCGAGGTGGCAGCCCTTGCAGAGGGCTTTCTGTGAGGTGCAGAGATGTGTGTGTATGCGGGGATATGTGTGTGTGTGTGTGTGTGTGTGTGTGCATGTGTGTGCAGGGATGTGTGTGTGTGTGTGCAGGGATGTGTGTGTGTGTGTACAGGGATGTGTGTGTGTGTGCAGGGACCTGTGAGTGCATGGTGTGCAGGGATGTGTGTGTGTGTGTGCACAGGGATGTGTGTGTGTGTGTGCAGGGATGTGTGTGTGCATGTGTGCACAGGGATGTGTGTGTGTGTGTGTGTGTGTGTGTGCAGGGATGTGTGTGTGTGCAGGGATGTGTGTGTGCGCGCAGGGATCTGTGTGTGCATGTGTGTGTGTGTGTGTGTGCAGGGATGTGTGTGTGTGTGTGTGTGTGTGCAGGGATGTGTGTGTGTGTTTGTGTGTGTGTGCAGGGATGTGTGTGCAGGGATGTGTGTGTGTGTGTCTGTGTGCAGGGGTGTGTGTGTGCGCAGGGATGTGTGTGTGTGTGTATGCAGGGGTGTGTGTGTGTGCAGGGATGTGTGTGTGTGTGTACAGGGATGTGTGTGTGTGTGTGTGTGCAGGGATGCGTGTGTGTGTGTTTGTGTGTGTGTGTGTGTGTGCAGGGATGTGTGTGTGTGTGTGTGCAGGGATCTGTCTGTGCATGTGTGTGCAGAGATGTGTGTGTGTGTGTGTGTGCAGGGATGTGTGTGTGTGTGTGTGTGTGTGTGCAGGGATGCGTGTGTGTGTGTTTGTGTGTGTGTGTGTGTGTGCAGGGATGTGTGTGTGTGTGTGTGCAGGGATCTGTCTGTGCATGTGTGTGCAGAGATGTGTGTGTGTGTGTGTGCAGGGATGTGTGTGTGTGTGCAGGGATGTGTGTGTGTGTGTGTGTGTGTGTGCAGGGATCCGTGTGTGCATGTGTGTGCAGGGATGTGTGTGTGTGTGAGTGCAGGGATGTGTGTGTGTGTGTGTGTGTGCAGGGATGCGTGTGTGTGTGTGTGTGTGTGCATGGCTCACATGAATGCAGCGCCCGCAGCCAAGAAATGCTGGGATTTCAAGAGCTGTGGGAGCCAGACAGCCAGGGAGGAATGTCTGGGGGCCGTTTGATGTGGTTTGGTAGTAAACATGCATGCAGGTGTAATCAAAGAGGAAATTAAAGAGGGTGGGAAAAAGGGATAAAGGACAGGGATCAGCAAACACGGGCGTGCGGTTTGTGGACAGAATCAGTTTCTTCTCGTTTCTGGATTTATGTAAGGGCAGGCGGGCAGCCCGTGCTTTAAGCTATGCCAACAGGGCTGCCCCTGGAAAGTGGTTTGATCGAAGAAGTACAAGGAGTTCTCGGCTCAGATTTTCCCTTATGAAATAGATGAGTTCAGATCCTGCTTCCACACAAACCAGTGAAGCGGGCTTGCATGCAATGGGGCTTTAGAGTAACCACTGTCCAGGTCATTACAGTAGAACTCTGGTATGGAGAATATACACAATGGAATTTGGTTATAGTATACAGTCCTTCTTCCACCTGTCAGTCAGTAAATGCACACTTATACTGTCTATATTGTACACTACTATTAAATGTATGTCGGCATTCTCTGCTTGGGGCATTGTAGTTTGTTGTAAATGAGGAGTAGTGCTTTTTTGATGCAAAAATATGTTTCAGGCAACAAGTTGCAGGGGTTCAGTAATGTGTGTATTTTCATTCAAACTACTTTAGCTGCAATACTGTAGCAGGTGTATCCTGTACTAGCAGCCCTTCACCCTCTCAGGCATGACCCGTGTCTGAAATGAATGTGTGAGGACGGATGTACAGTGTGGGATTTAGAACTTCTCTTTCACATTGTGTCCTTTCACATGCAGATTATGAACAATATAAGAGTCTTTTCTCACACTGTTTTTTTTTCTCTTTCAGCCACAGCAAGTGGTCCAAAAGAAGCCTGCTCAGGTGGGTGATTTGAACTCTTTACCTGATTCACTGTCAAAACGCAGCGGAATTCAAGCTGTGTCTGCCTGCCTGTCTGTCTGTCTGTCTGCTTGTCTGTCCACCTGTCTGTCTGTCTGTCTGTCTGCCTGTCTGCCTGTCTCTCTGTCTGTCTGTCTGTCTGCTTGTCTCTGTCTGTCGGTCTGCCTGCCTGCCTCTGTCTGCTTAAATAAGTCATGACATGAGTGATGCCTTAATAACCACATTAAAACACTTCCAAATAATGTTTTTGAAATAATAGAATAACTTAATAACTAATCAAATTATTTAAATTATTGAGTCTGAGAGCTGGATTTGAACCAACCTTTAAGTTTAACTGTTCAAATATATATTTTTTATTTATTTCTTAGCAGACGCCCTTATCCAGGATGACTTACAATTGTTACAAGATATCACATTATTTTTTACGTACAATTACATTATTTTTTTACACATTATTTTAACATACAATTACCCATTTATGCAGTTGGGTTTTTACTGGAGCAATCTAGGTAAAGTACCTTGCTCAAGGGTACAGCAGCAGTGTCCCCCACCTGGGATTGAAACCACTACTAACCACTACTCCACACTGCTGCCCATTATTATTATTAATAATAATAATAATAATAATAATAATAATAATAATAATAATAATAATAAAAATAGGCCTGCCAAGTATATACATGCACTTTGTTTATGCGTTTATATTTGAAAATAAAAAAAAGACAGCAAAAGTAATCTCCAAATGCAACATTCAGCCACCAGGTGGCGCTATGTGCTTAAAATAACACCAAAGGTCAACATTAATACATTAAAAGGGAAATGGTTTCAACTATGGCATCCAGCTTCTTTAGCATGTCTTCATGTTTCTCTTTTGTTCACATCCCTTTAACAGCAGAGGTGAACACGTTTACTGCAGCCTGTCGCCAGTGGCGACGCGTAGTGGGGGCACGCCTGGTCACGTGCCCCCCCAGATTTCTGCCAGGCAGTGGCTTAGCCACTGTGTTAGGATCGTTCTCACTGAAACATGTGTAAGAAATAAAGAAATTGCATTATTGTTATATTTTTCACTTCCCATCATAGTCTATACGGGGCGGACGCAGCACGGGCAGCGCTGATTTTTCTTTTCGCTTACGGAGCGGACTCTTTATTTACCGCGTTGCTGTCAACCAATGAGAATACATAAGCAAGCTGCACCACACACAGATGCATGTAACATATAGGCTATGACTGTATCTGCTATGTAGCCTAACTACTACACACATAGATGGTGTAGAGGACATCTCCTATGTAATGAGTAGCTGATGTATTTATGTAGAATGCACTCGCCTCACGACCTATCTTACCTGACCTCTCCAGCGGCCAGCTTACTAATAAGATTATAATTTTTCACGGATTGTGCAGCGAGCTTCATCAAGGGACAGTAACCAAGTCCATCCAGGTCTTGGAGATGGAGGGGTAAATGTACAACCTATTATTAATTGAGTAGCCTAACTAAAGAAATAATCAGAATGAAACCAGTTCTGGATGCTGCTGAGAGAGAAACGGCAAAACTGTTTCATTTCCTGAGTTCGCTTACCTATTAGTTTTCATGCTGATTATTTGTTTCGGGCTACAGCGCATCCGTCAGCTCAACAAAGCCTGATAGGCTAGCGAATGTCAGTGCAGTGTGATACCATAATAATGAGTGGTTGCATTTGCTGTCAATCAACCACGTTTTTTTTTTGGATCAGCTGTTCGTACATTTTTTTTTTTTTTAAAGGCGCTGTAGTTATGCAATGTAGTTAACGCAACTGTGTGCACGACTCCCTCCTCCCCTGAACCTCCAGAAGATTAGGTACCACCGGCAGTCCTGCGTCAGTCAAACGGTAATTAAGTGAGTCAGGATTTGTGAAATTAAATAAAATGGTTTGCTTTGCTTTGAACACCAAATGTCAGTTAACAAAAATGAACAACAATAAGTACAAATGAAATTATATATTATATTAAAAGTCCTTTGCTTTGTATTTCCTTTTTGGTTTTTAATCGGAAGTGTTCTAAACTGAATCTTTTTTTTTTGCACAACAGTGTATTTGGTTATTGGATCTTCTGTTAAAAAAAAAAAAAAAAAAAATTGTTTTTTATTTTTCGAAAATAAAACGTCAATACACTAATAAGAAATCAGGTTGCCAATTGCACCACTGTGACTACTCACCTTGAAAAAGTTACCATTTCCACCCTCTCCTGAAAAAAAATCCTGGCTACACCACTGTTGCCAGGGTTTATTATTTAAAAATACGTAAGTGTGCAGTTTATTTCAAACTTTCAAAACTTAATAACATAACCAAAGAGTGTCTAAGACCCTTCACCTTCAGCGAAAATATGTGCTAAAAACAGAGTGAATTTGAGCCCTGTTAAAATGGCAAAAAGACAGCTACATTTGGAGTTTTTCTACAACAAAAAAGCTAAACCACCAACGACAGAGACATCAACAGAAACCGAACCTGACTCTTCTGTAGTTCAGAATGTTATTAACAGCACGAGAGTGTGACGATACTTCCATTTCAAACGCTCAGGTTAGTGCAGGTGCAGCTGTCTGTCGATAAGAGACCCTTGCCTATTCCTAAAGTTACAATTTCCCCATGCTATTCCTAATGCTACTATGCATTTACCATAGTTTATCTTGGTTTGCCATGTTTTTTTTTATATGCTTTACCATACCTCTCTGGGCTTTACAATGCTTACCTAAGCTTTACCATGGTAAACTTTTAAGAGATCTGAGAGAGAGAGAGAGAGAGAGAGAGAGAGAGAGGAGAAATGGAAAGAGTACACCGATTTTCAGAGAGCGAGAGAGAGAGAGAGGAGAAAGATGAAATGGAAAGAGCACACCGAGTTTCAGAGCAGGAATTAACAACACGAGCATGAGCTCATGCAGCCTTCCTAATCTTGGCTGAGGAAAGAATGAGACCTGCATGGAGGATAATGTAAATCTTACACTACATTCACAAGAATCTCTTTCCGTTTCCATCTGTTTCCTTCCAAATACCCTCCCAGATGGATATTCCATGTGACAGTCTGGATCACTTCAGGAAAGTATCCTATTTTTAAGTTTATGTTAGGATGGCTTTGTGCTATATCGAGGGAAGTTGATTGCAGTGAAGGATATATAATCTCAGGTGGTAACCTTGCATTTGATAGCAGGGGTTTCATTTCCACAGTGCGTACGATCAGCCTTGGGTCTGTGATTAGCTTTGCCCTGAAGAAAACTGACAATCACCTTTCTTCACAGCAAATAAAACCACCTGTTGTTTTTACAATAGCCAAGAACATGACTATAGACACCATAAAACCAGCAGTAATAATCCCGATATCAAAGGCAGCAGTCACACTGTTTTATTCACTGCTGAGCCATGCGCCAGATGGGGCTGGAAACTCTATGACCTGAGAACTTGCCCATAATTGTAGGAAAATTCCAGTTGTTTTATGATTAAATGATATCTTTTCACCAGCATCTGCCAAATTAAGTAACAACAATGTTAGTGTGTGGATAAAGCAGTGTGAAAACATTGGTGTTACCGTCAAGTACAGGCAGGGCACTGGAGCTGGTGAAAAACTATTGTCTCTTAATATTCCTGCCACAGAAATCCGTTACGCGAAAGGTAGTTTCAAGTACAACTTTACAGTTTTTTAGAAATAAATTATTGCGCCATTTCCCAATAACCTCTGATAACAGGTCTCTGAAATGTCACGTTAGTGTTGGAGAAATACAGGAATTTACCTGGATTTGGGTTAGCTGTTTGAAACTATATTACTAAAGTTATTTTCTGCTCATGTATACAGAATGCCAGTGGAAAACCAGAAATAAAAACAAGTGGTAGATTTCCACAGGCGGTCAGAGAATTTGAACCCCCCAGCCCCTTAACCCCAGTTCTCCTCAGTACCCCCCTCCCCCTCCCCAGTACTCCCCCCTTGCAATGCGGTCTTCATTTTCTTTGTGTGGCAGTTACAGAAAAAGCTTTGAGCGCTTCAGTGTTTGGCGGCCTTAAAGCCTGCAGCTCATAAAAATGTCCCTGTGCACGTCCACTTTGAAAGGCTCTTTATCTTACATCCTGAAACCCCTGTCCAGGTTAAGCCTGCCTGACCCGGAAGCTGACAGCTGGGCTTCCCACATAGCAGAGGTCTAATGAGCGGTGCGCTACTGCTGGTTACAATATTTCACTTCTCCTTCTCCTTCACTTCAAAGCGCCGGGAGGGCTTGGGGATAAGGTATAAACAAGTGGCTATCTGTGTGGGATAAGAGCAGGGCTGCAGCAGGAATGTGTTTAACTGAATTACAAAAACTTGAGTCGGGATTCCTTTGGCAGTTTAAGACATGCTTCTGTTTTTTCGTGCTCGAGCATGGATTTAATGAAAACTCAGAATTACCCTTTTTTATATCAGATATTGGTTGTAGCACTTTATCTTATAGGGATAAAGGGTAAAAAAATACACACCAGCCTTCGCCAGTGTGTGGAGCACGAATTCCATGAGCTGCTATTAGCAGGTCTGTGTGATAACTCCAGTGTGGATGAGCAGGTCTGTGTGATAACTCGTGTGAGTGAGCAGGTCTGTGTGATAACTCGTGTGAGTGAGCAGGTCTGTGTGATAACTCCAGTGTGAGTGAGCAGGTCTGTGTGATAACTCCAGTGTGAGTGAGCAGGTCTGTGTGATAACTCCAGTGTGAGTGAGCAGGTCTGTGTGATAACTCCAGTGTGGATGAGCAGGTCTGTGTGATAACTCGTGTGAGTGAGCAGGTCTGTGTGATAACTCGTGTGAGTGAGCAGGTCTGTGTGATAACTCGTGTGAGTGAGCAGGTCTGTGTGATAACTCCAGTGTGAGTGAGCAGGTCTGTGTGATAACTCCAGTGTGAGTGAGCAGGTCTGTGTGATAACTCCAGTGTGAACCATTTTATATTCACCAGAATATAAAATGGTAATTAAAGAGTTGTGACACTTGACTTGGCCCTCAGTCTAAGTGCTTGGGGCGGGGAGCCAGGCATCCCAGGGCTTTGATCAGTCTCTCTCTCTCTCTCGCTCTCTCTCTCTCTCTTACTAGGGTCACGGCCTGTTGCCTAGTCAAAAGGTATTAGCCAACTGGTTTGAATATCTTGAGGCCCAAAGGGTTAGTGGGATGGGGGGATGGGGGATGGGTTTTGGGGTTAGGGGTGGCATGTTCCCCACATTTCCCACATAACCCAAAGCAGATTAAACAACAGTGGTGTGAAATCTCGTAGTTTGATCGTCCTCATGGTGATGTGTTTAACTAGTTTAGATACATAGATGTATATGTATATTTGTTTTTTCTTGAGATATTTGGAAACTCTTTTGAAAGGGAGGAGGGGGGGTGCAGTGCAGTGGCCTATATGATTAAAGCCTGGTGTTTTTTCTCCCTGCTACCCCTGTCACACATGGTAGCATTTAGGAGCCCCTTCACAGCTGAAGTGTTTCAAACACTAATGAATGGAAGTTTGGTCATATAATGCAGACAAGCTTTGAGGCATGCCTTTACTGAATGGTGTACTGTAGTGGCATGGGAAAGGAAGAGAGTTATAAATTGTGTCAGTTAGCCGCCCAGACAAAATGAAGCCATGTGGAAAATCAAATCTATTTCACTATAAAAACTGGTGCAGGCAGTTTTTCGAAGGTGGTCATCTTTTAAAGGTAAACTTTACTTTCTTGGCTTTCAAATTAATACACTATAATCTCCAATGTTCAAGATTCTAAACTATGTTCTTAACTCTATATATATATATATATATATATATATATATATATATATATATATATATATATATATATATCATCATTCACCTTGTCATCTAGCCAAAAGTGTTTTTCTCTTTAAAGTGCTGTTGTAAATCCAGTGGGTGCTTGCACATTGTTTTGTTTGTGTTTTAGTTTTTTGGTTTTTCATAATCCACACATGATATTTATTAGCCATGTGGTACTGATAAGTAGAGTCTTTGTAGCTACTATGCTTCTTGAACACCACAAGGTGGCGCTTGTGAGTCACCGCAGTCACAGGAAGTGACGGCGCATTGCATAGGTTCCACACCATTCTTTTATTTCATATTTTTAGTTATGTAGAACTTCTTAAACTGATTATTTGCTAAAAAAGTGAAATAGCTACAAAGTGAAATCTGTAATTCGTGAATAAACCTGCTTGAAGGTACACGTTGTGACCTGGGTCGGAAATAATAATACATTACTTAATGTAGCGGTTTCATGATCATTGCATTTTAAAACAATAAAACAGGGAAAGTATAATGACTACAAGCATGCACTTTGTACCAGTTATACTTGGAGAAGCCCTGCCTGTCTTAGGCGTTTGCCAGGGTTTCATATCTGTGGCCTGGCTTTGTGTATTTTGGTTAAGTGCTTCTGCTTATGGTTCTGGAACTAAAATGGGTCGAAATAAATATCTTCCGATTGAACTAGACTCTGTTTTGTTATTTCAGCACTACAGTGGAGAGCATCTGCATCAAACTTATATTAGCTTAATACCATCTAGGCTAGGTGGTGGAAGCCTTTGCTTTGTTGCTTTTCAATATAGTTTGTTTAACATGTTGTTGTTCTATTTATATATCTATGCAGGGTTAACAGTAGAATTCAGCCCCCCCAAACCCCTCTACTGCGGGAGAGCGAAAAGAAGAGGGAGAGAAATAAGAAACTGCTAACTCGGGAGAATGTTAAAACACGATTTACGATAATCTTTACCATTGTGATCAGTTTTAGCCGAGGATTGATTATGATTTACGATAATCATTACCATTGTGATCAGTTTTAGCCGATGATGGATCGTTGCCAATGTCATTAATGATGCAGTCTTTAATGCAGGGTGTACTGTGAGAACGGCAATGGAATCAGCAGGGTGTACTGTGAGGGGAGAACGGCAATGGAATCATCAGGGTGTACTGTGAGAACGGCAATGGAATCAGCAGGGTGTACTGTGAGAACGGCAATGGAATCATCAGGGTGTACTGTGAGAACGGCAATGGAATCATCAGGGTGTACTGTGACTGGAGAACGGCAATGGAATCAGCAGGGTGTACTGTGAGAACGGCAATGGAATCAGCAGGGTGTACTGTGAGAACAGCAATGGAATCAGCAGGGTGTACTGTGAGAACGGCAATGGAATCAGCAGGGTGTACTGTGAGAACGGCAATGGAATCAGCAGGGTGTACTGTGACTGGAGAACGGCAATGGAATCAGCAGGGTGTACTGTGAGAACGGCAATGGAATCAGCAGGGTGTACTGTGAGAACGGCAATGGAATCAGCAGGGTGTACTGTGAGAACGGCAATGGAATCAGCAGGGTGTACTGTGAGAACGGCAATGGAATCAGCAGGGTGTACTGTGAGAACGGCAATGGAATCAGCAGGGTGTACTGTGAGAACGGCAATGGAATCAGCAGGGTGTACTGTGAGAACGGCAATGGAATCAGCAGGGTGTACTGTGAGAACGGCAATGGAATCAGCAGGGTGTACTGTGAGGGGAGAACGGCAATGGAATCAGCAGGGTGTACTGTGAGGGGAGAACGGCAATGGAATCAGCAGAGTGTACTGTGAGGGGAGAATGGCAATGGAATCAGCAGGGTGTACTGTGAGGGGAGAACGGCAATGGAATCAGCAGGGTGTACTGTGAGGGGAGAACGGCAATGGAATCAGCAGGGTGTACTGTGAGGAGAGAACAGCAATGGAATCAGCAGGGTGTACTGTGACTGGAGAACGGCAATGGAATCAGCAGGATGTACTGTGAGAACAGCAATGGAATCAGCAGGGTGTACTGTGAGAACAGCAATGGAATCAGCAGGGTGTACTGTGAGAACGGCAATGGAATCAGCAGGGTGTACTGTGAGAACGGCAATGGAATCAGCAGGGTGTACTGTGAGAACGGCAATGGAATCAGCAGGGTGTACTGTGAGAACGGCAATGGAATCAGCAGGGTGTACTGTGAGAACGGCAATGGAATCAGCAGGGTGTACTGTGAGAACGGCAATGGAATCAGCAGGGTGTACTGTGAGAACGGCAATGGAATCAGCAGGGTGTACTGTGAGAACGGCAATGGAATCAGCAGGGTGTACTGTGAGAACGGCAATGGAATCAGCAGGGTGTACTGTGAGAACGGCAATGGAATCAGCAGGGTGTACTGTGAGAACGGCAATGGAATCAGCAGGGTGTACTGTGAGGGGAGAACGGCAATGGAATCAGCAGGGTGTACTGTGAGGGGAGAACGGCAATGGAATCAGCAGGGTGTACTGTGAGAACAGCAATGGAATCAGCAGTGTGTACTGTGAGAACGGCAATGGAATCAGCAGGGTGTACTGTGAGAACGGCAATGGAATCAGCAGGGTGTACTGTGAGGGGAGAACGGCAATGGAATCATCAGGGTGTACTGTGAGGTGAGAACGGCAATGGAATCAGCAGGGTGTACTGTGAGGGGAGAACGGCAATGGAATCAGCAGGGTGTACTGTGAGAACAGCAATGGAATCAGCAGTGTGTACTGTGAGAACGGCAATGGAATCAGCAGGGTGTACTGTGAGAACGGCAATGGAATCAGCAGGGTGTACTGTGAGGGGAGAACGGCAATGGAATCAGCAGGGTGTACTGTGAGAACAGCAATGGAATCAGCAGTGTGTACTGTGAGAACGGCAATGGAATCAGCAGGGTGTACTGTGAGAACGGCAATGGAATCAGCAGGGTGTACTGTGAGGGGAGAACGGCAATGGAATCAGCAGGGTGTACTGTGAGGGGAGAACGGCAATGGAATCAGCAGGGTGTACTGTGAGGGGAGAACGGCAATGGAATCAGCAGGGTGTACTGTGAGAACAGCAATGGAATCAGCAGTGTGTACTGTGAGAACGGCAATGGAATCAGCAGGGTGTACTGTGAGAACGGCAATGGAATCAGCAGGGTGTACTGTGAGGGGAGAACGGCAATGGAATCATCAGGGTGTACTGTGAGAACGGCAATGGAATCAGCAGGGTGTACTGTGAGAACGGCAATGGAATCAGCAGGGTGTACTGTGAGAACGGCAATGGAATCATCAGGGTGTACTGTGACTGGAGAACGGCAATGGAATCAGCAGGGTGTACTGTGAGAACGGCAATGGAATCAGCAGGGTGTACTGTGAGAACAGCAATGGAATCAGCAGGGTGTACTGTGAGAACGGCAATGGAATCAGCAGGGTGTACTGTGAGAACGGCAATGGAATCAGCAGGGTGTACTGTGACTGGAGAACGGCAATGGAATCAGCAGGGTGTACTGTGAGAACGGCAATGGAATCAGCAGGGTGTACTGTGAGAACGGCAATGGAATCAGCAGGGTGTACTGTGAGAACGGCAATGGAATCAGCAGGGTGTACTGTGAGAACAGCAATGGAATCAGCAGGGTGTACTGTGAGAACGGCAATGGAATCAGCAGGGTGTACTGTGAGAACAGCAATGGAATCAGCAGGGTGTACTGTGACTGGAGAACGGCAATGGAATCAGCAGGGTGTACTGTGAGAACGGCAATGGAATCAGCAGGGTGTACTGTGAGGGGAGAACGGCAATGGAATCAGCAGGGTGTACTGTGAGGGGAGAACAGCAATGGAATCAGCAGGGTGTACTGTGAGGGGAGAACGGCAATGGAATCAGCAGGGTGTACTGTGAGAACAGCAATGGAATCAGCAGTGTGTACTGTGAGAACGGCAATGGAATCAGCAGGGTGTACTGTGAGAACGGCAATGGAATCAGCAGGGTGTACTGTGACTGGAGAACGGCAATGGAATCAGCAGGGTGTACTGTGAGAACAGCAATGGAATCAGCAGGGTGTACTGTGAGGGGAGAATGGCAATGGAATCAGCAGGGTGTACTGTGAGGGGAGAACGGCAATGGAATCAGCAGGGTGTACTGTGAGGGGAGAATGGCAATGGAATCAGCAGGGTGTACTGTGAGAACGGCAATGGAATCAGCAGGGTGTACTGTGAGGGGAGAACGGCAATGGAATCAGCAGAGTGTACTGTGAGGGGAGAATGGCAATGGAATCAGCAGAGTGTACTGTGAGGGGAGAATGGCAATGGAATCAGCAGGGTGTACTGTGAGAACGGCAATGGAATCAGCAGGGTGTACTGTGAGAACAGCAATGGAATCAGCAGGGTGTACTGTGAGGAGAGAACAGCAATGGAATCAGCAGGGTGTACTGTGACTGGAGAACGGCAATGGAATCAGCAGGGTGTACTGTGAGAACGGCAATGGAATCAGCAGTGTGTACTGTGAGAACAGCAATGGAATCAGCAGGGTGTACTGTGAGGAGAGAACAGCAATGGAATCAGCAGAGTGTACTGTGAGGGGAGAATGGCAATGGAATCAGCAGGGTGTACTGTGAGGGGAGAATGGCAATGGAATCAGTAGGGTGTACTGTGAGAACGGCAATGGAATCAGCTCTACCAGGCCTGCACTTGTAGAGAGTTGTTCATTAGGATATCCTGTGAGAGAAGGGAGGGCTGCTTAGAAATAACCAAGCAATTCAAAACAGAGGAACCATCTTAGCAGTGTGGGTGAAGTGGGGAGGGGATTGCTATTGTTATAAGGTGTAAAAAAAATGAATAAATAAAATAAAACCACCCAAATTGAGGTTTCTTTTTTTCTGTTTTTGCAGGAAGAAGCCGAGGAGAGTTCCTCACACGACTCTGCCGAGGAGGATTAAGAAACCACAGCATGTGCCTTCTACCTCATTCAGCAGCCACGTCTTTCGAAGGGGAAAGACACGGCCTTGACCACTTATTTTCGATTTCTATGGTCTTTCCACTTTTTTTTTTTTGCCTGGGAAAAAAAAATAAAAAAATCACACATAAAACCTCAAACACACACACACACACACACACACACACACACACTTTTTTTTTACTTAACCACCTTCTCTTGTCTTCGTTACCCCTTTGCAGTCCCAAGGGTTAATGAAAAAACTAAACAACTGCTGTAGCACAGGGAGTAAGGATTGAAAATGCAACCTTTAATTACTGTTCCCTCTTCTTAATCTACCAATGGAGTTCGTTTGGGCTGCTACATCAGGGTGAGTGGGTCGGCTTTGAATCCGGTTTAGTCATTCACTGCACTGTGTAAAAACAAGGAAACTCAGAACATACGTGGTTAATTATATGGTCATTCTTAGAGGAAAAGCATAATGTATGTCAATGTATAGGCCTTAAATAGCACCAGCAACCCACTCCCTAACTTAGTAAAAGAACACCAAAGATGAGGGGATAGACTGCTCTTTTGTTCTAGAATTTTTTTTATTTTCATTTTTTTACTTGATATATATATTCACTTGCTGTAATTTTGGATTGAACTTTAGGGCTGAATTGTCACTTCATTTTGCTAATAATAGAATCATGTAAATAGTTCCATACAGTCCCAGGGAAAAACAGTGAGTGTTCCACACACTCTGTCACACACAATCACACTCACACACAATCGCACTCACACTTACTCACACACACAATCGCACTCACACACAATCGCACTCACACTTACTCACACACACAATCACACTCACACACAATCGCACTCACACTTACTCACACACACAATCACACTCACACACAATCGCACTCACACTTACTCACACACACAATCACACTCACACACAATCGCACTCACACACAATCACACTCACACACAATCACACTCACACACAATCGCACTCACACTTACTCACACACACAATCACACTCACACACAATCGCACTCACACTTACTCACACACACAATCACACTCACACACAATCGCACTCACACTTACTCACACACACAATCACACTCACACACAATCGCACTCACACTTACTCACACACACAATCACACTCACACACAATCGCACTCACACTTACTCACACACACAATCACACTCACACACAATCGCACTCACACACAATCACACTCACACACAATCACACTCACACACAATCGCACTCACACTTACTCACACACACAATCACACTCACACACAATCGCACTCACACTTACTCACACACACAATCACACTCACACACAATCGCACTCACACTTACTCACACACACAATCACACTCACACACAATCGCACTCACACTTACTCACACACACAATCACACTCACACACAATCGCACTCACACTTACTCACACACACAATCACACTCACACACAATCGCACTCACACTTACTCACACACACAATCACACTCACACACAATCGCACTCACACTTACTCACACACACAATCACACTCACACACAATCGCACTCACACTTACTCACACACACAATCACACTCACACACAATCGCACTCACACTTACTCACACACACAATCACACTCACACACAATCGCACTCACACTTACTCACACACACAATCACACTCACACACAATCGACGAATGAGCTGTCGTGAAAGTTGTCTGCAGGAACAAAAAAAAAATGACTACGGCAGAATCTTTCTCAGGTCAGTTATAAGAACAGAATATTTTCGCTGTTTAAAAAAAAAAAACGGGGTTTGAAACCAAGACACCTCTGATTTACCCTGCGTACTGTAATCACAGTGACTGCAGCTAAACTGAAAGCTTCTGAACAGTTGATTTACCCTGCGTACTGTAATCACAGTGACTGCAGCTAAACTGAAAGCTTCTGAACAGTTGATTTACCCTACGTACTGTAATCACAGTGACTGCAGCTAAACTGAAAGCTTTTGAACAGTTGATTTACCCTACGTACTGTAATCACAGTGACTGCGGCTAAACTGAAAGCTTTTGAACAGTTGATTTACCCTACGTACTGTAATCACAGTGACTGCGGCTAAACTGAAAGCTTCTGAACAGTTGATTTACCCTACGTACTGTAATCACAGTGACTGCGGCTAAACTGAAAGCTTTTGAACAGTTGATTTACCCTACGTACTGTAATCACAGTGACTGCAGCTAAACTGAAAGCTTCTGAACAGTTGATTTACCCTACGTACTGTAATCACAGTGACTGCAGCTAAACTGAAAGCTTTTGAACAGTTGATTTACCCTACGTACTGTAATCACAGTGACTGCGGCTAAACTGAAAGCTTTTGAACAGTTGATTTACCCTACGTACTGTAATCACAGTGACTGCAGCTAAACTGAAAGCTTTTGAACAGTTGATTTACCCTACGTACTGTAATCACAGTGACTGCAGCTAAACTGAAAGCTTTTGAACAGTTGATTTACCCTACGTACTGTAATCACAGTGACTGCAGCTAAACTGAAAGCTTTTGAACAGTTGATTTACCCTGCGTACTGTAATCACAGTGACTGCAGCTAAACTGAAAGCTTTTGAACAGTTGATTTACCCTGCGTACTGTAATCACAGTGACTGCAGCTAAACTGAAAGCTTTTGAACAGTTGATTTACCCTGCGTATTGTAATCACAGTGACTGCAGCTAAACTGAAAGCTTTTGAACAGTTGATTTACCCTACGTACTGTAATCACAGTGACTGCAGCTAAACTGAAAGCTTTTGAACAGTTGATTTACCCTACGTACTGTAATCACAGTGACTGCGGCTAAACTGAAAGCTTTTGAACAGTTGATTTACCCTACGTACTGTAATCACAGTGACTGCAGCTAAACTGAAAGCTTTTGAACAGTTGATTTACCCTACGTACTGTAATCACAGTGACTGCAGCTAAACTGAAAGCTTTTGAACAGTTGATTTACCCTGCGTATTGTAATCACAGTGACTGCAGCTAAACTGAAAGCTTTTGAACAGTTGATTTGCCCTGCGTACTGTAATCACAGTGACTGCAGCTAAACTGAAAGCTTCTGAACAGTTGATTTACCCTACGTACTGTAATCACAGTGACTGCAGCTAAACTGAAAGCTTTTGAACAGTTGATTTACCCTACGTACTGTAATCACAGTGACTGCGGCTAAACTGAAAGCTTTTGAACAGTTGATTTACCCTGCGTACTGTAATCACAGTGACTGTGGCTAAACTGAAAGCTTTTGAACAAGTTGATTTACCCTACGTACTGTAATCACAGTGACTGCGGCTAAACTGAAAGCTTTTGAACAGTTGATTTACCCTGCGTACTGTAATCACAGTGACTGTGGCTAAACTGAAAGCTTTTGAACAAGTTGATTTACCCTACGTACTGTAATCACAGTGACTGCGGCTAAACTGAAAGCTTTTGAACAGTTGATTTACCCTACGTACTGTAATCACAGTGACTGCGGCTAAACTGAAAGCTTTTGAACAGTTGATTTACCCTGCGTATTGTAATCACAGTGACTGCAGCTAAACTGAAAGCTTTTGAACAGTTGATTTACCCTACGTACTGTAATCACAGTGACTGCAGCTAAACTGAAAGCTTTTGAACAGTTGATTTACCCTACGTACTGTAATCACAGTGACTGCAGCTAAACTGAAAGCTTTTGAACAGTTGATTTACCCTACGTACTGTAATCACAGTGACTGCAGCTAAACTGAAAGCTTTTGAACAGTTGATTTACCCTACGTACTGTAATCACAGTGACTGCAGCTAAACTGAAAGCTTTTGAACAGTTGATTTACCCTACGTACTGTAATCACAGTGACTGCAGCTAAACTGAAAGCTTCTGAACAGTTGATTTACCCTACGTACTGTAATCACAGTGACTGCGGCTAAACTGAAAGCTTTTGAACAGTTGATTTACCCTACGTACTGTAATCACAGTGACTGCGGCTAAACTGAATGCTTCTGAACAGTTGATTTACCCTACGTACTGTAATCACAGTGACTGCGGCTAAACTGAAAGCTTTTGAACAGTTGATTTACCCTACGTACTGTAATCACAGTGACTGCGGCTAAACTGAAAGCTTTTGAACAATTTGGCTCTGGAGAAAACGTCCACCTGTTCACGGTTTCAAAGGGAATTCCACATCCTCATTATTCAGTCTCATTTCGAGTACATTTTACCTCAAGACAGTGACGTATGATTTCAGCAGTACCGTGCCATAGGAAGACTTACTCACGGTAATGCAGTTTGTAACACTTTTAGTGTCCGATGCAATCCACTATTTCAAACTACCTCTGATTATTACAGTAGTAATTACTCGCTGCTATACACATATAATGCAGGAACTCATTGTGGGCAGTTTAACCCTGATGCCTGGGATCTTCTCATTCTTTTTTTACACTACAATTGCAGCTAAGGGAACAATAGCTGAAGCGCTGTTGTAATATTAACCGTCTAACAAGATGCCTTCCTCCATTCTTCACAGCTAGGACTTCTGTGTAATGTATTGTTAACTTGAATATATTTTTGTACTGATTTACTCATAGTTTTAAGCATCATGTTCTTGTTTGACACTACATGAAATAATTTTAACCTGTAATGTTTTTTTTTTTTTTTTACTGTACCTCAGAAGAATTGTTGAAAAGAAATGGACTAATCAGTTGACAAAGACCTACCTCCAGTCATTTAAAAAAAAAAAAGGATTTGTATTGTAACTTTCAGCATTTTCTTTTTTTCCTGACGATGTTATCAAAACATTATTAGGATTGCAACTGATCCCTCATCAAACTGTTTTTGTAACAGAAATATGTCTGAAACAAGTACATTTCAAATCAAGTGAGAAAATAAATAAATAATAAAACCTTCAAAGAAAACTTGAAGCTTTGTAGGTATGGCAGCCTGGGCTCAGCTTTTGTATAATGCAATCATGAACATGTTTTAAATGAGTAGACACATGCCAGATATACTTGATCAGTGATCTCATGTACAATGTACACAAATGTGATTTTGTAATATGGTTCAACCAGATGTATTTTTAAAATGCTTCTTATGTAGAGATTTTATTCCACTTTCTGCTCGTCAATGTGGCAACTTGTAGTTATTTTTTAACATTGTATTTTTTTTTTTACTAGGCCAGGGGTAGTATCTCAGGAGGGCTTGTTCACACAGTAGGACTTCAGCGCTTAGCCACCATACCACCATAGCCTTGCAATGCCTGGCTTCTTTAAGAGGTATTTATTGAGTACCTCTTTACACATTACTGACTTATACAAACCATTGAGGTAATGATGCTCCTGTCACAGAGCTCCAAGGCATTTGCATTTTATTTCATAAATATACTTGAGTTCAACAAAAGCCTTTTTACCTTTTTTTTTTACCTCATTGTTGATTGAATGCAAATCTGTGGCAGCCACTGTTGATATTGTATATAATATATTTACACACTGGGTGGCTGCTTTATTAGGAACTGTACCTAGTTTTGGGGTTTGGCTATTGTTTGTTACAGCATTGACACAACGTGGCATAGACTCCGCAAGGTGCTGGAAGGTGTCTTGAGGGATGTTGATCCATTCAGTCAATAATAATATCAATAAGAGCACCATGTTGTTCATCCCAGACATGCCTAATTGGGTTGAGAGCCGAGGCCCGTCGTGCCCATGGAAGATGCTTGACGTCTCTGTCATGCTTCTCAAACCATTCGCTGGAAGATGCTTGATGTCTCTGTCATGCTTCTCAAACCATTCGCTGGAAGATGCTTGACGTCTCTGTCATGCTTCTCAAACCATTCGCTGGAAGATGCTTGACGTCTCTGTCATGCTTCTCAAACCATTCGCTGGAAGATGCTTGACGTCTCAAACCATTCGCTGGAAGATGCTTGATGTCTCTGTCATGCTTCTCAAACCATTCGCTGGAAGATGCTTGACGTCTCTGTCATGCTTCTCAAACCATTCGCTGGAAGATGCTTGACGTCTCTGTCATGCTTCTCAAACCATTCGCTGGAAGATGCTTGACGTCTCTGTCATGCTTCTCAAACCATTCGCTGGAAGATGCTTGACGTCTCTGTCATGCTTCTCAAACCATTCGCTGGAAGATGCTTGACGTCTCTGTCATGCTTCTCAAACCATTCGCTGGAAGATGCTTGACGTCTCTGTCATGCTTCTCAAACCATTCGCTGGAAGATGCTTGACGTCTCTGTCATGCTTCTCAAACCATTCGCTGGAAGATGCTTGACGTCTCTGTCATGCTTCTCAAACCATTCGCTGGAAGATGCTTGACGTCTCTGTCATGCTTCTCAAACCATTCGCTGGAAGATGCTTGACGTCTCTGTCATGCTTCTCAAACCATTCGCTGGAAGGTGCTTGACGTCTCTGTTATGCTTCTCAAACCATTCGCTGGAAGATGCTTGACGTCTCTGTCATGCTTCTCAAACCATTCGCTGGAAGATGCTTGACGTCTCAAACCATTCGCAAACTATCCTGGCTCAGTGAGTTGGGTGCATTATTGTCTTGAAAGTAGCCATCACCATCAGGGTCCAAGTGCAGCATTGTTGGACAAGATCCGCAACAATGCTTAATTAACCTACAGCATCTGTTCGGGTTTCCCAGAGTAATCAGGGGACCAGGGTATACCAGGTGGCCATGTCCCACACCAGGGCAATGCCAAATCAGTCTGGTTGATCCATCCTAATAGAGTGGCCATGCAGTGGGTAGAGATATTGAGGCTTTTAGCTCTGGGAGACTTACAGACGCTAATGAAGTTGATCTTGTATTTACTATACATGTTGTAGTACAATCAAAATACACATTACTACCTCCAAGGGCCTTCTATTACCTCAGTTTCAATCTGAATATCTGCTTAAATGCACGTGGCCAGAGGAACAGCAAGAACATCATAAAATTTTTATATATATAGTTTATTTTTGTGGGGGATAAATTTTATAAGACTGTTCTTTGCTGCCTCTTTTGCCACTGCTACATAAGACTGGACATTTATCCTTTATTTTATTTTTTATTCTACATTTTATGCAATACAGTAGTTGCATTAGCAGGGGGAAAGTATGAAATGCTTAACTGCAGTTTGTTTGCCTTTTTCCCTATACTATTTGAGTGTCTTCTAGCTGGCTTTTCTGTTCACATAGAGTTGCTGTCTTTGATTATACTTTGAATTGCTTTGCTTGTTAAAACATTTGTTTAATGGATTATCACAACCTTGTTCAGAACATTAAACTGTATAACCTCTGTGAGTGTCTTGGTGTGTCATTCCTAGACTCTGTCACTCACAGTCACTCAGTAAAAGACGCATGTGTGAAGATGCAGTGATAGGCGTTTTGATTGTCTTCGAAGGGAAAAGACTTCTATTAGAAACGTTTGTCATTGAAGTTAAGTTTATTTTTATTATTTCTAAGTTCAGCACTATTGAGTGTTTAATAGTTATGGACAATTTTTACAAAATAAGAATAGATGAAGTTCAGTCACCACTCACCAGTGCAGCGCCCGATACCAGTCTGAGAAGGGCATTCCTGGCAGCGGGCAGTGAATCATCTCCACAAAGCATGCAAGCCTTCTGCTTTACCAAAAGGTCAATGATTGAATATTAAATGCAACTTTTGCATGAAGAGAACAGTTTCACTTACAGATCAGACGGCTCCTCCGTCTATAATACAATCAGCCACACAAAAGCGTATTTCTTTTTTGTGCACACGTACTGTACCTCCAGCGGAGTCCATTGAAATGAACAGACTGAGACAGACTGTTGATTGAGACCGTGCCACCCTGAATGTATGATTTCATTGTATGTGTAATAGCTTTCACTACAAGGACCACCTTGTTTCATGCATCCTATTTTCAAAGGCACATCATTTGTTATGCATAGACACGCAGCTTATCTAACACAGAACAAACCTCTGTGCTGTTTACATACACACAATCCGGGGGCATCCTGTGGTTGTCATTGGGGTTTTTTCTTTCATGTGTATTTTTCTTGGGTGTTTTATACAGTAGGGTTTTGTTTTAGTCTTAACTGTTTTCATGCCTTCTGTTTTTTCCACATTTGTCTTTTGTCTAATGTGTTGTCGCTTTTTATTTTTACATTTTGATCTCAGCAAATCTTTTTATTATATTTATTTATTGGAGATCGTCATAAGTTTAAAACAAAATAGCAATTATCACACCATAAAGACTTACAATTACATTGAAACATTGCACGCATCTTTTCATAATAACAGTTTCTGCTCATCATCATATATTTAAGAACAAGAACATTTACAGTGGGTTGATGTCTTTTGAGAATATAAGAAAAGTTATGAATGAGAGGAGGCCACCTCTGGTCCTGTTCTGCTTGAAGTAATCAGGAAACTCATGCGATAGATTATTTATAAAAGCTTAGACGAGACAACATTACTACATTCCACATATTTTCACACTGCATTCTTTGCGATTGGCCTCGCCTTTCATTATACCAGGGGTAAGATAGCAGCGCTCCCTGTGTCGATCATTTATACTTTGTATCCCCGGTCATGTTACTCATTCTGTTAGAATGTTTTTACAATTCATAGAGGAAGGTGCTGTGGAAATCAAAGGCAGGGTTTACAACACATTACATCACCTTCTTTCTGAACAGCAAGCTCAATGTAAACACAATATTGTGTATGTCTGGAACAGTTTGTAAACATGACCAAATGTAAGGACACTACTGTAAGTTGCAAAACAGATTTTAAAACCTGATATAGATCACTAAATACCGGGCAGCAAATGTGTGTGTGTTCTTAAAAGGGGTTAGAAGTTGCAACCAAATATGGACATTACACTGTCATTCATCAAACAAAAACATTTATTATGACTCTTCTGAAAATGATGCTGGTATGTCATTAAAGTTTACATAATCCAGTTTCTGCTGTGTTGCATATTCTGGTTGGTGATGCACAGTGTGTTCCAGTGCTGTCATGTTTGTTTATAGCAGCACTCATGTTTCTGATGTGTTGCATATTCTGGTTGGTGATGCACAGTGTGTTCCAGTGCTGTCGTGTTTGTTTATAGCAGCACTCATGTTTCTGCTGTGTTGCATATTCTGGTTGGTGATGCACAGTGTGTTGCAGTGCTGTCATGTTTGTTTATAGCAGCACTCATGTTTCTGCTGTGTTGCATATTCTGGTTGGTGATGCACAGTGTGTTCCAGTGCTGTCGTGTTTGTTTATAGCAGCACTCATGTTTCTGCTGTGTTGCATATTCTGGTTGGTGATGCACAGTGTGTTCCAGTGCTGTCGTGTTTGTTTATAGCAGCACTCATGTTTCTGCTGTGTTGCATATTCTGGTTGGTGATGCACAGTGTGTTCCAGTGCTGTCGTGTTTGTTTATAGCAGCAGTCATGTTTCTGCTGTGTTGCATATTCTGGTTGGTGATGCACAGTGTGTTCCAGTGCTGTCGTGTTTGTTTATAGCAGCACTCATGTTTCTGCTGTGTTGCATATTCTGGTTGGTGATGCACAGTG
Source organism: Acipenser ruthenus (assembly GCF_902713425.1). Taxonomy (NCBI): domain Eukaryota; kingdom Metazoa; phylum Chordata; class Actinopteri; order Acipenseriformes; family Acipenseridae; genus Acipenser; species Acipenser ruthenus. The sequence continues at coordinate 3,101,024 of NC_081202.1, read as the reverse complement.
TGTTGCAGTGCTGTCGTGTTTGTTTATAGCAGCACTCATGTTTCTGCTGTGTTGCATATTCTGGTTGGTGATGCACAGTGTGTTCCAGTGCTGTCGTGTTTGTTTATAGCAGCAGTCATGTTTCTGCTGTGTTGCATATTCTGGTTGGTGATGCACAGTGTGTTCCAGTGCTGTCGTGTTTGTTTATAGCAGCACTCATGTTTCTGCTGTGTTGCATATTCTGGTTGGTGATGCACAGTGTGTTGCAGTGCTGTCGTGTTTGTTTATAGCAGCACTCATGTTTCTGCTGTGTTGCATATTCTGGTTGGTGATGCACAGTGTGTTCCAGTGCTGTCATGTTTGTTTATAGCAGCAGTCATGTTTCTGCTGTGTTGCATATTCTGGTTGGTGATGCACAGTGTGTTCCAGTGCTGTCGTGTTTGTTTATAGCAGCACTCATGTTTCTGCTGTGTTGCATATTCTGGTTGGTGATGCACAGTGTGTTGCAGTGCTGTCGTGTTTGTTTATAGCAGCACTCATGTTTCTGCTGTGTTGCATATTCTGGTTGGTGATGCACAGTGTGTTCCAGTGCTGTCGTGTTTGTTTATAGCAGCACTCATGTTTCTGCTGTGTTGCATATTCTGGTTGGTGATGCACAGTGTGTTCCAGTGCTGTCGTGTTTGTTTATAGCAGCACTCATGTTTCCACTGTGTTGCATATTCTGGTTGGTGATGCACAGTGTGTTCCAGTGCTGTCGTGTTTGTTTATAGCAGCAGTCATGTTTCTGCTGTGTTGCATATTCTGGTTGGTGATGCACAGTGTGTTCCAGTGCTGTCGTGTTTGTTTATAGCAGCACTCATGTTTCTGCTGTGTTGCATATTCTGGTTGGTGATGCACAGTGTGTTCCAGTGCTGTCGTGTTTGTTTATAGCAGCACTCATGTTTCTGCTGTGTTGCATATTCTGGTTGGTGATGCACAGTGTGTTCCAGTGCTGTCGTGTTTGTTTATAGCAGCACTCATGTTTCTGCTGTGTTGCATATTCTGGTTGGTGATGCACAGTGTGTTCCAGTGCTGTCGTGTTTGTTTATAGCAGCAGTCATGTTTCTGCTGTGTTGCATATTCTGGTTGGTGATGCACAGTGTGTTCCAGTGCTGTCGTGTTTGTTTATAGCAGCACTCATGTTTCTGCTGTGTTGCATATTCTGGTTGGTGATGCACAGTGTGTTGCAGTGCTGTCGTGTTTGTTTATAGCAGCACTCATGTTTCTGCTGTGTTGCATATTCTGGTTGGTGATGCACAGTGTGTTCCAGTGCTGTCGTGTTTGTTTATAGCAGCAGTCATGTTTCTGCTGTGTTGCATATTCTGGTTGGTGATGCACAGTGTGTTCCAGTGCTGTCGTGTTTGTTTATAGCAGCACTCATGTTTCTGCTGTGTTGCATATTCTGGTTGGTGATGCACAGTGTGTTCCAGTGCTGTCGTGTTTGTTTATAGCAGCACTCATGTTTCTGCTGTGTTGCATATTCTGGTTGGTGATGCACAGTGTGTTCCAGTGCTGTCGTGTTTGTTTATAGCAGCAGTCATGTTTCTGCTGTGTTGCATATTCTGGTTGGTGATGCACAGTGTGTTCCAGTGCTGTCGTGTTTGTTTATAGCAGCAGTCATGTTTCTGCTGTGTTGCATATTCTGGTTGGTGATGCACAGTGTGTTCCAGTGCTGTCGTGTTTGTTTATAGCAGCACTCATGTTTCTGCTGTGTTGCATATTCTGGTTGGTGATGCACAGTGTGTTGCAGTGCTGTCGTGTTTGTTTATAGCAGCACTCATGTTTCTGCTGTGTTGCATATTCTGGTTGGTGATGCACAGTGTGTTCCAGTGCTGTCGTGTTTGTTTATAGCAGCAGTCATGTTTCTGCTGTGTTGCATATTCTGGTTGGTGATGCACAGTGTGTTCCAGTGCTGTCGTGTTTGTTTATAGCAGCACTCATGTTTCTGCTGTGTTGCATATTCTGGTTGGTGATGCACAGTGTGTTCCAGTGCTGTCGTGTTTGTTTATAGCAGCACTCATGTTTCTGCTGTGTTGCATATTCTGGTTGGTGATGCACAGTGTGTTCCAGTGCTGTCGTGTTTGTTTATAGCAGCACTCATGTTTCTGCTGTGTTGCATATTCTGGTTGGTGATGCACAGTGTGTTCCAGTGCTGTCGTGTTTGTTTATAGCAGCACTCATGTTTCCGCTGTGTTGCATATTCTGGTTGGTGATGCACAGTGTGTTGCAGTGCTGTCGTGTTTGTTTATAGCAGCACTCATGTTTCCGCTGTGTTGCATATTCTGGTTGGTGATGCACAGTGTGTTGCAGTGCTGTCGTGTTTGTTTATAGCAGCACTCATGTTTCCGCTGTGTTGCATATTCTGGTTGGTGATGCACAGTGTGTTCCAGTGCTGTCGTGTTTGTTTATAGCAGCACTCATGTTTTCGCTGTGTTGAATATTCCGCTGTGTTGCATATCCTTGCCAAGTGGAACCGCCTCAGCAGCTTACTGGAAACCCGACAGTATTAACATTCAACTCAGCATCTTCACAATACTCTACCAATTACTATCTGTAGCAAGGCGTCTCCTTTTTTATATTGACATTACTTTTCTCCCTAGAACGTGTAAGCAGTAATTAGGAATGAACAGCGACTTGAGAAAAACGTTGGGTTGCCTGTCTAGGGTTTCTAGTGCAGAGCTGGCATAGAGGAGCTTGACTTATCCAGCCGATGTAGAGTTATGCAGTTTGGTGCTGGCACAGAACAAGCCACGGGGAACACAGTGATGCAATAAAACAGCTGTATTCAGAACTAAAACAGACATGTTCACCTGCGTAATCCCCAGTGAAAACAAATCCTTCAGGAATCATACATTGAGAGAGAAGGCAACCTATACGTAATGAAACCTGGTTTATTGTGTAGCAGCAGTACAACTGGCCAGCAGGCTCAGTCCTCAACAGAACACCCATGAAATGACCTTGATATAAAATATACAGTACACAGTAAGCTTTGTTTAACTGGTACGATTGCTGCAAAATAACCTGGCACCTATACTGACTTTGTTCTTTGGCTGCTTTTTGATGTACAGGGTCCCACTCACAGAGCATTACCTTTTAAAAATAATTTGTTTCAGTTTGCTGGCATCTTTAACAGCCCATTTCCATATAACCACGCCCATTTAATATGTGGCCCCTCCCATTCCCAGGTCCTGCACACCCCTCATAATCTCCATTGTTCGTTGTTGTTTTCGTCACACTAGATTTGGTAGCAGGTCCCAACATTATGTGCTGAGGCTGTTTCTCAGCGAGAGCTGCCCATGAAATGTGTGTGCATCAGTAGTGAGCAGTTCCTGTAACAACAACAAAATTGAAGAAAATTTAAAAATGTTTAGTCAATTTAAAGATTTTTTTTAATCATTCATACAACCCTTCTTGCTGTCTGGGTTTGTTTTTCATATCTGCATTTGTTCTTATTTTAAACGCTGAGTTACACAGCAGCACAGAGCACCTCAAATGTTGAATCTCTGTCACACTGACCATAGTGCTGTAATACTGCAGGAGTTACAATATCGGAAATGAGCGTATTATAAAGAACAATAGACAGGAGACAATAGACAGATTGGAAGAGTTTAAAAGCTGTGAGTGTCCATCAGACAAGCCTTCAAAAGCTTGTGGATTTTTTTAACATAGAATTGTGTATTATTCAACAAATTCCATGTAATCAAAACTTGAATATTATGCTCACCACCACAACAACAAGGCCTTGTTTTCATTGAGATTCCCAGGGCAAGAGACAACAAGTTACGAGATACAAATAACATGCAACTTATAGACAGACATAAATTCCAAAGAAGTCAAATCACAATCATTGTAATCTTTTGCTCAGAAGCGGCAGGCAGACGTCGGTTCTGTTTGGTTTGCATAGCTTTCGCGTACCTTGGATGGCACAGAATTATTATTATTTTTTTGTTAGCATGTACTGTATGCTTATATAGGAGCTGCAATAAAACTGCAGTAATCCAGGATTAACCGAGATGAGTGGATGTTCCCAAAATACTTTTTTTTAGCCTGCTCTTGCCCTGGATCGTTCAGTTTGAACAATCAGTGACCCAACTTCTTACACAGTCAAAGTTCTGCAGTGGGTCATTTTGGAAGTTTTTGAAGGATAAAAAAGGGTTACCATGGTATATCTGCAAATTTTTCAGCCATGATTCTCCACACTTAATCAATAATATCAACGACATATCGTCTTTCACGATCTAGGGCCGTCTCTTAGATCTTGGTTCACACAGCAAGTTTGAACGCCATTCACTTCATAGAACACTGATCCTGCAATCAGCAACACTGTGGTGGAAAAGCTCTAACCTTTAACTCCTGCTCCTCATCCATGCTATCTTCTGCGTCCCAATAAACCTCGCTGTGATCGTAGGTGTAGACAGGGACCAGCTGGTGTCGTAGTTGATCTAACCTGTCATAAACAAATACATCATCAACTAGTACTGATAAAGAAGCATTGCTCCTCAACCTACCCTTAAGTAGTAGGTGGGTGCTGATCCCCGTACTCATCTTTCAGAAGTATTTATCGGCAGGTATTCAATAAATCCATTCATTAATGTGTTGATTTCAAGAAAGCCTGTCTGTCCCTCATCTTAACAGCTGGGTACAAATCAATTATGTGCGGCTCGGCTGTGAGAAACATTCACTTCCAATTGGCTTTTTTTCACTCCTGGTGATATTGTTTGGTTGAATCACCGTTTTAGTTTTTTAAGTCAGGAGGAGAGTCTGATAAAGGTGCAATGCACTTGAGTACACTGGACGAATCCTCCCTGGACAGCACTGGGACAGGAAAATGGAAGCCTTCCGGGCTTGATGGCATTAAATGTACAGAAAAGTAAGCAAGCCATAAAAGCAGAGCAAGAAAGGCAGACAGAATTCACATTCCTGCTTTTTGTACAACGTTCGCTGGAATTCAAGATTAACGTGCCACCCTGCGTGGAAAAGGTGACCCACCTCAATGTAGCTGACCTTTCACCCCCTCTTGAGTGTGCGGCTTGAGCTTGGCCCACATCAAAGCAATCAAAGCCTTTTCAATCTGACAGCCATTCGCTTGTCATGTGGAATACTTTCAGCTTTTTTTTTTTTTTTCAACCCTGTCCTTAGTACAAGTGGACATCATTCTGCACAACTGCCCAAAACATCCCAGGGTGGAGCATGTACAGTGGCTCTCAAAAGTATTCACCCCCCCCCCCTTGGACTTTTCCACATTTTATTGTGTTACAACATGGAATCAAAATGGATTTAATTAGGAGTTTTTGCCACTGATCAACACAAAAAAGTCCATAATGTCAAAGTGAAAAATAAAATCTACAAATTGTTCTAAATTAATTACAAATATAAAACAGAAAATAATGGATTGCATAAGTATTCACTCCCTTTGCTATGACACACCTAAATAAGCTCTGGTGCAACCAATTGTCTTTAGAAGTCACATAATTAGTTGAATGGAGTCCACCTGTGTGCAATTAAGGTGTTTCACATGATTTCAGGTTAAATACACCTGTCTCTGGGAGGTTCCACAGTTGGTTAATACATTTCCTAACAAAATCTACATCATGAAGACGAAGGAACATTCAAAGCAAATCCGGAATAAGGTTCTTCAAAAGCACCAATCAGGGGTAGGATATAAGAACATTTCCAAGGCATTGAATATCCCCTGGAGCACAGTAAAGTCCATTATTAAGAAATGGAGAGAATATGACACAACTGTGAATCTGTCTAGAACAGGCCGTCCTCAAAAACTGAGTATCCGGGCGAGAAGGGCACTAGTCAGGGAGGCCACCAAGAGGCCTATGGCAACTCTAAAGGAGTTACAGTCTTCCACGGCTGAGCTGGGAGACACTGTGCATACAGCAACAATAGCCTGGGTGCTTCACAAAACTGGCCTTTATGGGAGAGTGGCAAAAAAAAAGCCATTGTTGGCTAGAGTTTGCTAGAAGGCATGTGGGAGACTCTGAGACCAAGTGGAAGAAGATTCTATGGTCTGATGAGACCAAAATAGAGCTTTTTGGCCTCAACGCTAAGCGCTATGTTTGGCGCAAGCCTAACACCGCACATCATCCTGAGAACACCATCCCTACCGTGAAGCATGGTGGTGGCAGCATCATGCTATGGGGATGCTTCTCTGCGTCAGGGCCTGGAAAGCTTGTGAAGATAGAGGGCAAAATGGATGCAGCAAAGTACAGAGAAATCGTGGAGGAAAACCTGCTGAAGTCTGCAAGAGACCTGGGACTTGGGAGAAGATTCATCTTCCAGCAGGACAATGACCCCAAACATACAGCCAAAGCCACACGAGTGGCTTAAAAACAAAAAGGTCAATGTCCTGGAGTGGCCCAGTCAAAGCCCGGACCTCAAGCCAATTGAGAATATGTGGAAAGAGTTGAAAATTGCTGTTCACCAAAGGTCCCCATCCAACTTGACGGAGCTTGAGCAATTTTGCAAAGAAGAATGGGCAAAAATTGCAGTGTCCAGATGTGCAAAGCTGGTAGAGACTTACCCAAAAAGACTCACAGCTGTAATTGCTGCCAAAGGTGCCTCTACCAAATATTGACTCAAGGGGGTGAATACTTATGCAAGCAATTATTTTCTGTTTTGTATTTGTAATTAATTTAGAACAATTTGTAGATTTCATTTTTCACTTTGACATTATGAACTTTTTTGTGTTGATCAGTTACAAAAACTCCTCATTAAATCCATTTTGATTCCATGTTGTTACACAATAACATGTGGAAAAGTCCAAGGGGGGTGAATACCTTTGGGAGCCACTGTATGGAGATTATAGTGAGCCCCCGTTAAAGGTGGTCTTTCTATGCAGAGAAACATAAGAAATCTGGCTCCTTACCTCTGTGTCAAGAAGACTTTTTAGCTAGTGCATTCTTCAGTTTACACTTTTCAATCTTTTTTGTAGAATTGAAGCAAGGCACCTGGCACTGGCACAGGATTCAAATAAACAGAACCAATGTCTCAAGATGAGATATTTACAAACAATAAACCTGTAGCTTCAGTTGTGTGAGCTTGGGATTGAAAGCAAGACGTGTAGCATTTTCGTTTTTGGTGAATCGGTTTTGTTAATAACAGGATGCTTCACATCCTCTATGAAAAGACCAGGCGCTACTGCTCCTTTGTGTAATGAACTAAGCAGTGTGTGTCCAGATCGTTGATGAGATCCTTCCTGTAAGCCTCATCCATACGGAAGGCAACTCTGTTGGGTTGCTGTAAGGGAAGAACAATAAAACATGCCTTTTCTCTGTCCCTCTTACCCTCGTCTCTGCACAGGGTAGATCACTTGAACAAGCCTCATTTTAAATGCAAAACTTTAAAAAACATGCCTCTATAATACCGTAGTAAAGATTCCAGGGGGAATTCCCAGAAGCACACACAACTTGAAAGCTACCTCCGGGCAGGCGTCTTGCAGAAATATGCAGCATGACAATCGCTAGAACGTTTTGGAACAGAAAACAATCTGACTCCAGTGCAGTCTTCCTGCACTTGGTGAGCCTCCTACTAGTCTATATGTCAATGCAAGAATTCTCAAAGGGGGGGGGGGGGATCTTTCCAGCCCGCTTACCTGCCCTCACAGGGGGGAAGGAACTGGGGAAAGGAAAAAAATACATCAACAGTTGAAAATAAACAAAAAATAGTTTGACAGGTTGTTTGACACTTTCTGTTGTGTAAGTAGCGTGCACAAATATTCACCTTCTCTATGACTGAGTAAACATTGAAGCTGAATCCCTGTTTTGTATCAGGAAATAAGAGATGTGCATATCCTTCCAGGCAGATATCCTGACTGCGTGTCGACTCCACATATAGTCGTCTTCTTAGAGACATTCAGAAAATTCAGATAGCACTTCTCTTTTATAGTGTCAATAAGGTATTTTTTTGGATAATGGCTGCTGGCTTGACAGTGGACATTTTTAAGTCAACTGATATAGTTTACAATATGCAAACATTTCATGCTCGTGTGCGTATCTTTTTCTGACGGGTGTAGAGAGATCCCAATCAGAGCTTGTTTCTTTCCTGATGTCTGGAAGCTGACAGGTGTAGAGAGATCTCAGCTTGTTTCTTTCCTCAGATGTCTGGAAGCTGACGGGTGTAGAGAGATCCCAATCAGAGCTTGTTTCCTTTCTGATGTCTGGAAGCTGACGGGTGTAGAGAGATCTCAGAGCTTGTTTCTTTCCTGATGTCTGGAAGCTGACGGGTGTAGAGAGATCTCAGAGCTTGTTTCTTTCCTGATGTCTGGAAATTGACGGGTGTAGAGAGATCTCAGAGCTTCTTTCTTTCCTGATGTCTGGAAGCTGACGGGTGTAGAGAGATCTCAGAGCTTGTTTCTTTCCTGATGTCTGGAAATTGACGGGTGTAGAGAGATCTCAGAGCTTCTTTCTTTCCTGATGTCTGGAAGCTGACGGGTGTAGAGAGATCTCAGAACTTGTTTCTTTCCTGATGTCTGGAAGCTGACGGGTGTAGAGAGATCTCAGAGCTTGTTTCTTTCCTGATGTCTGGAAGCTGACGGGTGTAGAGAGATCTCAGAGCTTCTTTCTTTCCTGATGTCTGGAAGCTGACGGGTGTAGAGAGATCTCAGAGCTTGTTTCTTTCCTGATGTCTGGAAGCTGACGGGTGTAGAGAGATCTCAGAGCTTGTTTCTTTCCTGATGTCTGGAAGCTGACGGGTGTAGAGAGATCTCAGAGCTTGTTTCTTTCCTGATGTCTGGAAGCTGACGGGTGTAGAGAGATCTCAGAGCTTGTTTCTTTCCTGATGTCTGGAAGCTGACGGGTGTAGAGAGATCTCAGAGCTTGTTTCTTTCCTGATGTCTGGAAGCTGACGGGTGTAGAGAGATCTCAGAGCTTGTTTCTTTCCTGATGTCTGGAAGCTGACGGGTGTAGAGAGATCTCAGAGCTTGTTTCTTTCCTGATGTCTGGAAGCTGACGGGTGTAGAGAGATCTCAGAGCTAGTAGAAGATTATTAACATAATCTTCTACTATTTTTTTTAGGAATTGAAATCAAGAATTTAGATTAACTCGAAACTTGCTTTTACACAATCGAACCTTACTGTAATAAACTCAGGATATTGAAATGTACGGCATCTGCCTGAATAAGTTTTCGTGTGAATTCAAGTATTTATTTTTTTTTTTAACTATTAACCATGAGATTAACATATAGCTGATATACATAAAAAACACATAGTGGTGGGAAAACACACTAGCCACCTTCAGCTGACATTCCTCTTTACTGTCTGATCCTGTGACAATACGCATTCCTTCATCGAAGCGAAGAACGCTTTGCAGTGTAAAAAGCAGCTTGTACTTGTGTGTTATTTTAAAAAGGTAAACGCTTCCTCCTGTTCCAAGGACTGCCCTCACAGGCTCTGTGCAACCCTGTCTGGGGATACAACAAGCCCATTTCAAACTCTCAAGGTCAGAGCAAAATCTCTAGCAGACATTTCCCTGCTCTTTAGATAACCCTCCCAATCTTCCTGTCTAGCTGGGCTGTTGTAATTCATTTTTGGAACAGTGCACAAGTCTGTTTGCAGTTACTCCTCTTACCCCAGTTGTCATCCTGTTTGACTGTACTGCCCACTGTGGCTGGCGATCCTCTTAGCAACTCACATGGATCTTTTGGAAGTGGCCACAACAAAAGCCTTCTTCGTCCATAAACTCCCAGGGCTGTGTTCTATAAAGTGGCTTTATCAGCCGTACACAGTAGCTGAGTCTGTGCCTATATTTGAGTGAAGCTTGTCTAGGTTTAAACAAAAAGCTCTGAATGATATGATACAAGTCTTCTTTAAAACAGCCTCTAAGCTTGACACGATTAAATGTTATGTATAGACGAGATTTACCGAGCTGCGTCATTTGCAAAAAAAATATCTGAAATGAAATATAGCTATCTGTGCATGTTCTGACTGTTGTGCTGGAAAATAACATTGCAGTGCCATAGAAACCAGTAAGGTTCCAGAGAAAAATCAGTAGTTTTCTTTTTATCCTAAAAGGAGTATGGATGCTTGACCTTAACCCAAACCAACTTGTTTTATCAAATGTATTACTGCTGTCATGAATTTTCATATCTCAGAGGTCAGACTGACTTGTTTTGTTTAGTTTCTCGAATTCAGGTGGTGGTCAGTCCCTGTTTGGGGTACAGACTGCGTAAAACACATAATTAGAGGTGAATGCTCCACAGCGCCATTAAAAAAACATACAAATTCTTACCTTTTCTTTCTCCTGAAATATATTGCCTGAAAAGTAAAAAAAAAAAAAAAATGAAAAAAAAGCATGAGAAAAAACATAGAACATGAACCATATTTAAAAAACAAAAAACAAGTTTTTTTGGTGCATTACCAGCAATCCTGTGATTCCCACGATTATAACCGCTGCCACGGTAATTAACACATATTGTACAGTTGTTCCGTGGCTCCGAGCTGGGATGAGAGGGCTTGTCTGATTGGACATGACGGACTCTCCTCGGATTTGCCGGTGCGTCACGGCTGGGAAGGATTGCTGTAATCTCCCGTGACCTGCTTCTCCTTCACGGCTGTAAACTGCAAACCAGCAAGCTTGTACACTTGAACTGCAACCTTATTGATTTGTGCTAGTGTTAACAATAATACAGGTATTCTAATAAGAAACAAATATACTCTCCTCTTCCTCTGGAGGCTGCTACATGCTCTTTTGTGTCCCTATTGAAGCATTCAGGACCAGGTCTTGTGCATCTGCAATGGAACAGCGCTCAGTTAGGGTAAGGGTCTTAAACCAAGCATGTCAGTAACATGCCTCTCCAGCCCAGCTGCAAATCCTGTACACAGTAGCATATGCTATGAAGTTTCCTGAAAAGGGATTCCCAAGATACATGTCTATGAACGGATGTCAATGCACCTTCATATGTCCCCATAATGTGTTATTCTCAATAACGAAAGCTAAAGATATCAACCCCTCTCAGGGGAGCTCGGATATGGCATCTCCTGGCTCACAGTTCTTTACTTTAACCACATGGCCTACCCACCTTCCTTCACCTCCACCTAATCAATACTATATACAGCAACACCACCTGCTGGACAGTTAAATCATAACAGTTCGCAAAAAATAATGAACATCAACAGCAGGCTGATTCGAATGGTTTATTATTATAATTGCATGTAGTTTATATTTCTGCTTGTATGACAGCTACTATACCTGCACGAGTCTACATTGGGAAACATATTCCAATAGTGCTGTGTGCAGACGCACAATGAATAGCAAGTCCGAAAAAACACTTGTACAGGACTTGCACTTCAAAGAACTTCATTCCTTATTTGAAACAAACGTGTCTACATTATAAGGCACGAAAGAATCCATGCTGAAGCGTTTGTACAATGTCACAGGTGACCACCTACTTGGTAGGTTTACAATGAAGCTTAGCATCGTGCTGCAACATCTGGCAAGTGCTTGCGGATTCCAATATTGTTGTGCAAGTGAAAGCCATATCCTGCATGAAGTCTCTGTGGGGTTCAGAGCTGTCACAGCGCACTACATTTGTCTTGATCTGTTCTGGGGTAACACACATTGCATTCAGTTCACACTAATAACGTCCCAATCCATGGGCTCCTAATTGAAGGTTAGCATTAACCAAACACAGATCCACTGCGAAACACATGCAACTTATTAGAGTTGAGTAAAGTGCTGGTTGGTAGTGCAAAGTACGGCCTCAGAATACAGCAGCATTGTAGTTGTGGGTAAGGCCCCGGGTTTCAGCATATCTATCACGCTCCTTGTCAGGCTCAGCACACAGCTCTGTAACACAATACCACTCATCTGTATGTGGATTTCTTTTAGTAGTTTTTACTTCATCGGGTGTTTCTAGTCATATTTTCATTTATTAGACTCCCGCGCCTTAATTCTAAACACACTTTACAGCTATTTGTTTTTTTCTTTAACTCTTAATACCAGGTTAAAATGATATTTTAGTATGACAAAAATACTCTTTCCCTTAACTTTTGCCTTTTTTTAACAGTGTACATAAAGCTATGGTCAAGCGTTTAGCATCACCGAGAATTTTAGGATTGAGACATAATTAAACCAGAAAAAACCCAACTATTTGAACATAAGTGAGGTATTTTATTTAACATCTTGTAATCAAAGAAACTACAAAACTATACTGCAGAAGTCTACCGGAAGCCATAATAGTAATACACTATTTCATGTTAATTCTATAGGGGGATGCGAAACCTTTGGCCATAGCTGTCTATATTGTCTTAATTGATAAGACTTTTGCAAACCAAGCTTTCTCACCCAGACTGACATCTTTCAAACTGTGACAGGTGCTTCCAAAAGCTGACTGGAAGTGTTCCGTTCCACATTTCACTCATCCGTTCCACCTGTGTTCCGCATTGGTAAGTTCCGAGTGTGGAAAGGCGGAGTGTAAGATCTCATTTGAGCTATGGCAATCCCAGTCACACTTTCATCTGAAACCTTGCCTGAAACGAGGGATGTCCATGCTTTTTTTTTTCACCCCAATTTGGAATGTCCAGTTATTTTTTTCCCCTCAGCGCAGCAATTCCCCACACAGCTTCAGTGGGCGTCCTCCGATCCCACGACAAAGCCAGCTTCCTCTTCTACACCCAGGAACTCGAGAGCGGATGTCAGCAAGCTACCGGCCTCTGGAGGACACAGGCCAGCCCTGCAGGTATCTGCCCGAGCTCACTAGGCACCTGGCTGAATAATCATCCTTACACTGTACACATTGTACCCTATAGACACGACACATTGTACCCTATAGACACAACACATTGTACCCTATAGACACGACACATTGTACCCTATAGACACGACACATTGTACCCTATAGACACAACACACTGTACCCTATAGACACGACACATTGTACCCTATAGACACGACACATTGTACCCTATAGACACGACACATTGTACCCTATAGACACGACACATTGTACCCTATAGACACGACACATTGTACCCTATAGACACGACACATTGTACCCTATAGACACGACACATTGTACCCTATAGACACGACACATTGTACCCTATAGACACGACACATTGTACCCTATAGACACGACACATTGTACCCTATAGACACGACACATTGTACCCTATAGACACGACACATTGTACCCTATAGACACGACACATTGTACCCTATAGACACGACACATTGTACCCTATAGACACGACACACTGTACCCTATAGACACAACACATTGTACCCTATAGACACGACACATTGTACCCTATAGACACGACACATTGTACCCTATAGACACGACACATTGTACCCTATAGACACGACACATTGTACCCTATAGACACGACACACTGTACCCTATAGACACAACACATTGTACCCTATAGACACGACACACTGTACCCTATAGACACGACACATTGTACCCTATAGACACAACACATTGTACCCTATAGACACGACACATTGTACCCTATAGACACGACAGCTGCCTCTTCATTTCACATGCATATCTCTCACAACGGACACATTCCAGTTAGAATAGGAAACATTTAGAATAATAATAATTTATTTCTCAGCAGACGCCCTTATCCAGGGCGACTTACAAGATATCACATTATTTTTACATACAATTACCCATTTATACAGTTGGGTTTTTTACTGGAGCAATCTAGGTAAAGTACCTTGCCCAAGGGTACAGCAGCAGTGTCCCCACCTGGGATTGAACCCATGACCCTCCGGTCAAGAGTCCAGAGCCCTAACCACTACTCCACACTGCTGCAGAATGTTTAACACTTGAAAAAATGATTCAACTACAAATGAACATCCCTGTGCCTCATACACATTGAAACAGGAATCAGATTTTCATTAAGGTCCGTTTATTAAGGATCATCGTGCTCGGTTATCTTCTTCAGAAAAACCAAGAGAAAAGAGCAAGGTGCGGCCCCCACAACATCGAACACACACACACAATAGGAGTGATTAAAATGTCCTGTGACTGGCAGCAGTGCAGAGGTGGGAGAGAGCTGCAGAGCTGAGTGGAGGAGTAGTAAAGGGTGTTAGCTGGGGTGTAGGAGGCGGTGAGTCTAGTTCACAATATTTACCCAGTGACAATTGCACAGCTGACTCATACTCATTCCCCAGCTCTCTGTCTGATCTCCGGAAGGTTTCCTTGTGACTAACGCTGCAGTCACCAGCTTGGAAGCCCATCGCTGTAATGCTTAACAGAGCACTGTCATGTAAAGTGCCCGCCGTGGTGTTCAATCACATCCAGTTTGGTTAAAAAATGCACTGATTCATTTCGGTTTCAGTTTGCTTCCACCTCCCCCTGCTTCCTCTCAGGAAGCCTAATAAATTACCTCATTTTAATTAAGTACAGATTGCACACTAAGTGCATCTGCGGTTTATAAGTCTGTTTTCTGTTGTTCGCTTTTCAACAGTGCCTTGTCAAAAAATCTAGCAGACATGTCCAGTTAACTTTCACTCCTTTTTAAAGAACCCCAAAATGCAAAAAAAAAATACATTTTCAAGCCAATCCATCTCTCCTATTTCACTTGATCTTTGTGCAAGGACCCTAGCAGTTATTGTTTGTACAAGCCATATGCAATATACTTTTTTTTTGTATACCTTAGTTACAGAGTCTATAACATTATATTGCCGTGGCCTGTTATTATAATTAATATGTGTCTATAAATGTGAAAAACATATTTCATAACCCTTATAATAGTTTAGTGCAGAATACCCTGGTCAAAGCATAGTAAAACACCTACAAGAATAGTACAGCCAGGCATGGTAAAAAAACGAAAAATGTTAACCCTGGAAAAATATAATAAATATATGAACTGGTTGTTGATCACCATGGCTTTTATTTTGAGGACCTCAATTAAACATTAAATAATCGATTAATCACTCTTGGAGAAGCATCTCGCAGCGAGCCAGCTCTTGCGTGTTTCTAGATTAAAGCTCTTTCGTTTGTATTTGTTTTGTGATAAAAAATGGCAGAATCTACTGAAAAAGAAAGAGTGTTACAATAATAATAATAATAATAATAATAATAATAATAATAATAATAATAATAATAATAAAGCATGGTTTAATTGAACAGTGAATGAATACCCCTAATCACTGGTTTATTTTCCAGCAGTGCAGTAGGTATTTTCCTGCGTCTCCTTGCCTTGATTCAAATTGACTGTTTCATTCGCTGCAGCTCGTCTTTGGCTCTGGATTGTACCAAGGGAGTATCGGGGTTCCTGGTCACTCAATACCCCTGAGCAAGATGTTTCCACTATGGAAGGTATTTAAAGGTCAGCTCACCATCGTCAACCATGAAACATTACACATTAAAATAAAACGAATACCCTTTACGAGTTTGAATGGAATCGTCACCGCTACCCTTTAATTCCAGCCTGTAATAAAACACAGCCATCTCCTTTTCCTCTCGGATACAAAACAAGGGGAGACTCATAAATAAGTTACCCTTTGGAAGACTGGCATTGCTGCAGAACTGATCCAAACTTTAATAGCATACTAAAAAATGTATGGACACCTCAAAGCTGATCCGGGTTTTGTGTTCTGGACTGACCCTGCTCAGTCAAAGACAGAGGAGTTCCCATCGCTGTTTAAAGCTGACAGTACAAGAAACCCAGACTAAGTGAGTGTTATTTATTAGATTGTTTAAGCTTTCATGTTTGTGTAGAAGTGTCATCATTTGGCATCCGTCACTCCCATAGCACTGAGCTCCTTGAGCAGCACAAGCCTCTCTTCAATGACTTGGAGCTTTGATCAAAGCAGCGCTAAGTGACTGCATGAAGGACATGCAGAAGATTGGATTGATTAGAAAGTTGTTAACCATTACAAATTGAACCGTGTCCTGTATCACTTTAATAGTAGAGAATAGAGAATGTCCGTTTTGATCGCAAAATTTTAGAGACCATGACCCTCCTTCTGCAACTGGGCTTTTAACCTCCAAAGTATTGATTAATTGGGAGAGGACGTCCTATTCACAATGGCACACTTTGATCGAGACTCCGTCATGTGGCACCTCTCTTAACTGGACTGGTGTTTTACTACAGCCTGTCTGCTCTCTGCATTGCAGGCAGCATCGGAGTACGACACAAAGAATCATCTAGCACCCCCCCAAAACACAGAAATCAGGAAGGCAGGCTAGTAATTACATTGCACATTGGTAACCCCTGTTTATTTTAGAAATCACGCAAGTCTGTATTTAAGTTAATTAGAGGCTTCTGTCTAGTATCGTATAACTGTTTTTCTCAATTGCTAAAACACAATTCCCAACACAGCTATTAAAAAAACCAAAACGAAACTGTGAAGCGTGAATAGATTCTCAACAATCTCTGCAGTTCTATGCACCACTCTAGTGGATGCGAGACACACATCAGTTAGAAATAACACACATTTACATCCACTCAGGGGTGGAGTGTTGCAGGGGGACAAGTTAACAGTTACACTCTGGTGTACCGGATGTACTTGGAGGTTAGACATGATTCTGAGAGCTCTATTGAGCCCACAGGGTGGCTTTAAAGTTGCCAGTCGTCATAGAGTTGTATAACATCATGTGATGACTGAAACAAAGAAGAACAAGAATACATTACTGAAGACATTTCATACCATCTTTGAGAAGCTTTTATTTTTGAAGGCAGCTCTGTTATGTTCATAAAGTGGAAAGGGTTAACACTGAGGGTTTTATTTATTTGCAATATTTCAGAAGAATCTTTCAAATCTGCTGCCGGTCTCTATCTTACACCCTCCTCCTCAAAGTCCATGTTTATGCTGTTAAATGGAACATATAATATTTTAGAAGTACACAGAGGTCAGTGGGGGATTATAATGTTGTTTTTGTTTGAGAAATGAGTACTTTGTGTAAATTACTCATACACATTTTGGCTCCTCTGAGTGTTTACAGCATTTTTTTTTTTTTTTTTTTACTTCTGGTGTTTGAACAGCTGCAGGATTTTTTTTTCAAACGTTTGATGCCTCTCTGTTTTTGTGAATGAATCGCGGGAATGAATCATGAATCACAAGGTATTTAAAACAGTTCAAAATAGTTTCATGCTCAGTTGACTGAGCTGTTAGGTACATTACTGAGACGACAATGTGTTGCACTATTACTAATAATAACAATAATAACAGTATTTCAAGGGATTATTTGGGTGTAACTTCGACTGTATAAAATAAATAATAAAGGGTTGTCATTATTCAATAAGGAGCAAAGCTTGAGAAGGAATCCCATCTGTCTTGCCAGTTTTGGTGTATAGCGATGGCCAAAAGTTTTGCATCACCCTATAGAATTCACAAATTTTGCTTCATAAAGTCGAATGAAATCTGCTGAATAATGTTCATAAAGTCGAATGAAATCTGCTGAATAATGTTACGTTAACATATGGAATTGCATACCGCTTTGTAGTTTTCTATATGCCTAACGGAAAAATAGAAAAATGTGACATTTCAAAATCTAACATTAAATACTGTACAACTATTATGGCTTCCCGTAGATTTTTGCGATATCATTTTGTAGTTTCTTTGATTACATGATGTTAATAAATTATGTGCAATCTTAAAATTCTTGGTGATGCAAAACTTTTGTCCAGAGCTGCATTGTGTTGCAACACATGGTGGCAGAATTAAAAATAAATGTAGAAATACATGTTTGGGATTTCCCAGAAATGACTCCAGACAGTAAATTATTTGGATGGACAGTGTAAGTGGAATATAAAGAGCAGACACTGTGCTCAAAATGAGAGTTTTATCCCCCTCCGGAATGGGTCGGCTGAACCGCCTGACAGTTAGGAATGGGGTGGGAATTTCCAATAACAACCTATTGACTGGAGCACTCCCCATCAGACTACTCTGGTCGAATGCCAGTCCAGTAACTGTGTGGGCTCTCAACTCATCATTTCTGTTCCTTGAACAATTTCTCCTTGTATTATTTTATGGATCCACCCCCACTCTGAAAGATATAGCTCTGTGTTTCCAGGTTAAAGACTCTAAACGTTCTGCCAGTTCATTTAATATATTATTTGAAAAGTATTAAAGTTTTTATTGATTTTTTTGTCTAATGCTTCATTTATAAAACTCATATTTGCCCCTATCTCAACCCATTAAGTACCAAATATTTTTTTTCTTTGAAAAAATCAGAACACAATCTGTTTTTATGTAATCTGATACATTAGGACTTAACTTTTGCGGTTAACAAAATTAAAGCAAGTTATCATAATAACGTAACAGGTTGATGCCAGTTAGAAATGCTACAGAAGATGTAACCTGTCTTCAAATGAGGACAACTGCACTTATTGGCTTTGCATGCAAAACCAGTCCTCTGTAACACGGGCATGCAAGTGTGTGAGAGAGTCAGTGTTTACACTGCAGAGACAGATGAGTCCCATGCTCTCTTCACAGGATGTCAGATGTAAGGAAATGCAGCAGCTTTCCTGCTTCCTCCAGGCACGCTCATCCCTCTTCCAGTCCCTGTTATTAAGTCTGGGAGCAGATAGGAGAGCTGAGCAACTTCCAGCACTCATACCTGAGCTGCATTTCCCATGAACTCATTTAATACACAGAGGGACCATTTCACATTGTACCACTCTTTAACAAATGGTAACTCACATTTCTTCACAATTTTTTTACTCTTGGAACAAAAAAAAAAAAAAAAACTCCCCCCAAAACCCCCAGTACATTTATGCCAGATTGAACTTCTTTTTTTGACATGTTGTTGTATTATGGTGCTTATATCAAAGTAAAATGACTCATACTACATGCCAAATTCAAACCAGATGAGCTAAAAGATTAGCTAATAAAAAAAGGGAAAGATATTTAAGGGTCAGAAAGGGTCTTATGAAAATGAAGACCCCCCCTTTCTCAGATTTTCTCAAAATGTCCTCGATTTTTTTTCTTTTATCCTTTAAAATCCCAAAACAAGTAAAGGATACAACATTCCAGAATTTGCATGACTTACATTTCTAGCAAGCGTGTCATGCAGCTCAGTGTAATTACTAACCACGGTGTGCATTGTCCATTAGGTAAACATCACTTCAGTTTCAATCGACCACGCAAATGTGCAGAATGTTTAATTATGCGGTGGAAGACGTCTGTTCTTATAAAAAGATCCCAGTACTTTCAATGGTGGAACACCGCTGATTGCAGAGTTGTGTGTGCAGAGCTGAGACCCCTAAACCACAGCTCCTCTGTGCTGTGCCAACCTCAACCCTGCTCTGAAACCACACAGGAACAGCCTCAACCCTGCTCTGAAACCATACAGGAACAACCTCAACCCTGCTCTGAAACCACAGCACACAGGAACAACCTCAAGCCTGCTCTGAAACCACAACACACAGGAACAACTTCAACCCTGCTCTAAAACCACACAGGAACAACCTCAACCCTGCTCTGAAACCACACAGGAACAACCTCAACCCTGCTCTGAAACAACACAGGCACAACCTCAACCCTGCTCTGAAACCACACAGGAACAACCTCAACCCTGCTCTGAAACCACACAGGAACAACCTCAACCCTGCTCTGAAACCACACAGGAACAACCTCAACTCTGCTCTGAAACCACACAGGAACAACCTCAACCCTGCTCTGAAACCACAGCACACAGGAACAACCTCAACCCTGCTCTGAAACCACAGCACACAGGAACAACCTCAATCCTGCTCTGAAACCACACAGGAACAACCTCAACCCTGCTCTGAAACCACACAGGAACAACCTCAACCCTGCTCTGAAACCACACAGGAACAACCTCAACCCTGCTCTGAAACCACACAGGAACAACCTCAACCCTGCTCTGAAACCACACAGGAACAACCTCAACTCTGCTCTGAAACCACAGCACACAGGAACAACCTCAACCCTGCTCTGAAACCACACAGGAACAACCTCAACTCTGCTCTGAAACCACAGCACACAGGAACAACCTCAACCCTGCTCTGAAACCACAGCACACAGGAACAACCTCAACCCTGCTCTGAAACCACACAGGAACAACCTCAACTCTGCTCTGAAACCACACTGGAACAACCTCAACCCTGCTCTGAAACCACAGCATACAGGAACAACCTCAACCCTGCTCTGAAACCACACAGGAACAACCTCAACTCTGCTCTGAAACCACACAGGAACAACCTCAACCCTGCTCTGAAACCACAGCATACAGGAACAACCTCAACCCTGCTCTGAAACCACACAGGAACAACCTCAACCCTGCTCTGAAACCACACAGGAACAACCTCAACTCTGCTCTGAAACCACACAGGAACAACCTCAACCCTGCTCTGAAACCACAGCACACAGGAACAACCTCAACCCTGCTCTGAAACCACAGCACACAGGAACAACCTCAATCCTGCTCTGAAACCACACAGGAACAACCTCAACCCTGCTCTGAAACCACACAGGAACAACCTCAACCCTGCTCTGAAACCACACAGGAACAACCTCAACCCTGCTCTGAAACCACACAGGAACAACCTCAACCCTGCTCTGAAACCACACAGGAACAACCTCAACTCTGCTCTGAAACCACAGCACACAGGAACAACCTCAACCCTGCTCTGAAACCACACAGGAACAACCTCAACTCTGCTCTGAAACCACAGCACACAGGAACAACCTCAACCCTGCTCTGAAACCACAGCACACAGGAACAACCTCAACCCTGCTCTGAAACCACACAGGAACAACCTCAACTCTGCTCTGAAACCACACAGGAACAACCTCAACCCTGCTCTGAAACCACAGCATACAGGAACAACCTCAACCCTGCTCTGAAACCACACAGGAACAACCTCAACTCTGCTCTGAAACCACACAGGAACAACCTCAACCCTGCTCTGAAACCACAGCATACAGGAACAACCTCAACCCTGCTCTGAAACCACACAGGAACAACCTCAACCCTGCTCTGAAACCACAGCATACAGGAACAACCTCAACCCTGCTCTGAAACCACACAGGAACAACCTCAACTCTGCTCTGAAACCACACAGGAACAACCTCAACCCTGCTCTGAAACCACAGCACACAGGAACAACCTCAACCCTGCTCTGAAACCACACAGGAACAACCTCAACTCTGCTCTGAAACCACAGCACACAGGAACAACCTCAACCCTGCTCTGAAACCACACAGGAACAACCTCAACCCTGCTCTGAAACCACAGCACACAGGAACAACCTCAACCCTGCTCTGAAACCACACAGGAACAACCTCAACCCTGCTCTGAAACCACAGCACACAGGAACAACCTCAACCCTGCTCTGAAACCACAGCACACAGGAACAACCTCAACCCTGCTCTGAAACCACACAGGAACAACCTCAACCCTGCTCTGAAACCACAGCATACAGGAACAACCTCAACCCTGCTCTGAAACCACACAGGAACAACCTCAACTCTGCTCTGAAACCACACAGGAACAACCTCAACCCTGCTCTGAAACCACAGCATACAGGAACAACCTCAACCCTGCTCTGAAACCACACAGGAACAACCTCAACCCTGCTCTGAAACCACAGCATACAGGAACAACCTCAACCCTGCTCTGAAACCACACAGGAACAACCTCAACTCTGCTCTGAAACCACACAGGAACAACCTCAACCCTGCTCTGAAACCACAGCACACAGGAACAACCTCAACCCTGCTCTGAAACCACACAGGAACAACCTCAACTCTGCTCTGAAACCACAGCACACAGGAACAACCTCAACCCTGCTCTGAAACCACACAGGAACAACCTCAACCCTGCTCTGAAACCACACAGGAACAACCTCAACCCTGCTCTGAAACCACACAGGAACAACCTCAACCCTGCTCTGAAACCACACAGGAACAACCTCAACCCTGCTCTGAAACCACACAGGAACAACCTCAACCCTGCTCTGAAACCACAGCACACAGGAACAACCTCAACCCTGCTCTGAAACCACACAGGAACAACCTCAACTCTGCTCTGAAACCACAGCACACAGGAACAACCTCAACCCTGCTCTGAAACCACACAGGAACAACCTCAATCCTGCTCTGAAACCACAGCACACAGGAACAACCTCAACCCTGCTCTGAAACCACACAGGAACAACCTCAACCCTGCTCTGAAACCACTTTTAGGTAAATAATGGGTAGGATAGCGGGTCTGTTTATAAATCCGATTTTTTTGTCCTGTTTTCTGACTGTATTGTGTCTTGCAAAGTTAATAAGTAGCTGAATTAATGACTAGATGTATTGCTGTAAAATACCAGAGGGGATTTATATTGGGTTAGAGAGCGGCAGTATTACATTGTAATTGTCTCTTTATCATTTTCCAGGACCCCCTTACAAACAAGGCCTCGGTTACAGTATATCTCCTGGTTAAATAAATAAATAAATACGTGAATAAATAAATAACTAAATAAGATGTATCATTTCTATCATTAAAGTATATGCAAGAAAATCAAATATGAAATGTGAATGTCAAAATTAGAAATACCCATAATTGTGGAACAAGGGACAATGACTATCCTGGAAATATAACATTTGGATTTTGTTTGTTTAAATATATAGTGAAATCCTTCCAACTAGATTCCTTATTGAATTGTGTATTTTTTTTGTGCTTCAATGTTTTTTTTTTTTTTTTTTTTAATATTGAGGCTATTAAAACTATTCCGGCATTAGGCATACACTGAACAAGAATATAATGCAGCCACATAAACAACATAGACGAAACAACCTCAAGAAGCAGCTAAGGAAATTCTATGTGGTGTCCGCTCCTAGTATCTTATTTATTGAAGATTTGGACAGAACTGCTGTTACCGTAATTCAATGATGAACGAGCACCACAATGAGGAGAATTATTTAATTCTGCTGTGCAACTTGCATTTCAATACAGAAAGGGAGGCTGAAGATGACGGCCACCATGTGTGCTTCTCAAGTCTTAAATACCGGCTTTTCCTTGGGGTGCTTTACTGGGGCAGCAGTGTGGAGTAGTGGTTAGGGCTCCGGACTGTTGACCGGAGGGTTGTGGGTTCAATCCCAGGTGGGGGACACTGCTGCTGTACCCTTGAGCAAGGTACTTTACCTAGATTGCTCCAGTAAAAACCCAACTGTATAAATGGGTAATTGTATGTAAAAAAAATAAAATAATAATGTGTAAAAAAATAATGTATTTGTATGTAAAAATAATGTGATATCTTGTAACAATTGTAAGTCACCCTGGATAAGGGTGTCTCCTAAAAAATTAATAATAATTTCCCAAAAAAGTGAAATCATCGAAAATGTGGGATGTAGTGCCATCTAGTGAACAAAAGATGAAATTACCACCAAAATTAAAACAAGATTACCAGTCTTTTGTTGAATATTTTTTTACATATATAATATGTATGTTTCTGTATATGAATATTTCTCTTAAGGAGAATAAATCAGTGCAAACCAGTGTGAAACTACTTTGAAGATTAATAGGTTAAGATAGGAAGTCTGGAGTCCTCTGAGGTTGTTGCTTTACTGGTTTGGTAACGTTACTGGTGTGCCACATCAACGATTTATTAATATTATTTGTTTATTTAGCAGACGCCTTTATCCAAGGCGACTTACAGAGACTCGGGTGTGTGAACTATGCATCAGCTGCAGAGTCACTTACAACTACGTCGAACCCTAAAGACGGAGCACAAGGAGGTTCAGTGACTTGCTCAGGGTCAGTGGCTGAGCTGGGATTTAACCAGGGACCTCCTGTTTACAAGTCCTTTTCTTTAACCACTGGACCACACCGCCTCCTAGAGAGATCATTATGCTCTGCAATCACCCCATAGGAGATCTTTTTACTCCAAATTGCCATTAGCACAGGCAATCAGCTCCCCACATCCCCAGATTGTGATACATCCAATAACTTGTGCTAAAGAACGGCCTCAGCAAGTTTAATCACAATTGGATATTTCTCAAAATGTATGTTAAACATTTTTCAGAGCGACACGTGTAGGTATGGACAGACATACAACCACCTTCACTATACTGTGACCAAGGGTATGCGTTCCCAGGGAGGAATGATAAAGGTGCTTCACAGCCATGTTCCAAACCCGACAATGCACAGAACCCCTGCTATGCACCGCTAGACCTCATTAACTGCCGCTGCCACTTTCCTATGAGCTGTTGTTCACTGGGCTCAAGGGTCTCTTTAGTGCAATTTTATTATACCGCCTGCAGCCTAGGTACCGCTTCAAAGGGGAAAGCTATTTTTTGACATCACCGTTTGTCATCTCCGTAGAGCAGCTGGCCTCCATTAGGAACTCTGGGCTTCTGCTTCCTTTAAACGCCACACGTGCACGCTGGACTGAGACCGTGGTTTGAAGATGTAATTTTAAACGCCACACGTGCACGCTGGACTGAGACCGTGGTTTGAAGATGTAATTTTAAACGCCACACGTGCACGCTGGACTGAGACCGTGGTTTGAAGATGTAATTTTAAACACCACACGTGCACGCTGGACTGAGACCGTGGTTTGAAGATGTAATTTTAAACGCCAAACGTGCACGCTGGACTGAGACCGTGGTTTGAAGATGTAATTTTAAACGCCACACGTGCACGCTGGACTGAGACCGTGGTTTGAAGATGTAATTTTAAACGCCACACGTGCACGCTGGACTGAGACCGTGGTTTGAAGATGTAATTTTAAACGCCACACGTGCACGCTGGACTGAGACCGTGGTTTGAAGATGTAATTTTAAACGCCACACGTGCACGCTGGACTGAGACCGTGGTTTGAAGATGTAATTTTAAATGCCACACGTGCACGCTGGACTGAGACCGTGGTTTGAAGATGTAATTTTAAATGCCACACGTGCACGCTGGACTGAGACCGTGGTTTGAAGATGTAATTTTAAATGCCACACGTGCACGCTGGACTGAGACTGTGGTTTGAAGATGTAATTTTAAACGCCACACGTGCACGCTGGACTGAGACCGTGGTTTGAAGATGTAATTTTAAATGCCACACATGCACGCTGGACTGAGACCGTGTTTTGAAGATGTAATTTTAAACGCCACACGTGCACGCTGGACTGAGACCGTGTTTTGAAGATGTAATTTTAAATGCCACACGTGCACGCTGGACTGAGACCGTGGTTTGAAGATGTAATTTTAAATGCCACACGTGCACGCTGGACTGAGACCGTGGTTTGAAGATGTAATTTTAAATGCCACACGTGCACGCTGGACTGAGACCGTGGTTTGAAGATGTAATTTTAAATGCCACACGTGCACGCTGGACTGAGACCGTGGTTTGAAGATGTAATTTTAAATGCCACACGTGCACGCTGGACTGAGACCGTGTTTTGAAGATGTAATTTTAAATGCCACACGTGCACGCTGGACTGAGACCGTGGTTTGAAGATGTAATTTTAAACGCCACACGTGCACGCTGGACTGAGACCGTGGTTTGAAGATGTAATTTTAAACGCCACACGTGCACGCTGGACTGAGACCGTGGTTTGAAGATGTAATTTTAAACGCCACACGTGCACGCTGGACTGAGACCGTGTTTTGAAGATGTAATTTGCGCTCGCTTTTCAAACTGAATGGACTTTGTTTATTTGAAAATGCCAAGCTAATAAAACGTCCACAAACAAAATGACAACACATCTGAGAACTGTTTCTTTACTGGTTAACGGGTTCATGTGTAAACAAAAAGATGCCGGATCTTATCATTCACAGAAGAGGAAAGCAGATTTTTTATTGTACATGTTATGTATATAGAGTGGTTATGGCTCTGGACCGGAGGGTTGTGGGTTCAATCCCAGGTGGGGGATACTGTTGCTGTACCCTGGAGCAAGGTACTTACCTAGAATGCTCCAGTAAAAACTCAACTGTATAAATGAGAGAGAGAGTGAGAGAGAGAGAGAGAGAGAGAGAGAGAGAGAGAGAGAGAGAGAGAGAGAAAGAATGAGAATGAGAATTGAATCTATTCAGTCTTGAACAAAGAAGACTATGCGGCGATCTGATTCAAGCATTCAGAATCCTAAAAGGTATAGACAATGTCAACCCGGGGGAGATTAGATAAAGGGGCATTCAAAACAGAAAATAAGAGGCACTTTTTTCACACAGAGAATAGTGAGGGTCTGGAACCAACGCCCCAGTAATGTTGTTGAAGCTGACACCCTGGGATCCTTCAAGAAGCTGCTTGATGAGATTCTGGGATCAATAAGCTACTAACAACCAAACGAACAAGATGGGCTGAATGGCCTCCTCTGGTTTATAAACTTTCTTATGTTCTAATATTCGCAAAAATATTATTCCAATGGGGACCTTGCTCAAGACCAGAATATTGATTCAATAGTGTTGTTAAGATGCTACCAAAAACATCTTTACCATATTCCAAACTATATTAATGTGAACATTATATTGATCTATATGTCCACAACCTTAAATCAAGTATAACGTTGTGAAAAACATGAAACAATATTATAACATACGTCTGCGTCGAACAGAATATGACAAGTGTACATAATTAAATACAGTACCATACAATGCACATCACGCGTCTCATTGCTCCCGAACAATTACAAAATATTTCAGTTGTGGCCTTTTTTCAGATACACAAAACCCATATTAAATATACTCTTACAACCGGGTACGCACTGAAATACAAACTCTAGCAACTCGCATATCCAGTCCAGCAGGTAAAGAGCTACAGTACTTGTTACCGAGAGAAACTGCTGACAAACAGCACGGAACAAGTTGCATCTCTTTATTTTAAACTCTCCTCAGATTATTATTATTATTATTATTATTATTATTATTATTATTATTATTATTATTATTATTACTTAATGCATACATTCTTAAACGAACGTTTTAAACGTCAAACAATGCGCGTGGATGCGGTACAATAGAATTATGACTAAAAATGAATTTCTACTGGCTGTATAATTTCAATCTCGTATATTCCGATAGTTACAGATTAAAGACCGGCGGCTCTGTGTTAATAATATTCACATGTTTTTGCTATGCCACTTGCTGTAACAAATAGCACATAGGATAGTTTTGGAGTGACACACTGAACTTACCTGCACGCTGTTCCTTGAGCCTTACTACTGGTGTGTAGCAGCAAGACTAGCGTGCCAGCGCGAACGCGCATGCCCAGCAACCAAGCCCATCTATGGCATACTGGTGTACAGTAGATAACGCCAGTGTGTGTTTTGATTTGCACGGCTGTACAGTGATCTTCTGCAACCGTTTTCCTCTGTTTAAACATGCAATTCTGACTGTGCTCCACTATACCTTTTAAGAAAATACTGAGTTAGATATAGGCTGTCCCTATTGGTACAGCGAAACATGAACACTGTTAACTACTGCTGTATTTGAATTGCGCCACGGTAATACTGTAGTTACCAATCATTTACAGTATTACCGGAGACCAATAATAGAAACAGGTGGAAAAAACGTATCACACATTTTTTGAGGGGGAAATTGTGAGCACATTTGGGTTCTGTATGAATTCTGTAATATATAAAGTTTGCATCTCCCTGTTGCAAGCCAGTGGTGTTTAGGGGGGACTATGAGAGTGTTGACCGCGGTCAGGTGCTTCAGTATCCAGTGATGCACAAGTTACTGAAGTTCAAGGGGTAACACATGCTTTTAAAGAGCCAGGCCATTCTAGAAACAGACAATGTCTCACCCCTTTGTAAAGAGAGAGGTAAACTGCAATCACACCCATCAGTAACCCCCCGAGCTTGCTTAGCCTGTAGAGTCACATTCTTTAAAGAGGTTCAGTGCCAGTAAACAGTATAACAAAGGACTGTGTGGAAGAACTTTACAAAGTCCTCTGAGGAAACACTCATACAATGCACAAGAAACCAACATTCCAACATCAAGCGTTTTATTTTATGTCCTTGTCTATACAAACCAGCAATGTAATCACTTGTTTAAATAGTTTTCTATTTTCATGCCTCATTGCCATCTGCACCATTACACCAGTCTGATACATGCATGTCTCATCTCAAGCACCAAGAGACATGCATGTATCTAAGTTTGATTGATTGATTGATTCCAATAGAAAATTGGGGCTGCAACAGGACATCACACACAACGAAACATCGCTGGTATATGCACCATGTTTCTGTACAATTGATAGATAGAATTATTTCCCAGACAGCATACAGACGTGCTCAAATTTGTTGGTACCCCTCCACAAAAAACGAAGAATGCACAATTTTCTCTGAAATAACTTGAAACTGACAAAAGTAATTGGCATCCACCATTGTTTATTCCATATTTAATTGCTTTTGATTTTTTATTCAACATAATATTGTAAATAATAAAACAAATGAAAATGGCATGGACAAAAATGATGGGACCGCTAACCTAATGTTTTGTTGCACAACCTTTAGAGGCAATCACTGCAATCAAACGTTTTCTGTAGCTCTCAATGAGACTTCTGCACCTGTTAACAGGTAGTTTGGCCCACTCTTCCTGAGCAAACTGCTCCAGCTGTCTCAGGTTTGATGGGTGCCTTCTCCAGACTGCAAGTTTCAGCTCTTTCCATAGATGTTCGATAGGATTCAGATCAGGACTCATAGAAGGCCACTTCAGAATAGTCCAATGTTTTGTTCTTATCCATTCTTGGGTGCTTTTAGCTGTGTGTTTTGGGTCATTATCCTGTTGGAGGACCCATGACCTGCGACTGAGACAGAGCTTTCTGACACTGGGCAGTATGTTTCGCTCCAGAATGCCTTGATAGTCTTGAGATTTCATTGTGCCCTGCACAGATTCAAGGCACCCTGTACCAGGCGCAGCAAAGCAGCCCCAAACATAACCGAGCCTCCTCCATGTTTCACTGTAGGTATGGTGTTCTTTTCTTTGAAAGCTTCATTTTTTTCGTCTGTGAACATAGAGCTGATGTGACTTGCCAAAAAGCTCCAGTTTTGACTCATCTGTCCAAAGGACATTCTCCCAGAAGGATTGTGGCTTGTCAATATGCATTTTAGCAAATTCCAGTCTGACTTTTTTTATGTTTTTCTTTCAAAAGTGGAGCCCTCCTGGGTCTTCTTCCATGGAGCCCACTTTCGCTCAAAAAGCGACGGATGGTGCGATCAGAAACTGACGTACCTTCACCTTGGAGTTCAGCTTGTATCTCTTTGGCAGTTATCCTTGGTTCTTTTTCTACCATTCGCACTATCCTTCTGTTCAATCTGGGGTCGATTTTCCTCTTGCGGCCGCGCCCAGGGAGGTTGGCTACAGTTCCATGGACCTTAAACTTCTTAATAATATTTGCAACTGTTGTCACAGGAACATCAAGCTGCTTGGAGATGGTCTTGTAGCCTTTACCTTTACCATGCTTGTCTATTGTTTTCTTTCTGATCTCCTCAGACAACTCTGTCCTTTGCTTTCTCTGGTCCATGTTCAGTGTGGTGCACACAATGATACCAAACAGCACAGTGACTACTTTTCTCCATTTAAATAGGCTGAATGACTGATTAAAAGATTGGAGACATGTGTGATACTAATTAAAGAAACTAATTAGTTTGAAATATCACTATAATCCAATTATTTATTATCTTTTCTAAGGGGTACCAACAAATGTGTCCAGGCCATTTTAGAATATCTTTGTAGAATAAGCAATAATTCATCTCTTTTCACAGCTTCTTTGCTTTATTCTATGACATACCAAAGGTATGCAAGTATACATGATAAAATAGCTTTTAATGTCATCACTTTTCAGGAGGAATGAAGCATTATTTCAATGAGCTGTAAGGGTACCAACAAATTTGAGCACGTCTGTAACATACTGTATTCACAGCCTTTATGTTCAGCCTGTATTTGTTTTCTACAGTCAGAGATTTAAAAACCTGTTCTTGTGCAAGCTGGACATTGAGTTCGGTCAGGCTGCAATACCAGCCAGGGCTGCCAGAGTCTCAATTGCAATGGATTAGCGCTGCTGATGGCAACGAACAAGCCTGACTTCAAACCCTTTCCAATCAGTTCCAACGGCCAACGGAAACACAGCTTCACTGACTGGGACAAAAAGACCCAGCAACCTGTACTGTACATCGCTCCCTGGCCTTGTGCTGGGTCTACTGCTGAAGTCTCTACGATGGAGGCCACTGCCATCTAGTGGGAGCTGAGAGAAATGATCTGGCACTTTGTGGAAATAGTGATAAATACATTGCTGTGCACAAGATGGGGCTGATCATTACTAATTGTTTACATTATATATATATATATATATATATATATATATATATATATATATATATATATATATATATATCATGCTTTTATAGTGGCAGAATTCCACATCAGATCATTGTTTCTATATCAGTTTTCAGAATTTGCAATTCCAAAATAGTGCATGGTGAAGTACCAAAAAAATTCTTACAAGAATCATACATTGAGCAATACATTTATTTCAAAATGTACTGCAGTTTACAAGTCACTACACCACATGGGGATTTTAACAAACGTCTATGGAGAGTTACAAGGTGTATCAGACCCTTCGTTTAGCATAAAGACTGGATTTTAACCTTGTCTACACCATTCATTCTCCACGACCAAGCAAGCAATTTCAAATCATTTGTCAAATTAATAATTAACATTCCGGATAACGTAAAACAGAAAAAAAAGTCTAGATCCTGATTAAAAATCGCTTTGGGCATAAAGCTTTCTATTAACAAGGCAGGAGATCTAACCAATGCAAGGATGGAAATAAGACTCCTATTGCATAGCAGTTGCACCCATTCCAGGTTTTACTACGAGCTTGATTTGCCACAGTGTATAGCTTATACAAGTTCATACTTATTATTATAGTTATTATACTCAATTGTAAAGTCATGAATGGATCAAACTGCTATGCAATGGGAGTCTTATTGCCATCGCTGTAATGCATCCCATTGAAAACAGGTTTAACTTTATTTACAAAAACTTGTCAGTCATTTAACTAAAAATATACCATACTTCCTTTATAAAAAAAGAAACTGTAATATCAGTCCCATAATCCTAGAAATGTAACCTTTCTGTAAACAACATCCACAATTATCTTTACAGAAATCAAATATTCAATTGAGCTGTTTAAAGAAAAGTGAATTATTTTTCTATGCTCCTTCCATTTTAAAAAGACTCGATCATCATCACCAACGCTCCGAGCATATATAACACAATATACAGCTCACAGATTTCTTCACATTCAATATATCAATCTACCAAGCCAATTTCTTTT
The DNA here is from genome assembly GCF_902713425.1 of Acipenser ruthenus. Taxonomy (NCBI): domain Eukaryota; kingdom Metazoa; phylum Chordata; class Actinopteri; order Acipenseriformes; family Acipenseridae; genus Acipenser; species Acipenser ruthenus. The sequence continues at coordinate 3,069,814 of NC_081202.1, read as the reverse complement.
GGTTCTTTGCTTTGCCATGGTTCCCGCGTTTCTGTTTCAGCCTCTTTCTCTGTCTCGGGTTCATCCACATGGGGTACTGCCCGTGCTCGTCCAGCTGAGTTTTTTTGCTTCGCTTGCTGTCTGTGTCCATCTGAGAAGCGCCCCCTGAAGGTAGATATGGAAAGTGAAATTAGAAAACATTGCACGCCATGTGTTTATGTTGCACTTGCCTACACCTTCAACCACAGGGATGGAAATAAGACTTCCACTGCATAGCAGTGTCATCCATTCCTGATTTTACTATGTTTAATGAAACACACCTGAGCTTGTTAGCTAGGCACTGGGGCTAATCTAGCTCGTAGTAAAACCAGGAACAGATCAAACTGCTATACAATAGGAGTCTTTATTTCCATCCCTGTCGCTGAATGTACTACTGTTACTCTTACTAAAGAACAAACATGCAGTTTGTATGCCGTGCCAAGCTGATCAGGTTAGACACGGCACAAGTATTGTCAAGTTTAACTGCGTACAAGATAAACAAATGAACCGACCGTCTTCTCCTTCCATTGCTGCATCTGTCGCTTTCTCCTTCAGCTTCGCAGCTGGCACTACAGTTGCGATTTCCTTCACATCTTCCATGGAAATGTCCCCCTTGCCATCTAAAGCCAGGGCAGTTTTGAGACGAGCCAGCTCCTTGGGGGCATTCTTCTTCCTCTTCTCAGCTCGCATCTTCCTCTTCCACTTGCTCCGTAAGCTCTTTGCCATTTTGCACAAGTCTGAAGACAACACACAATCGAGTCAGTCCAGAGGTGGGAATCAGACTCCTATTGCATAGCAGTTTCCACCACCCATTCCGGGTGTGTAGGCAACACGCTCAGGTGTGTCTGATCATAGTAAAACCTGGAATGGATGAAACTGCTATGCAATGGGACTCTCATTTCCATCCCTGCTCTCACATTTCCCTGATGGATCTACACCACTTTAAATTCCTACTGTATCTCACCAACTTGCAGCTCTTAAAGACTGTAAAACACTTCTGTAGCAATATCCCAGAATACAAAACCAGAAGCTGGGACTACAGTTTAGCCTGAAACCAATACTTAACACATTGAAAAGCAAAACCTGGAATGGGTAAAACTGCTGTGCAATAGGAGTCTTATTTACTGCCCTGGTGTAAGACCACCAGTATCCTGTTTGCCACCCTCCAATCTCCCTGTAGTTATGTGGATGACCTGCCTTAGATCTGTGTCGTTTAAAACAAACCCACCTCCACCCTCGTCTTCTCAATGGACCTTTCACTGTCTAGAAGACAAGCCAAGCCAAAAAGAACATTCCTATTAAACTACTTTTTAATTTTGTTTGGAACAAATATTGATTTTCTTTAGGGTTAGTTTCAGCTGCAGGCACACACGCTTAGCCCGTTTGTGATCCAGATCTGCATGTCGCAGCTCTACAGTCTACAGAAATATTATTTACGCGGTTTAAACATAAGTCTTCTGCAAGGGTGACAACTTGAATTGAGACCAAATAAACACCAAGATATAAAACCCGTGGTAAGACACTGGATAATCTCACAGCTGTTACAGTATTAATATGGCTTACAGTTATACTCAAGTATAATGATGCCTCAACACATATAAATTAAATGGCATGTTTCGTGGCCCGCTAGAAGTACACAGCAATAGCAAGTTTTGTTTCAAGAACGTACAGCGTTGAGTAAAACAAAACATAAGCTATTCGTTACTGTCTTTCCAACACCGAAAGACAAAACGCACCCGTAAGATTATATGCATTACATTATTTTTATTATGAAAAAAGCACATCTTCAACAGCACAGTAAGGCATATCCCCGTACCTCCGTTTCCTTACGGAATCCAGCATATATACTACATTGCAACTGAATCCGCAGTATGTTCTCAACTACATGATACTTTAAGCAATTCAGTTAATTCAAATGTTGATGATAATAAATACTATACATACTTGATCACACCACACAGCTCCACACAGACTTCCTGGGCTACACGTGTAGTTTTACGGCAGCCGTAAAGCATTCTGGGTGCAGTAGGCAGGACTATTGAATCAGCAACTGTTCTTTCTAAACAGCTGAAACATGGTTTCCAGATTTTCATGAACTGAAAGCATGATTCAATTCATCAAAATGAAATATATATATATATATATATATATATATATATATATATATATATATATATATATATATAAAAGAAAAAGAAAAGAAAAGGATTTAAGCCTTTAAGTGTGTGATGAGTGGTGTAAAGTGCTTCTCTGTCCACAAGACGGCGCTGTCTACCGACTTTTTAATACCTCCTCCTGTATTATGTATTTATTTCTTTATTTTTAACAGGCCTTTAATTAAATTATTGTTTAAATTATGCTTGACTTTTTCTAGATAATGCATGTTTCCTGTTCCATATGTTTAAGACAGTATCCATTCCATTTGCATATTTATGATAAGTGTAAATTTGGAACAAACCTACATGTATATAAAAACCTATTTCTTACTTCATAGATATTTTTATTTTTGTTTTTGCAGTTTGTAAGAAGCGTCTAATTAACCTGGCATGTACAGTAGTTACTTTCATTTAAAAATTAAATTAAAAAGTAAACCAATACATATGCCACATTACAGTTTTTTTCAGTTGATAAAATCAAGTTTATGAAACCATTGGCGCAATTTTCAAAACTCTTAACACAAAGCTCCAAACTGAGTTAAAGAAATCTAATTGTTTCGGAACCCCAAACACTTTTGCATTTGATTACATACAAATTACAAAATTTAACATGACTTTCACAATTATCTACATTACTTGTTCAGTCAGAAATACATATTTCAAATGTTTATATCTGTTTTTCGAAATGCTTCACTCTAATTGCTATTACCAAGAATGACGTCTCATTATTGATAATCGCATTCACATCATGAAAATGCAAATAGAATTAATTGACAATCATCCCAACACCACATAAAAGGCTGTGTAGACTGCATGCAGGTTGTGACAACATGGAGCAGGCTGCAGAACAAGGCGAGGGCGAGGGCGAGGGCGCGGGCAGGGGCAGGGGCGAGGGCGAGGGCGCGGGCAGGGGCAGGGGCAGGGGCAGGGGCAGGGACAACGTCAAGGAAGATTCCAGAATTTGTTTCCAGAATTGAGATAAAGGCATGCAGTGGTGGCTGCTTTCGATTACTCCCTGGTCAGCTGGAGATGGCTGTAGTTGAGATGGTCCGTGCAAAAAATGATATTCGCCTCACCGAAATCCAGCGACGCATTGTTGAAGACAACAATGTTTTCGAAGGCGTGAACACCATCAGTCTACCTACAACTGTTTGTATTCTACAAAGGCACCAAGTAACTATAAAACAAATTTACCTGGTGCCTTTTGAAAGAAATAATCCCAGGGTGAAGCAACAGCGAGCAGCGTGCGTTCAGGTAAGATCACGATATTCATGCTTCAGTATACTGCAACAGAAGTGCATACACAGGGACAGTAATGTTCTTATGATACTGTTAGCATGTGAGTTTGGTACAGATACTGTAATACTGTGGTAGTACTGTGAGTTGATATGGATAAGTAAACCCAACTGTGCATCTCTATTTTCAGAAGGTAATGGAGCTGGATGCCAACGTCAATCGGCTGTACTCTTCACTTCCACATCAATGCCAGAGTTCAGGAGCTGCTGTACTCTTCACTTCCACATCAATGACACTTAAGTTTCCTTTTGTTTTGCTGGCAATACAATGCAGTGCTCTAGATGGAGCTGCTACTAACAAATATGATGTCACTTTGGCTGATCTAGCCTCCTTTATAAACTTTTCCCACAGGAAAATCACAGCACAGTGTAATAAAGCACAATGAAAGCATGATAAAGCACAGGTAAGCAGTGCAAAGAACAGCGAGGTATAGTAATAAACATGGCAAACCAGGGTAAACTATGATACAATACTTGCATTGTGTAAGCATGGGAAAAGCATGGTAAAACTGCAAAAATACCGCAGTAAAGTTTTATAAGGGCTGTATGCAAAACCTAAAACCTGATTTGTCTCTGGTCCAGGTTCTCAAATGGCATCTTTTCAGCCAGATGCAGACCACCTCGATGAAGTTGATATTTATAACAGGGCTCCTGACCATGGCTATGAAGACTTTTCTACTGAGGAAGGGCCCTGTGCTGAGCAACCGACCCCTGATCCAATGAGAAGCACTCATGCACAAGCTTCCTGGCTGGCCGGTGACCCCCCACAAGGTTTACAGGGGATTCTGCATCTTGTGAAAGTAACCAACTCAGACAGGGGGCACAGATTAGTGGAAACACGAATACAGGTAGTGGGCTTGCCCACAGAGGGACTGCATGGTTCACTAATGCAGATAATGCTCAGGATGCTGGTGAGAAGGCTTCCTCAGCAGTAAAGGCTGATGAGAACGCACACTTGACTGCCCCTCACGTTTACCCGAATTGAAAATTCTCTTATGATCCTTCCGAACCAAGCAAATCCACAAGATCAATGACAGTAGTTCAAGTAATTGGTTTTTTGTCCCGCTTGAATATAATGGGCATTTTTGGGAGTGGCTGTTAACTGTTAATAATCATCTTACTAAGCCACAGCAGCTAAGTGCACACGAGTCCACACTGGGGCAGCAGTGTGGAGTAGTGGTTAGGGCTCTGGACTCTTGACCGGAGGGTTGTGGGTTCAATCCCTGGTAGGGGACACTGCTGCTGTACCCTTGAGCAAGGTACTTTACCTAGATTGCTCCAGTAAAAACCCAACTGTATAAATGGGTAATTGTATGTAAAAATAATGTGATATCTTGTAACAATTGTAAGTCGCCCTGGATAAGGGCGTCTGCTAAGAAATAAATAATAATAATAATAATAACGATTGTACAGAAAACAGTCAATAACAAACCTGTACAGACACTTTAAAGGACAACATGTTGAGTTACCATCTCCAGAACCCAACACGAGTATAAACTTTTTTTTTTGTACACTGTTAAATAATATTAAAGAAAGATTAAGAAACATAGACTTATTTAGCAGACGCTGACCTTGTGGGTGCTCACAGACTGGCTAGCCTACCAACTGATGTACACTACAAGACGTAAGTAAAAGAGCTGGACGCTGCAAATGACAGTGCAGACAGATCTGGTTTACTTTCTTTTGCAAATGACAGTGCAGACAGATCTGGTTTACTTTCTTTTGCAATAGTTCTGGGAAGTTCCGACTGAGTTACCTGGATAAGTGCTTTGAACTCTTTGGGCTGCTTTGAAAAGCCCAGATCCTTATCAGAGTGGATGAGTCTAGTTCCCATAAGAGGAAAGGACCTAGGGGAGGGACAAGGGTGTGGTTTTAACTGAGGGACTGCTGTGATACGAGTGATTTAGGTTCCTAAATAAATAAATGATGTTCCTTCACTTTGTATTCTAACCTCCAGCTGATAGGACAGTCCAGAACTTCATGGAGCAAATCATTCATGACATGCTGGTAATTCAGTCTGCCAGCAGGGAGCAGAACATTCTCAAGCTGTGTCATTCAGAAGAGCTTCTACAGAAGTAAGTTGCTGAGTAACAGGACTTGACAAACCCAGAGAAGTCTTAAAGTCACTTAGCGCACTGTTTCAACGAGTTTAATTGGTGCAGAGTTATATAAAGAACATGGCCTTATTAAAAATAATAGGGAACAAAAAGGTCAAAAGCCTGGAGCTTTGGTGGCATTATTAAAATCTTAACCCTTTGATTGACAAATCAAATCCCCAAAAGAAGAAGCTTTTGTTTTATGTAGGTATGACTGTAGTTGCTCTTGATATTTAAATATATATAATCTGGACACCTTCATAGGAGCTATAAGTTTATTATTATTATTAATAACATTGTAATTATGTGTAAGTACACCTGTATTTACAAAGTAACTACTATGTACAGGTAGTGGACAAAAAAATGGAAACACCAATGTAAAGTCACTTAATAGGGCATTGGACCACTATGGTATCCCACTCTGTGGAGTTCTCGGCGGACCGTTTTTGATGAAACTGGCTGCTCGCGCCCGAGGTTGAAATTTGCAGTCAATTGATCTGCAGTTGCTCACCTGTTTTGCCTTGTACTTTGAATTAATGCACGGATATCACGATCCTGGAGTATGTGCTTCCGCCCGCTGTTGCCCTTTGCTGGTGATGTCTTTCCCTCGGAGTTCCATGCCGACATCACCTTAGACACCGTTGCTCGTGAAACATCAGCAAGTTGAGCTGTCTTGGTCACTGAAGCTCCTGCCAAACGCGCCCCAACAATCACCCCTCTTTCAAAGTCACTGAGGTCTCCTCTTGCAGCCATGCTAGCCATAATTATAGGCAACCAGGCCTGTCCAGCATTTTTATACATGACCCTAAGCATGCTGGGATGTTATTTGCTTAATTAACACATGAGCCACACCTGTGTGGAAGCCCTTGTTTTCAATATACTTGGTGTCCATCATTTATCCAATTTTCCATTTTTTTGTCCACTACCTGTAAATACACAGTAGTTAGACACTTAATGTAAAGTGTTACTACTACGACTACTACTACTACTACTACTAAAAGTGTGTGAGTGTGTCAAAGAGATGCTTTTGACATTGTTAATCAAAACCGTTAGGTGTTGTTATTTCATTATTTGTATTTATTTAATTGAACTCCTATGACTGAATTTCTTTTTTTGTTTTGTGTTTTGTCTTGTTCAGACTTTGGAAAGCCATGAAATGATATAACTTCAGATGTATCAGAAGTTAAACACTGAGATCCAGTTAATGTTAATGATACGTGGTTCTTATAAAAGGCATTTGGCTCGCACTGTAAGTTTATTTATGAAAAAAATAAAAAATTGAAATAATACTGGCTTCACATGTATAGTACTTTTGTGATGATGGATTAAACAACACATTGGTTTAGGAGTGAAATAACAGGAATTGAAAAAAGACTCCCATTGCATAGCAGTTTGATCCATTCCTGGTTTTACTATGAGTGTAATAAGACACACCTGAGCTTGTTACCTATACACTGTTGCTAATCAAACTTGCATTAAAACCTGGAATAGGATTCTTATGTCCATCCCTGTTATCTGCTTAGATTCACCTTATATCACATCCAGGTGACTCTGGTATTCCTTACTCTTAGAGCACATTTTGCATTTCTTTACCATTAGGGGCATTGATCTCATTGAACAGGACTTCCTGGCAAAAGTCTAAAGTAGCGCTTTATTTTAACGGCACTTATTTTAACAACCCCCCCCCCCCCCCCCCCCTTCATTTCAAGGCGTTTGTAAAGACAGCATTCTTGTTTTAAGATGTGTGGTAGAGTACTGTGAGTGCTATTGGACTGTTGTTAATGTCAGTTTATCATTGAAACTTTCTGAAAGTGTAATGAAAAGTGTTCAGTCTATCCAAGCAAAGCGTGCTGTAGAATTTCCTTTCATTAAAAAGCCCTAGCTTTTACTATGCCAGTATTTCTTGAAGATACATGGATTGTTATCGGTATTAATCAATGCCTGGTCTAACTCTTTTGATTGCTTTTCACAGCAGGAAGATGACAGGTGCCCGTTCATTTAAACCAGCTGTTGGGGCGAGCGTATGTATTGAATACGTCAAGGTAAGAGAAGTGCACGCAGTGTCTAGTGATGTGCATGAAGCAGCACACTGAATATGAAGCAATAATGCAGCACAGACTGCAGCTTTAAAGTGATTTTAAGCATCCCTGTGAAGGAGGCCTCATGTTTCTGCAATATGAATTGTTTATATGTCTGGGACAATTTGTTACACCGACTTTAAACAATATAAGTATAATAAACGCCCTACAGTCACTCAAATTCACAAGGCTTCAATTGAAAGAGTAATGTAGTAATTTAAAGGAGGTACGGTAGCTTCAAGTGTCATTTGAATTGATTGTATACACTCCTCTTACTATTGTATTGTGTTTGAATTGATTGTATACACTTCTCTTACAATTGTGTTGTGTTTGAATTGATTGTATTCACTCCTCTTACTATTGTATTGGGTCGCCGATCTTTGCTGTGGATTCCACAGGGAGCATCGCAGTGGCTCTGTGGATTCCACAGGGAGCATCGCACTGGCTCTGTGGATTCCACAGGGAGCATCGCACTGGCTCTGTGGATTCCACAGGGAGCATCGCACTGGCTCTGTGGATTCCACAGGGAGCATCGCAGTGGCTCTGTGGATTCCACAGGGAGCATCGCACTGGCTCTGTGGATTCCACAGGGAGCATCGCACTGGCTCTGTGGATTCCACAGGGAGCATCGCAGTGGCTCTGTGGATTCCACAGGGAGCATCGCACTGGCTCTGTGGATTCCACAGGGAGCATCGCACTGGCTCTGTGGATTCCACAGGGAGCATTGCACTGGCTCTGTGGATTCCACAGGGAGCATCGCACTGGCTCTGTGGATTCCACAGGGAGCATCGCACTGGCTCTGTGGATTCCACAGGGAGCATCGCACTGGCTCTGTGGATTCCACAGGGAGCATCGCACTGGCTCTGTGGATTCCACAGGGAGCATCGCACTGGCTCTGTGGATTCCACAGGGAGCATCGCACTGGCTCTGTGGATTCCACAGGGAGCATCGCACTGGCTCTGTGGATTCCACAGGGAGCATCGCACTGGCTCTGTGGATTCCACAGGGAGCATCGCACTGGCTCTGTGGATTCCACAGGGAGCATCGCACTGGCTCTGTGGATTCCACAGGGAGCATCGCACTGGCTCTGTGGGTTAGGGAAGTTGCTGGATCAGAGGACACCCACTGACCTTCAGTTCTCCTGGGCTGTTGTGGGAAATTGCTGTAGTGAGGTGACATAATTGGACAAATGCCTTCTGGGGAATTAGGAAGCATTGCTTGTGCTTGGTCCATCATGTTCTCATCTCGATTCAATTTGCTCTAAAACGGAGCACTCCCTGGCTTAAATGTTTTTAGAAAGATTAGATAGAATACAAATAAATCAGAATTCAAATAACCTGAACAATTACAAAGAAAATTACATTAAAACAAACATTGACTAACGTGTTCTGTGCATTTCCAGAGTCACAAGGAGATTTCTGACAGTCAAGTGGGTAAGACGACCATTCCTGTAGACAGAAAGAAACGAATACAAATGAACAGCATCTCTTATCAAGCCTTGCTCTAAAGGAAGAGCTTCATTCAATTAAGGGTTGAGAATGATAGAGGAGATCGAGATTGCAATGCCAAGGGCTGCCCGGCTGTTAGAATCTTACCAGTGAAATCTGATTCTATCGTCCTTCCACAATAGAAGCTCTTGAGGGGTTAGCCCAGTCGTTTCTCATTCAGAGATCTTTGGACAACTATTTCATGTTGCTGTGATTTACTGTCATAAAAGTCTTAGGAAGCTGACAGTCATTCCATTCCACTGGGAGGAAAGAAACTGCAGCAACAAAACGGGTTCACCATATTAATGTGTGTGTAGTGCTTGCAACCACCTGGTTACTGCATCTAAAATGAAGGGTTAGTTATAATATGCACTTTGTATTATTAATAATTGGCTTTCATTTTGGGACTCCCATGTTGTTGTGTGTTTTAGCTGTGGTAGCGCTCTCCCATGTTATTGTGTGTTTGTGTGTTTTAGCTGTGGTAGCACTCTCCCGTGTTGTTGTGTGTTTTAGCTGTGGTAGCACTCTCCCATGTTGTATGTCTGTGTGTTTTAGCTGTGGTAGCACTCTCCCATGTTGTTGCGTGTTTTAGCTGTGGTAGCACTCTCCCATGTTATTGTGTGTTTGTGTGTTTTAGCTGTGGTAGCACTCTCCCATGTTGTTGTGTGTTTTAGCTGTGGTAGCACTCTCCCATGTTATTGTGTGTTTGTGTGTTTTAGCTGTGGTAGCACTCTCCCGTGTTGTTGTGTGTTTTAGCTGTGGTAGCACTCTCCCATGTTATTGTGTGTTTGTGTGTTTTAGCTGTGGTAGCACTCTCCCGTGTTGTTGTGTGTTTTAGCTGTGGTAGCACTCTCCCATGTTATTGTGTGTTTGTGTGTTTTAGCTGTGGTAGCACTCTCCCATGTTGTTGTGTGTTTTAGCTGTGGTAGCACTCTCCCATGTTATTGTGTGTTTGTGTGTTTTAGCTGTGGTAGCACTCTCCCGTGTTGTTGTGTGTTTTAGCTGTGGCAGCACTCTCCCATGTTGTATGTCTGTGTGTTTTAGCTGTGGTAGCACTCTCCCATGTTGTCGTGTGTTTTAGCTCTGGTAGCACTCTCCCATGTTGTGTGTTTTAGCTGTGGTAGCACTCTCCCATGTTGTCGTGTGTTTGTGTGTTTTAGCTGTGGTAGCACTCTCCCATGTTGTTGTGTGTTTTAGCTGTGGTAGCACTCTCCCATGTTGTTGTGTGTTTTAGCTGTGGTAGCACTCTCCCATGTTATTGTTTGTCTGTGTGTTTTAGCTGTGGTAGCACTCTCCCATGTTGTTGTGTGTTTTAGCTGTGGTAGCACTCTCCCATGTTATTGTGTGTCTGTGTGTTTTAGCTGTGGTAGCACTCTCCCATGTTGTTGTGTGTCATTGTGTTTTAGCTGTGGTAGCACTCTCCCATGTTATTGTGTGTCTGTGTGTTTTAGCTGTGGTAGCACTCTCCCATGTTATTGTGTGTCATTGTGTTTTAGCTGTGGTAGCACTCTCCCATGTTGTTGTGTGTCATTGTGTTTTAGCGGTGGTAGCGCTCTCCCAGGCTCTCTGCAGACTCATCCAAATCTACTTCAGAAGCTTTAATTCAGACTTCCAGGTAGGGGAGGCCCTGTCGAGTCCTCCACAAGCGGAAGCAAAACACAATCCAGACCCGCTCAGATTCACTGTCCACGCAGCCTACCGGCTTCCACTGCAGTGGACTGACAGGTGAGACTAGCAATCGAAACACCAGGATTTATTTTCTAATCTTTCGACTGTCCTGTTTGTGTAATGCTTGTGTTCCTGCTGTGCCACGCCACTTTTAGATTGTTCTGGTTAAAAGGTTTTTATTTATTTATTTATTTATTATTTTTTTTTACAAACAAACAGCACCAAATTGTTGATAGAATCTAAGAGAAAACACTCCAGTTCAGTGATAGCATATAGATTTGGACCAGAAATCAGGTATCTGTAGCTTCCGGGTAGGCTAGTTTTGTAAGTGCATGTGTTACAGTACATTGTAAGAAATATGATTTGTATGCTTTCTGTTCAAGGTTAGGGCTGGCTACGACATCCCAACTTCGCAGCAAGATCAACATTAGACCCTCAGTGGCATGATAGAGGCAGTGTCTATTTGACGAGTTTGACAATATTTGAACATTAGAACAGTAAAATGACAAAACTGTCTGCTGTTTTCTTTTTAATTTGTCTTCTGTGTATTTGTCTGTTTTCTTTAAATCTCAATTGAAAAGATATTTACACTTTAAAGGATAATTTTGACATGCTTTTGACATTAATTTTGAAAACTGTTTTCTTTTTTTTTCTAATCCACCCGTAGCTTTTAGTATTTTTCTGTTTCCTGTTCCTTGATGTATGCTAGAAAGGAATGATGTAAAACAAAAAAGACTGAGAAATTTTCCGTCACAACGTCATTTTTCCACAACGTAAAATGGAACAAGAAGTAAGTATAGCACTGGGGGAATTCACCAGCACTATTCACATGTTATCCTTTTTGACATATCCAATCCCATAAAAACCCATACAAAAATCATAACTAAAAATCAAGCAAGAGTTCTTCCCAGAAGCCCTTACAGATGTACTATCAGCCCGCACATCGTTCTTCTGAAGGCTCTCCTGACGCTGTCCTCTCTTCCCAGGATCCGATTCCCTGTGGACATCCGCAGCCTGCCCTGTGAAGCCATGTTGATGCTGAGGATGTTTGGCTCCAAGCAGGGCAAAACGTCAGAGCCCCTAGCATGGGCAGCCCTGCCTTTGTACACCAAGCAGTAGGTTGAAGGAAGACTGTAAAACTGAAATACTTTAAAATTGGAGAATGTCATTTGAGTCATCACTGTTGCTCAGCTGTCTTTACTGTTGTGAATGAAACAGACCTAGAAGAGGGGGAGATGCAGGTCTGTCTTTTTGTCCAGCATCTATACTTGTCGTCCTTCTTCTTCTTCTTGTGCACCTTCATATTCATCTTCTTTTTCACTGTCTCCTCCAGGACGCTGGTGCATGGCACCTTGCTGATCAGTATGGCTCAGTCTAGTGATCTGCCGCCACTTGTGTTTCCTGGAGCAGCTGATAGCCAGTGTGCCGCCCTGCAAGTACTGGAAGCTTTGTATTTAACTTATCCTTTGTGGGATTAGTTCTATTTGTTTATTTGTTATCACACCTTGTGGGGTTGTCTGACTGGTGTCCGAGGTTTTGGTACTCATCAATGTTTTACATTAACCCATTAAGTGCCATTGTCCTCATTTGAGGACAGGCTACTTTGTAATTTTTTAAAACAATTTTTAACTGGCATTAACCTGTCATTTTAATTTTCTTTAACTATACTACTATGATAACTTTCTCTAATTTTGCAAACTGCAAAAGTTAAATCTTAATGTAATGTATAAAATTACAGCTTGTGTTCTGATTTTTTTAAAGGAAAAATGTATTTGGTACTTAATGGGTTATAACAAAAAGCAGCAGGTGAAACAGCCAGCAGAATAAAGCAGGGCGCCATACCCAAAGCAAACTTTATCAATCTTTTTCAACAGCCTCTCGGAAAACGAGAAACACTTTCTGTGGAGCAGCAGATTTCTTTGTCACAGCGGCATTACGCACCTGCCCCTTGTGCTGGGCAGCGCGTCGGACTGGAGTCGCGACACCTTGCCGGACATATACAGGGTTCTGGAGAGCTGGACCTTCAAGAGCCCGCTGGAGGCACTGGCCCTTCTTACACCAAGGTACATTCTGTAAGAATCCTCACCTCCACTTGCTATATTAAACAGACTGGCATGCATCTTATAAAGAACAAGGAACCCAAATGCATGTTTTCCCAGTATTTAATTTCTTACCTGATTAATATCCTGTTATGTATATATCTGTTTGGTTCATTATGACATGCTTCCTAATTATTTGAATTTGCTTCTGAAATCCAAGGCTGATTGTGAGGAAGGGAGGAAGTGGGGAAGAATATTACTGTTGCACTGAAGCCCATTGGTGAAACACTCTGTATTGGAGCCTGTGCAACACTGATATGCGTCCCAGTCTCACTTCCCCATAATTAATCTTGGAGGCAATAGTTAGTAATGATCTATCCAGAATCGACAGCAGAGAATCAGACAGAGCGCACGATAAAAGCATCCATTTCTCTCATGTTTAGTTTACAATGGATCCTCTTGTACCATGTTTTCTGGGGCACATGAATTGAACACACTCACTGCTGATGTTGTGTACCGAGGAACAAAAACCAAGACACTAGATGGGGCTGTTACTGTATATCGCAAGCCTCTTTGGTACAGTGTACCCATTCTGTACCTGCAGGGTAGAAATGCGCATACCTCTCTCTGTTCAGCTTTGCTGGATTGGTTGAGCAATTGAGTTCCTTCTGCTCAAGAACAAGTGTGTCACCTGAGAACCCCTCACTCCTTATAAAAGTGTCCCATTGTAAAAGCATAGCAAAGTGTAATAAAGCACAGCGAAAGCATGGTAAAGCATAGATAAGCATCGCAAAGAATAGGGAGGCATGGTAAAGCATATTAAAAAACATGGCAAACCAGGGTAAACTGTGGTAAATACATAGTGTAGCCATGGGAAAAGCCTGGTAAAACTGCAAAAATACCGTGGGAAACTCCACTCATTGTGATCTCAAGGGTGTAGCTAGACTTGAAAGAAAAATTAGACAGACGGTTGCTTGGTTGGCTGGTGGTTCTGTATCCAATGCTAGACAAATTAGTGCTGTTTCACAAGGAGCAGCCTCTGAAGTGGGCTATTCTGGGGAAGAGATGGTGCTACAGGTTTCCAACCCCAGCTTCAGAGACGGGAATAAACCATTCAGCTCCCTCACCGCCCTGGCTCGCTCACACTTGGTTAAAAGCATATTTTAAACAGGCAGTTTTAAACACATTTCTCAGAGCGACTTGATCAGTTGAAGATTTTAAATAAGCAGCATGCTTACTGACACACAACATGAGCAATCTAAATAGTTCTTGCATATTTCAGATTGTTTTCACTTTATGAGCTTGAAGAAACCTGGAAGCTCTGCAGGTATTTGCTGTGAAATCTTATCAGTTGCGTTGTGTGCATAAAAGGAATAACCAAGATTGTAAATCTACATTACATTCCACACCGTTCCTTATCTCGTTGCCTATTTGTGAAAGTCCTGACTCCCCAGTTTTCCAGATCAGAAGGTTCGTGAAGCTGCTGTGTGGCAGATTGAGACATTCTGTGATGAGGAAATAGAAGAGTGTCTCCCGCAGCTGGTCCAGGTAAGCAGCCGCTCCTCTTGAACAATGAAGCACATCTCGGTCTATTGGAAATATGGTTAACCCTTCAAAGGGAGGGAGCATACATGATGGCAATAAGTGTAGCTAAACTTTATCACACTATACTTGTTCAACCCCAAACAAACAATACACAGCGCATTGGAACGGCAATAATCATTCAGAAGCCGTTACAGAACACATTGCTGAATGGCACCGTGACGGGGTACTCTCCGCCCCTGTGCAGATTATGTTTTGTGTTATTTTGTATTTGTTGTATTTAAATGGGCTGTTTTGTGTGTATTTAAAAACACGTTGTTTTATTGTTATTGTTGTTTGACAGCCTGGGTGGGGTTAAAATGCTCCATCCAGATAGAATCTTGAATGCGTGGCAACAGTGAGTGCTTATTGGTCAACTGGCTGTTGACCACGCATTTGAGAAACCCCGTGCCGAAAGGGGTTGAGGGGTAAATTAGGTAATTGAAAGCCAGTTGACCCCTCGGCCACAGTATAAAAGACCTACAGCTTTGGCTGAAGGGGGTGAGCGTGTTCAGAGGTGGAACGAGACGTGAGTCGTAAGACAAGAGAGTCAATAGTAGAAAGCGATTGCTACCCGAGTAGAAAGCGATTGCTACCCATGCTGGTTTATACCAGCACCATACTTGTTTTTGTTTTGTGCCTGTTTTGTTTGTCTGTTTGGCCGCTGTGCCGTTTTGTTTTGTATAAGGGTTTCTGTTTCTGTGAACACCTTTTTATTTGTTATTATTAAATGCGCATCAGCGCTTTCATTTCCCCAGTGCTGTCTGAGTGTCCGTTCTCTTCTGGGTCTGGCGTCACCACAAGCCAGCTTGTCACAGGCACATATAAGTATTTTATACAGTACAAATAATATGTGGCAGTGCCCACAGGAGCTTCTCTACCTTTGACATCTCTAATTCAAGGTGGCTTGTCTTGTGTGTTCAGTCAAACTTCACTTATCAAACATGCCCTGGCACACGGGAAAGCTTTCAGCTAGCAGACTTAACGATACAGGGGAGTTCAGAAATACCTAAAGAGCGGCTGGTGGAAAATCCTGACAAAAACATGGTTTGGAAATGACCATGAATGGCACTGAGCATTAGCAATACATCTGAGAATGTTTTTAAAATAATGGGAAACATTATAAGAAAAGTTTGAGAACGAGAAAAGGCCATTTGGCCCATCGAGGCTCATCCCTTGTTAGCACACCATTTTCCCTTACTAGGGGGAATTCATTTAACAACACAGAATCTAGTCTCTTTTTAAATGTTCCCAGTGTTTTAGATCCTTCTACTTCACCTGGTAGGCTATTCCATGCATTTATAACTCTGTGTAAAATGTGCTTCCTACCCTCTGTTCTGAA
This sequence comes from Acipenser ruthenus, assembly GCF_902713425.1. Lineage (NCBI taxonomy): Eukaryota > Metazoa > Chordata > Actinopteri > Acipenseriformes > Acipenseridae > Acipenser > Acipenser ruthenus. The sequence goes on along the minus strand of NC_081202.1, from coordinate 3,054,054 downwards.
GTTACTTTTAATCAGTTTCCACTTATACCCTCTTGCTCTTCCCGCTGTGCTAAATGTATTATTTTATTAGCTGTTAATTAAGGACATTTGTCTTGGGTAATAATGTTAATAAGAATGTATATTTTTTAACAAAACGTATGTGTGTGATAAATTGTTTTATATAGTTGTTTTCTCCTAATGTGGTAATGTTTCGTGCTGTACAGCATGTTTATCCTGTGCATTTAATGAACTGACTTGATGATTCTTGTACAACACCTAAACACCCAAATATCAGTGAGGTGCTTTGGATAAATGGCTTTCTTATTGCTTGCATGCATCTGCCTTGAAATTTGCATAGGTTTTTTGAGGACATACCTGTATATACATTGCATGTCCTGTATGTGATATTTCCTTGTTTGTTTTACATTAGGCTTTAAAGTTTGAGTGGGATCTGGAAAGCCCCCTGGTGAAGCTCCTTCTTGAGAGGCTGTTGAAAGATTTCCTGGTTGCTCACCATCTATACTGGTAAGATTCTACCTGAGCCCTGCTCCTCTGGTTAACTGTGCACTTCTTTCAGTCTTTGTGCTTGTCTGCCCCTCGTCTGTCAAACAAGACTCACTGTCATGAGTAGGAGCTGCTCGCTTCTCCTTTCAGGAAGTTCTAGTGTGGCTGAGAATACATTCCCCATAACTCAATCTGTACCTCAAACCACCTGGAGCTATGAGCAGCTGAAATCTAGAGAGGGCATTGGATTAGACTCTGAATTCCTACCCAGAGCCCCTGCAGTTGTGAGATGTGGAAACAGCCTCATTGAGTATCATGGCCCATTGGAAAGCATCGGATTCACACATACTGTAGTTGCTTCAAAAACATTTTTAAAAAATCAATTTCTGTTAATAGGGCTGTGCTGCTACCCGTACTCGGGATTGCCTTTAAGATGTATTAAAGGCGTTAATAAATCCATTCGCTAATGTGTTGATTTCAGAACAAGAAAAGCTGTCCTTCCCTCTCCTTTACAACTATGGACCAATCAGTGGCAATTAATGCCCGCATTGAGTGTATTAAAAGCCGATTGGTGGTGAATTTTCCTCTCATCCGGGGTGCGGACGTTTTCATTGTCAGTTTATTTAAAGGCAGTCATGAGTACTAGTATGAGTGTGAGTATCAGCACACCCCTGGTTGTTAACATTGTTCCAGAATATCTCCAAACCCCCCTCGACTATTTCTTTAAATGCACAACAGCTATTTCACATCAAAATGAAAACCTCCCCTTCAAGGCATGCTTGCTCATTTATTTTTTCTGACTGAACCCTGAATATACTGTAGGTTGGTTCCCATTTAACCCCAACTATATCTTCAGTGCACAGAATATGACATTTATTTTAATCACAGTCACAGGCATATTTTATGTTGGTTCGTCCAACAAATAGATATAAATATTCCTGCCTTTAGATTCCCCACAGGCCGGCTGTGTTTTCTGGGCCATTGAAATTGCAAAGAAAATAAAGCACAGGATCTTAAGTGACACTGATGGATATAACCACCCAAGCAGCTCACCTTCTAATGCAGCAAATGGCTGTGCTTCAGATCTTATAAACACCTATAGTGCTGCGACATGCCAGAAATCAAGTAATACTGTTTAAATACACAGCTATTGTTGTTTTGAAAAGGTACCCTTTGCCAGAGGCACTTCCTCAGCTGTTGTTCACATGGCAACCATCATCTCTGTTTTAATGTGAATTTGCTTCAGGGTATTTACGAAAACCCTGCAAATCAATTTTGCACTGCATAAAGTTAACCGTGTTTGTTTCCACACAAAAAGTGTTTTTTAATTGTTGAGTAATTACATTTTTTTTCCTGCCCACTTGTCTTTCCATGATGTTTGCAAACATTCTGAGTGATTCTTATTGTATTTAAGTGTGAAGGCGCTTCTACCCAGGTTCAGAATCTTCGCTTCAGTCCCAGTTGTTCTTGAAAGACAGGCCTGGTCAGTTCCAAACGCTCGCTTTGTGCCGTAGCCTGTGTGACTGTTCCCGTTGTCAGTATCAGTATATTCTATCATACCTGGCCCCACGTCGGGGTGAGGAGGGCTCCGCACACCATCTCTAAAGTTATAACTAAACCTGTCATTGAGAGCTGGGCTGCCCCTTTCCTGTCAGGCTTGTGGAGGATGCACTGGATGACCTGCATTACAGGAGCTGGTATCAGAAAATCCTCGCCGGCCTCCGCTTCTGTACTGGGAGTGAACTCAGACTGGAGCTCCAAAGCAGAGAAAGTCAGAACAGGGAATAAGCAAAAGAGAACGGTCTGTATCCAGGACAGGGCGGCCCGTCATTTTATGTTATCTTATGTTGCAGTCGTCTTCTCTTGCAGGATTCTATCCATCTATATCTATCTATCTATCTATCTATCTATTAACATAAAAAAATGTATTAAAATGAGTAAAGTTGCTGTTACTTCCAGGTACCTTATCAATTACTGAGGTGTAGGTTGGGACTAACTGTAATCAGACCATGGATTTAAGACTTTAAGATTAAGATTGTTTTTATTTTTACAAACTTTATTTGACTACATGGTGTTAAAAAAAGTCCAACTATGCACTGGTCTATGAAATGTGTTTTATTTGGTGTAGCGAGTGAAGAGCCGTTTTTAAACCGCCCTGCATTCGTACTGCATTGACACGAGTAAGATCAGCAGCTCAGGAGAGGCAGTGCAGGTCTGCTCAGATGATGGACTGCGGATTTGCCATGTTGAGATCTTCTAGCTGAACCACACGTAAATGAACAGTGATGCGGGGTCAAGACTGATGCCTTCCTTAGAAAGCAAAGGGACCCAGCGGTAGCCTGAAAAACAAAACAGATGCAAAGTGACCAGAACGAAGTATTAACTCTGGAGCCGTAAGCTTAAAGCTTAAGATATTACAGAGTGATTTTCTTGAACTTCAAAAATGGTTTGATGAAAATGGTCTGATCTTAAATGAAAAAAAGACAAATATCATGCTGTTTGGTTTGGAGAAAATGACACAAAATACTAGTTCAAAGTTTTTCTATTGTTACTTGTAATACTACACCACTGGAGAGAGTTGATACTTTTAAATCTCTAGGGGTTTATACTGACACAAATCTTAAATTTGAAAAACACATTAAAGATGTATGTAGTAAAATTTGTAGGAAGCTTGAAGTATTGTATAGTCAGCGCCACTTTGTAAGCTTTACAGTAAGGCTTAAATTAGCCCAACAACTTTTATTCCCTATTCTATAATGGTGTGATCTACAAGACTGCTAGTAAGGAATCTCTGAAGAAGATCGCTACAGTGTATAATAGGATCTGTAGGTTTGTAATCCAGTGTACTCCACTAGAGCATCACTGCAGCTTGTATTCTAGATTAAATTTGCTATCACCTACTAACAGAAGGAATTATCACTGGAATCTGATTCTTTTTAAAGGGGCATATAACACATTACCAATTTATTTAAACAGCTTGTTTCCTGTTTACCTGTAAATACAGCCTACGTAATGTCCGTGACACAAAATATTTCAATATACCATCTGGAAAAAGTGCTGCGGGAAAAACATCTTTTGTTTTTTCTGTTGCTACAGACTGGGACCCGCAGGACTGAGACCTGACATCAGCTGCTGTAACACTGCCAGTATGGGCTAGAAACACCAAAGGAAACCAGGACCAGGGTGCAGGGAATGCAGTTTAAACTTAGGGCTTAGACACCAATACATTTAAATGTTCATCCCAGTCGAAAAGATGAAACTGTAGCTTCGTAAGGTAACAAACGCAAATTCCTTCTTCTTTTACCTTGGTTCATGCTGGTAAGATGCAGGGTGTACTGAGCAATGAATTCATTTGCCATAATGGCATTTTGATCTTCCACAATGAAGCGCACCAAGGCTAGGTCCGGCACCTGTATGGCAAAGGTCATGGTCTCATCCCATCGCGGACTCATGGCTGTTCAAAAAATAAATAAAAAGAGGCAATATTAGGAACATAAAAAGATTTACGAACAAGGGGAGGCCACCCTGCCCATCGATGCTCGTCCAGTTCCAGAGCAGCTGATTAACCCCAAACGTTTGTCAAGTGTGGTCACAAAGGATCTTATTGACTCAGCAGCAGCAATGCATATCTTTAACCCATTCCGTCTTTTAATTGGACTTCCACTGCGCTATTGGGATTGGATTCAATCTTCACAGGAGATCTGAGTGAGTGATTTATGAAGCGGTCTGGAGGCAGTGGTGTGAAACTTCCCAGTGAAAATCTTTTCTCCTTGTATTCAATCTATAAGAGGTTGTTTCATCCCATACAAATTGGATTTAAGTAAAGCAGGCAAATGTTTCTGCTCATGCTTTTATCAGTTTGATGTTTTTCTAAGTTTGTTATGCACTAGTTTTACCAATTTCATTTTTAAAGTTCCTCTGCCCCTAGAATACGGCAGGACATCCCTAAAACAAAAAAGGCAACTTGTCCAACTTCTCAGTGCATCTATAGTTTATAAATAACTTTAAAAATGCAGCCCTGTCCTAACATCTGCAGAACATCGTCTGCTTCAGCAGCCTTGTGTTTTATTTATTCACTCTATCATTCAATCGGCTTGACTGCACTGAGCCTGCTGAAGAAAATGCCGCTTCGGGTGAAAAAATAAATAAAATAAAAAAGGAAATACTTTTTTTTATTAGATCCAGGCAATGGAAAAGTCATTTGTAGACATTTTCTGATAAAGCAAAAAAATAATCATTTTATTGTACAGCATATTTGAGAATTTGATTCAGCTCGATCCTTTCCAGAAATGAATGGAAGCAATTTATATTAAAATGACTGTAATATTATCAAAGCACAGCTGAATGGAATGTGGAGTGAGCATTAATATGTGCTTTGTATTTATGCATTATAAGGGGGCTATGAACTTTAGCGACAGACAGTGTCTGTTTTTAATACGGGGGCTCTGAACTTTAGCGACAGACAGTGTCTGTGTTTAATACGGGGGCTCTGAACTTTAGCGACAGACAGTGTCTGTGTTTAATACGGGGGCTCTGAACTTTAGCGACAGACAGTGTCTGTGTTTTTAATAAGGGGGCTCTGAACTTTAGCGACAGACAGTGTCTGTGTTTAATACGGGGGCTCTGAACTTTAGCGACAGACAGTGTCTGTGTTTTTAATACGGGGGCTCTGAACTTTAGTGACAGACAGTGTCTGTGTTTTTAATAAGGGGGCTCTGAACTTTAGCGACAGACAGTGCCTGTGTTTTTATTAAGGGGGCTCTGAACTTTAGCGACAGACAGTGTCTGTGTTTTTAATAAGGGGGCTCTGAACTTTAGCGACAGACAGTGTCTGTGTTTTTAATAAGGGGGCTCTGAACTTTAGCGACAGACAGTGTCTGTGTTTAATACGGGGGCTCTGAACTTTAGCGACAGACAGTGTCTGTGTTTAATACGGGGGCTCTGAACTTTAGCGACAGACAGTGTCTGTGTTTTGCTTGCAGTAGCAGCACTTCATCAGCTTTGCAGGGCAGCGATGCAAGCTGATTGATACAGAGTGCTACACTTTCTGAAAGTTGACATTAACCCACACCAAACCCGCATCTCATGTGCTTCGTCATGTTTCAGTGTCTAACAATCAAATACCACATTATAGGAGTGAAACTTATTCTTTTAAGCAAATCAAAAAAACAAAATCGTCCTTTTACATATTTAACACTGATGAGTAAAAAGCCATGGCTTTAACTGAATATAAGTACTGCGGTACTTAATGATTGTGTAGGCTCTTGAGGCACCTAACAACCCATAAGGGATTAATTATTTACCATGGAGGTATTAACTTCCAGCGGAAAGTCGGCACAAGCATTTCAATACAAGTCATGACAGACTGCCAAGATGAATTACTCAAAAAAAGGAATTCCCTCATTCACAATTAAAGAGACTTGTGCTAAAGGCAGTTTTTTGTTACTTCAATATTATTATTTTTGTTGGTCTTTCCTATATAAACAAGACAGGAGACCATAATGGACTGTGGCTTATACCACTTACAACTTCAGCTTTAGTCTAAGTTGATTTTTTAAATTGTGGTGGGACTATCCTGTAAATCAAAATGAATAGCACTGCTGTAACCATTACAGAGTATAGCTTCGGCCATTTAATTTGGGTTACCAGCCAGTGCAGGACTGCAGTTTCCATGCTTATCCAATTAAAGTTCATCTTGAGAAATGGACAGACAATTACGCCTAGATTTAGTCGATACTTTGGAGGTTTCTCTAATGACTTGACATACATAGCACCGGGGCTCTTTGCTGTCTAACTTTAATGAGGAAATAAACTGCAGGAGGAGACACTGAGAATGCACATATTATTTGGAAATGAACTGCAGGAAAAGAGACTGAGAATGCAGATACTCTTTGGAAATGAAGAGCAGGAAGAGACACTGGGAATGCACATACTCTTTGGAAATGAACTGCAGGGACACGCAGTTAGGTCATTTAAAAAGTGACATCACCGTGTGAGGGTGTGTCCATCTCCTGGACTGTAGAAGTTGAATTCTTGGAAAAGAAAGGAATCCTTTTTTTATGCGATGGTGAGTAATACAAAAGATAGGATTTTCTACTCTCGTTTGCCTTGCTTCAAACAAGGACCTAGACTATCCATTCTGTCTGGGTTTGGGCAGGAAAAGGTGGAGGTAAATCCTAGAGCAGGAGTGTCCAATCACGGTCCAGGAGGGCCGTTCCACTCCAGGTTTAACAGGTACAATGAGATAAACAACTACTTCTGGATCTAGGTGGAGGTGTACTTGGTTCAATTAAACATTTTAGAACAGGGTTGGAGCAAAGACCTGGAGTGGAAGATCCATTTTCTTTTTATAGAATAATGTCCTATTTGATATAACCTGTAGCTCACACCAACTGGGGGGATGGGGGGGACGAAACTGGTTCTCATTTACGTTGGGAACAGGGGAGTGGAACTGGAGAGCTGGAACTGAGATCATAATATAAATCACTATCATTTTGTAGATCTCCCAGTTTCATATATAAATGATGCAAACATTAAGCTTCCGGGTATTTCAGTGGCACAGTCCCTGCATTCCACATGAAGAGATTGCATGAAGGAAAGTAGAGAAATTAAAAATCACGTTGGTCATTCGAAAAGCATTGATTGGTTTAAGAGTTGCGCCTGGAAGTTTCACATGAACTCAGACTCCCAGAAGCCTCAGGCTGTGGCTCTGTTACTACCGAGACCAAACACACAGCGATGACCTGGTCACCCATTGGGGAATTGTCCAGGTCCAGCCTTGCATAGTTTCTGTGCTCTTACATCATCAGGCTGCATGGTGGTATGGCTGCAGACCACAGCTAACACTCAAGGATAAAGGAGGTCATATTTTGTTCAACTTACCATTTTGTTTTACATAATTTGTCTGTTTTTTCGCATTGTCAGCAGAGACTCCATATATCTCCACATGCACGTAGGGATCTATACCTTTGGAGCCCCTGGGCACCAGCAGGCTGTATCCACTTATAACCTGCATGCAGACAAATGGAAAGCATTAGGATAGGGCATCATCAGTGCTGCCTTCCAGCAAATGTGTTTGTGGAGGACGAGGTCAGCTTTCAGTATGAAAAAGCTGAACGATTACACACACGCCATTCTGTTTAGGAGCTGTATCGGAAAAAAGAAGAGAAACACTATCGGAACCAATGGAACTGCTGCAATGTGAAGAGTTTTGTTTTAATAACAGTTAGGTGTCACGTGTAAGTGAGTCTAACCAGCTCTACTGTAATTAAGAAATGCCCTCTAAGTGTCTAACACAGGGGTCTCTAACCCTGGTCCCGGAGAGCTACAGGGTCTTATGGTTTTCACTTCAACCGAGCACTCAGCTACTTAATTGAACCAATTATTGGCTTAATCAGTCAAGATTAACAGGTGTTCCAGATCCTTAGCCATTGATGATGTAAAAACACCTATAAAACCTGCAGGATTGGGGCTCCCAGGACCAGGGTTGGAGATCCCTGATCTAAAGTCATTCTCAAATAAATCTAATTTCTCTATCAAAATTTGCTGGAGGTTACATTGCTGTTGTAATGAACTTTTGAATTTAAACTCAAGGCTCTAAAACAGGCAAAGACCTGTGTGGTTTTGTATAGAGTTAAAAGCGTGACGCAAACAATAAGTACTCTATCCCACACAATGCAGTTCTCTGAGGACTGTACAATTAACAATCAGTATTTGTTGCAGACACAGATCTTTTCCCCTGATTGGCTGTCCGACATTATGTTCATAAGTGATAAAGGATGCCTCATCTGGTAAATGCATGCTGTAGCAAAGGCAGGGTTGGCTATTTTTTTGATTTTTTTTTTTTTAAATTAGATTTATTTGATTTAAATCTGATTTTTTTTTAATTGATTTTTTAATTTTATTTATTCATTTATTTTTTTAAATTATGGATTTTTTTTGTAGTACCATAGTTGTAGCTCTACAGTACCTCCAAACTGTACATTTAAGGATGTTGGAAGTAATGGTTTGTGAATAGTTACATACCAAACTAAATTACTCAATCTTAAATGAATGCATAAATAAAGCAAATTAGTTATCATTGTGGCGTCCTCTAAATGTGAACTATAATATATGTGAACTACAAGAATCTAGCGATGGAGTACGCCAGAGAAAAATCCCCCTCACTCATCCCAGTCATTCTTTTCTTTTACTTTTCTTTCTTTGATTTCCTCGTTCTGTGTCAGTCCAAACACATGCAGTTGTTACTTAGGACTGCTTTGCTTTTTATAGTGTGTTCAATTACTAAAGTTCCTGATTGCACCACTAAATAAACCTGGTTTCAGCAGGTCTTAACACAGATCCCAATTGTCTATTTGGGATCCCATTGCACTGTCATCAGAATCGCGTCGGTGAATATGTTAATGATGGGTCAGGCGCTCTATAACGGGGCAGGACATGTCTTCAGAATACCCTTTCAGTGCAGTATTATTATTCTTTTTTACGTCTTCGCTCCATTTATGCGTCACAGAATCGGGAGCATGCGTCGTTCACGCTTGCACTCACAAATTAATAAGCCTAGCCTCGCTCCCCGCCCAACCCCCCCACTTTCGAATGGATTGTCTGGGGGGTGGGGGAGGGGGTCAAATTGAGTTTGTGTTTTGTTGAATTTATTGCCTGCTGCTGTTACAAGCAAATATCTATAATCAAGCAGCTGAATGGCAGGCAGGAGGATTGCAGGGCAGGAGCCCTAAGTGTCAGACATTCATGGAAATGTGAAAGAAAAGTTAAATAAATAATAAAGAGAGAGAGAATCAGTGAAGCACAGTTTATTGATAAAAGCAAAACAAGGCTTCGGACAAATAAAAATCAGGGTGTGTCCACCAGAGGGATGCCTAACTTAACGCTTTTTCTGCCAAACTGGCCACATTATATATATATATATATATACGTATATGTACGTACTTGTGCAGGCATCATTCAGCATCGTGACTATTTACAGAGTTCTAAGCTGATGATTTTAATGTATCTGGTTGAAACGGAATAAAAAGCACTCTAAGTGATAAGAGGTCCGTAGGAGATGAAAGCCAGTCTATCTGTAACCAATAAAAATGACAGAAATATATTAATCATTTTAGATCCAGCCTTCAGCCAGTATGTAAAACAGCAATGTCATAGCTGTCAGGCCAGCTTATAAATAATGGCAGCTCAAGGGCCATCTTAAAGGGGTCTTTTCCAGACAGCCGTCATTATCAATAGCAAATAAACAGGATCACAGCACTCGCTATAGACAGATGAACTTCAATAGCAAATAAACAGGATCACAGCGGTCGCTAGAGACAGATGAACTTCAATAGCAAATAAAGAGGATCACAGCGATCGCTAGAGACAGATGAACTTCAATAGCAAATAAACAGGATCACAGCGGTCGCTAGAGACAGATGAACTTCAATAGCAAATAAGCAGGATCACAGCGGTCGCTAGAGACAGATGAACTTCAATAGCAAATAAACAGGATCACAGCGGTCGCTAGAGACAGATGAACTTCAATAGCAAATAAACAGGATCACAGCGATCGCTAGAGACAGATGAACTTCAATAGCAAATAAACAGGATCACAGCGATCGCTAGAGACAGATGAACTTCAATAGCAAATAAACAGGATCACAGCGATCGCTAGAGACAGATGAACTTCAATACCAAATAAACAGGATCACAGCGGTCGCTAGAGACAGATGAACTTCAATAGCAAATAAACAGGATCACAGCGGTCGCTAGAGACAGATGAACTTCAATAGCAAATAAACAGGATCACAGCGGCCGCTAGAGACAGATGAACTTCAATAGCAAATAAACAGGATCACAGCGGTCGCTAGAGACAGATGAACTTCAATAGCAAATAAACAGGATCACAGCGGTCGCTAGAGACAGATGAACTTCAATAGCAAATAAACAGGATCACAGCGGTCGCTAGAGACAGATGAACTTCAATAGCAAATAAACAGTATCACAGCGGTCGCTAGAGACAGATGAACTTCAATAGTAAATAAACAGGATCACAGCGATTGCTAGAGACAGATGAACTTCAATAGCAAATAAACAGGATCACAGCGGTCGCTAGAAACAGATGAACTTCAATAGCAAATAAACAGGATCACAGCGGTCGCTAGAGACAGATGAACTTCAATACCAAATAAACAGGATCACAGCGGTAGCTAGAGACAGATGCACTTCAATAGAGGGTTACCATTAGCTTGATATTCTGGTTAAAAATAAATCTTCCTAATTCTGTAGAGATCAGATTGTTGCATAACTGATGTTGCTGGATATCCTCATGATTATTAAAGCGATTCCCTTTTTGGGATCCACATTTCTCCTGTATAGCTCCAGGTTCCAAACTGCTTCTTTTAAATGAGTGCTCGTCACTTTGAATCAGTGTGCCAGGACACAGTCAAGCAATTAGACAGGAATCACAGAATGCTGCAATGAAACAACCTGCAGAACAATTACTGTGTTTGTGCAAAAGTCTAGCCACAAATGAATCAGAGTAGCAGTTTAGTGCACTTATGAATGTAATTCAATTCCACCGCCATGGTGGTGTTTTCCATAGTGATGATTGAATTATCCTGTTTACTAACAACTGCTGTAGTGTAAGTATATAATACAGTGGGGCTGTAATACTGATGTGCGACCCTTAAGTTTACCACGGGAAATTTGCACAGCACTTTTGCAGTTTTCTCCTATGCTTGTCCCATGGTTGTACTATACATTTACCATAGTTTACCATGGTTTGCCATGTTTTTAAATATGCTTTACAATACCGCTCTGTGCTTTACAATGCTATACCAAGCTTTCACTGTGCTTTATTACACTTTGCTCTGCTTTCACTATGAGATAGTTTGATACATTAGATGGCATGTATGAGAGATATACTGTTCAATTATTCAAATGTAATGATTTACTGGATTATTAATTGTACCCACTGAAGCTCAGAGCCACCAGGAAGCCCACTCTTGGCAAAGCCAGCTTGTACCGTACAGCACCCTATACGATAGTCTATATATAGCGTAATATTAGCTTAATATTGAAACACATGCATAATCTTCTGCTTAGTACTGAATCTTATATGCTTTTCAATATATTTGGATAAATAAGGAACACATGTTATGTAAAATGCATTCATGGGAATTACATTTCATTGTGAATTCTGCAGACTAATCTACAGCAGTATTCAATAAGGAACGGTTGGCAGGCATCGGGGAGAAGTATTAAATGAAAGGCGTTGTGGTTCCATCAGAAATCATGAAATCTGTGATAACTGTGAAAAGAATGCAGTCTCAAGCATTGACCCCTGTGGCAGGTGTAGGGGTGATGCAGTGCTCAAGACAAGGAAAACAACACAGTACTGGTGAAGTGATGGGTTATTTTGTAATCCAAAGTCTGATGACAACAGTAAACAATAATGATAACAGGCAATACACAGCGTTGTGTTTTGCTCCGTTTAATCCAAGGATTCAGTCCCTAAATAATAGTCCTGGTATTTAAACACCCACAGTTAACACAAACATGATCACAAGTCTACAGTGAGTGCTATAGTGCTCATGGTGCAAATACAGTTAATTGTGACACAAGTGCAGTGTTGTCTGGGTTTGGTGCTGGCCTTTAGCAACAGCTCCGGATCGTGTTAGCCATCTAATAACAACAAACAAAAGTTTTTAGACACGACAAAACAAACAAAACACTCACGATTACAATATGGGTCTCCTTCTGGTTTAGTGTTAACCATAACAAAGGAAACGATCACCTCACTACATCCCCTTATATACCGTCAATCACACCCCCTTGGTTAACGATTGCAACCGCTCCTCCAATCCGCGGCTGCCACATCATTTCCCTTCCGGGTCGATGATTTTGTGTAGCTCCGCCCCCTTTCTAGATGGCCGACTTCCGCCTAACCCTGGGAATTAACTGTCTGGCCATCCAGTCCAGGGCACTCTGTTCCCTTTACACAGCGCCCTCACAGGTCGGGAGGGAGATTTATTACCAAGAAGCATTTTGTCTCTGTCACACCCCTCATGCCTTTCACTGGGCTTGAAACCAAAGTAAACTATGTAACAATGCTTGCTATAACTGGATAGTAAAACCATGGGGAAAGCAGGGGAAAACTGGAAAATGACTGCAAATCTACTGTGGTAAACTTTTAAAAGAGATACCCATTACCTGCCAAAGGTGTGGCGTTCCCTTAAAACTGCTGCCACACCCCCAGCACCCCTAGTTCCAGCGCCCCTGCGGAAAACTGACTCCTAAGGTTAACAGTGATGTACAATGGAGTCTTGTTACTTCCACAACAATGAAATCCACCAGAAATCGATGCATAAGTGGAAATTTTCAATTGCTTTCTTACGCTGTGACTATGAATCACCTCCCTTCTAAAAATGAAGCGAATTGAAAAGAAAACAGCAGATTAGTCGGCTTGAAATCTGGCTGAAAAGCATTTGGATCAAAGGGTTTCTCACTAACTCTCATAAAGTGTAGTTTGAGAACGTAGCCGCAGTTTCCATTGTCTTGAAACTTGCCCCTGTTCAGATCCATAGCCTCTCCGAGGGACTGGAAATTCAATGCCACTGTAAAATAAAGAAGAAAAAATACACCGTCCTTAAAATATACAGAAACCGATTCTCTAGTGTACTGAAATTTACTGGGCTGCAATTAAGTCACTTTGGGGTATATCCACACATGGTGTAGCTTATTTAGTTGACTTGGAGTTCTGAATTGTGGCCATGGGGAACACAATGACACACACACAAAAGAAACTGCCCATAGATGGCGCTGCTGAATCCCATATCACATAGTTAATTTATTAGGAGTGTTAACATCACAGAGTGATACGATGCTGAATGAATGAGTTCAGGCCTCAAGCACCCAGCTCTGAAGTTGCTCACAGTTAATTAACCATATGCTATGCACATATGGGCTTCTACATTGCGTTCCCCTGTGCTAGCAAGTACACATCTATTGGGACATAGCTTAACACAATATAAAGCTGAGAACCGAGTCCCAAGGCCTGTGTTTTCCGCTATGGGATACCAGGCAAATTGCCCACTGCACAGCAAATGTATGACTGGGCCCTCATTGGAAAATCGTGCTGTTTATGATACACAGTTTCTCAGTAAGAAACGCTGCCTGTTCCAAGCAAGCACCATACTGCTGCACTTGCATTTCATCTGTGCCCTAAAACTCCTTTCCTGCTCCACTGAGTTCTTCCTTCTCGCACTTAAGTCGTAGCAACCGCAAGTGCAACTAATGAGAATAAAGAGGATTTACAGAGGAGCAGAAGCGCTGGTGCTTATGTAAGACTTGCCGTAGCAGTCGGAGTAAAGCTGCGAGGCATCTGTGTGCTCTGTCCGATATTAGGAGGTAGTATGGCCTCGGCTGAGCAGGACGAGCTGAACCTTCTCCTCTCCTGATGCAGCAGAACAGAACGAGGAGGACGTGTTCACTTCTCGCTTGCCCTAAAGGATTTGTTTCTTTATCTGATCCTGACTGATTACCCACCTGGCTTGCAAGTGAAGTGTTGTACTACAGTGCACTACAGTAAAGCATGCATTGTTCTCTGCCTTAACCTGCTCTACCCAGTTCATACAACTGCAGCCAGACCTGTGTCCTTAGTTGGTTCCATGATATACCTTTCATTGTGTTAATCATTTCCTCTAATTGGTATCTCTCCACTCCCACACCGAGGAGAAAGCCACTGCTCTCAGACTTCACAGTTGCAGTGAAGCATGAAAATACATTCAACACATAATCGAGCCTGGGATTTTAGGCATTAAAAAAAAAATCCACGCAAGGTATGAGTATGCAATATAATAGGCACGAGTTCAGAAGGTACAGTAGTAATGGATTCAGTAATGTAAATAGCGGGACTGTTTTTTTTTTTTTTTTGCTTGATGTTCTGATGAGATGTGAAAACCTTGAAAGATGCAACAGCATTGCTGCTGGCTAAGACAGACAAGCTAACTCTGCACCTACAGGGCAAAAAGGAACAACATAGTTATTATTATAAATACATGCAGAAACAATTAAACTGAGCAGAAAGATGAGCTGATATACTCAACACATCACAACCACATCAACACAAGGTAGTTTCTTGTATACATTCATGCAGTACACACACGCACACCTGAGTTCATGGCTAGTTTGCGTGCTTTGGCCTCCGCAAGTGAAGTGTTTTCATAAAACTTCTGATTTGCGATAGAATGCTTGAAGCCGACAAAATGGACCGACTTTGTGTAAATGACGAGATTGGACAGTGCCACTGCCAATGCTATCTTCTTCTCCTAGTTAGAAAATAAAGACAGAAGAAGCACATGAGAAGACAGATAGATCTGCCCAATGGAGATGCTCTATCAGTGATCACATGAGAAGACAGATCTGCCCAATAGAGATGCTCTATCAGTGATCACATGAGAAGACAGATAGATCTGCCCAATGGAGATGCTCTATCAGTGATCACATGAGAAGACAGATCTGCCCAATAGAGATGCTCTATCAGTGATCACATGAGAAGACAGATAGATCTGCCCAATGGAGATGCTCTATCAGTGATCACATGAGAAGACAGATCTGCCCAATAGAGATGCTCTATCAGTGATCACATGAGAAGACAGATAGATCTGCCCAATAGAGATGCTCTATCAGTGATCACATGAGAAGACAGATAGATCTGCCCAATAGAGATGCTCTATCAGTGATGGCGTCTTCTGCAGATTGGTAGCTCAAATTCTGTTTTACAGCAGTCTGCCATGTTCATTATTGTTTGAAGTCATTCCGAGTCATTCTTATTACAATTGCTCAAATATTATGTGTGTGTGTTTTTTTTTTACTCAAAAGTCTGTTGTAAGGAGATTTCACTGTGAGTGCAGGAGCTGCTCTTCAGTTCTAGCTGTCTGCCATGGAAATCTATAATCTAGGCTAGATCAGCAAGAGTCTTTATATTAGTAACCACCAGCACCAACTAGTGCACAGCCAGTGAAAAGAAAAGGAAACATGATTATGTATGTTAGATCACTAGATACTGAAGAGCAGCTCCTGAACAGGTAAAAGCACCTTAACATATTGGCAACACTTTAAATGAAGTGTCTCTAATTACTGTGTATTTACATAGTAGTTACAGAGTAAATACATGTGTACTTACACATAATTACAATGTTAATATGCATCGTTACAAGGTACTTCATATGTAAATCATTTTGCATGACATAACCCTAATCCTAAACCTAACCCTAACCGTAACCCTTCTCTGATACAATTGTGTCCTTACATATTCATGCAAAAAGATTTACACATGAAGTATATTGTAACAATGTCAGGTCAAAATTTAATAAGTGGACTTTTGGAATATGGAAGTCAATGTTTTTTGTTTCTTTGCAAGTAAAGCAGTCGCAGTACTAATCTGGATTTCCACCTTTCTCTTTTCGGTGAATATAAATGCCTGTCAACAGTCGAGTTTCGGTAGTGATCTTCAGTAACGTTGCAGGACATACTGAACAAGAGCTTACCTCCATCGCTGTGTAAAACTCCTGCTGGATACTGCTTTACATGATCTGCTGCAGACACATTTTTAGCCTTTTCAGAGACATCCATTTTCTTGTTTACAGTGTGTAGTATTTTAATTTCACGATTTCCGCGCTGGCCGTGAAATAGCGATTTTCACAGGGCCTTAGTTATATTGACTGTTGCATTGTTCAAGCCAAGAATGCCTTTGGTGCAGATTGTGGGCAACCTTACTGCTCAGTGATACATTGACAAAGTCCTTGAGGCAACAATTTTTCCATTCCTGCAAGCCAATCCAGAAGTGTGGATTTTCCAGCAGGACAATGCAAGACCACACAGTGCTAGGATTACAATTGCACGACTTCATGAAAACAATGGCCAGGTCTTGCCGTGGCCAGCTTTTCCTCCTGACCTGAGTTCAATAGAACATCTGTGGGACCAAATCACCACATCCCACAGCAGTCTATCCAGAGGCTAATCAGGCCTATGCGTCAACTCTGCCAGGATTGGGTTAATGCTCAGGGAGGTCTTACCCGATACTACCTTTGTAATGTTTTCATTTTGACAGTGTGTCACGTTTCATATTGAAAACTTATCATGATTCTTTGATCTGTATTTTTGTTCACATTTTCTGTGAATTTGTTTGATATCTATGTTTAAAATATTTCATTAAATCCATTAGACCTGAGTGTGGCATTTCTTTTGTGCATCAGAATATATATTGTGACAGGGCACTGGCCCTGCAACTTAAAATGTTTGTTTTGTAATAGTGGTGGGGGTGGGGTTAAAATTCCCCTGCCAGCGTAATTGTTTTCTATTGTTAATTATCACCTGCACCTGGCCATGATTGTAAATTAGAGCCAGGTGCAGAGTATTTAAGGAGAGCAGGTAGTCTGTTCTGTAAGGCTCTTTGTTATTGTTATGTGTAAACCTGTGTGGTGTTGTGTTGCAACAGGTAAACAGCTTGGCTGTCCTGGGTTAGTTAGGTTCCTGGAAAGTGTATAGTCATATATATATATAGCTGTGGCCTGTGAGGATTACAAAAGGTTTAGTGCAGAGCAGTGTGTCACAAGGCTAATGAGCCCTGGTGGGGTGCAGGAAGCTGCCGCATTGCTGTACAGCTATTGCTCCTGACATGGTGTGCCCGCCCCTGTCAGCCTGCTGTTCGGAGTGTAAACACAGATGACAGGTGCTGCATTTCACACACACAGCGGAGAGCCCTCTGCAATGCACTTGGGGTTCCTGTACTGTCCTGTGTACTGTTGCTGGTTCTATGCTATTTTTTTACTTGGCTAGTGTGAAATGTTTCTGAGGAGCAAATTGTCTGGATTGCCTAAACGGTGTTGCCAAAAACAGCTTACTTGTACATCTAACTGAGAATCTTTCAGGCGGGCAAACTTGTTAACGCCTGCTTGAGTTCAGAAACTTTATGAAGTTCACATTTCACTGTAAGAACTGCTCAAACACTTGATGAGCCACTTTAATAAAAGTGACAGGAATTCGGATGGACAACTGATGGTACATACTGAGGCTGTAACTCCATTGAGGGGTTCAGCTGAACTTTGGACCTTTTTTTGTAAAAGCTTTTTTTTCTTTTAAGCAGATGACACACTGGAAGTCTTATTCTCGTGCAGTATTATTATCATTATTATTTATTTCTTAGCAGACGCCCTTATCCAGGGCGACTTACAATTGTTACAAGATATCAAATTATTTTTTACATTCAATTACATTATTTTTTACACATTATTTTTACATACAATTACCCATTTATACAGCTGGGTTTTTACTGGAGCAATCTAGGTAAAGTACCTTGCTCAAGGGTACAGCAGCAGTGTCCTCCATGGGGATTGAACCCACGACCCTCCGGTCAAGAGTCCAGAGCCCTAACCACTACTCCACACTGCTGCAGTAGTGGGTGTGGAATCATGCTTTTGATGAGCAGTGAAGAAGCTACTCAATAGTTATGAGACTTGTTCAACTCTGGATAATGGAATATGTTGAATTGAGAAATGATGAATGTTGACATATGGTTGGGTGCCTGCACTGTAGTTCACTTCACTTGAATTGAGAAGATTGGTTGGTAGACCAGACCCAGTTGCATTGCAGTTTTAATGACTGAAATGGACCCTTGATTCCTCATTGAACAAACACTGTGACCAGCATTGGCACTTTAGAGATGGACTAATACTCTACTTCAGGCTGGACTTTTATCAAACTGATAAACCAGGAGAACATAGCTGATGCAAAGATTAGCATTGAGTGGTGCAGAAATGATTTTAACGCAGCACATCAGGGGAATTTCTATAATTCCATTACTGCTGTTGCAAATGCCAGTTCAGTCTTTCAATCCTCTGTAAAAAAAAACAAAAACATGATGCTTCATACCTGAACACCTTCACAGAGGGAAAAAATATACACCGACTGTATAATAACAACAAAATCATAATATCAGTGTGGTATTCTTAAACAGCTAGTGAGTATTCCAGCACTTATTAGACAGACATATGGACGCATTCCTAATGGACTGGGGAATAATGTATTTACATTTCTAATGTGAGGCAGTTGGCTTGGCCATCTGGTAACACGTACTCCCATGGAGATGTTCAGACACTGAGCTGAACTCAAAGTAATGTGTCTTAGCTTTTAGCAGCGTTCTTTTTATTCTAGGTCACTTGAAGTGAATGTAAAATGAAATGTATGTGAATTCAGCTACATGTAGAACCACTGATGTTCCCTAAGTCACACACTCCAAAGAGATCTCACTGCTTTATATAACAGCATGCAGTACCACAGCACCACCTACTGTCCGAACTGCACTGTGTTGCCCTGTCTAAAGTACTGACAAGCTCTATTTCCCGTCTGCCTTTGGAACTTCCAAATGCTATGTCTCCTATAAGTCATGTGATTACACAGCTCTCAAAAACACTGCACATCTAATTTGTATAAATTCAAGTCAATCCAATTACAACCAGATGACCGCAATGTTGAGAGAAGTGTAGTGACTAGCACTGCATTTCAGAGTCAGGTTTAATACATACGGAATGATTATGTATCAGCTTTTGGTTCTTTAAGGGAAGCAGAAGCTTCACTAGAGAGCAGGTAAGTTGAAGTGAAAGTTGTGAAAGGTCACAATGTTCTGATTAAGGATTAATTAACCTTGGGAACTACAAGCAGTTATGTCTTCTATAAAATACCTGTTGTGAACTGGGCACTTCCCTCTAAATAGTCTCCTGTCATTTTGTAAAATCAAAATGCATATTTGAGAAAGGGTCAGATTATTATTCCTGTTTCTCCAAAGGCTCCAACCTGAGGACTCAGCCTGATCTAACACTTTCTACTCTGCCTTGGCTGGTTCTTGAGGACTCAGATGTATTTAGTCTCTCACTGCGAAGCCTGATCTAACACTTTCTACTCTACCCTGGCTGGTTCTTGAGGACTCAGCCTGATCTAACACTTTCTACTCTGCCTTGGCTAGTTCTTGAGGACTCAGACTGATCTAACACTTTCTACTCTGCCTTGGCTGGTTCTTGAGGACTCAGATGTATTTAGTGTCTCACTGCGAAGCCTCATCTAACACTTTCTCCTCTACCTTGGCTGGTTCTTGAGGAAGATGTATTTAGTCTCTCACTGCAAAGCCTGATCTAACTTCCTTTCTACTCCTCTACCTTGGCTGGTTTTGAAGCTGGTGTTTTTGAAGCTGGTGTCCTTTGCTGTCTCTTCCTCTGCCTCCTCCTCGTCATGATCTTCCTCAATATAGTGCCCTACCTCCCCATGTCTGTTGGTCCCTTTCTTGAGGATGGTATCCTGGAGCAGTCCGATTTTCTTATTCTTTATTAATATTTTATTCTTTAACTCCTGTGGACAAAGCAGAACTGTCAAATATCTATCTATCTATCTATCTACGGTTCTCTTGTTCTATTGTTGTATCTGTTACTACAAACAATGAATACATGCTAAGGATCTGTTAGAAAAATAATAAATAATGCAGCTAAACAAATTTTATAAAGGAAAACTTGATTAGCTAAATCAACTGTCAATAATACATAACTGGTCTCTAGTACCCATAGCCTAGAAGCCTGTATTGCGATCTTTGTGACCTTTGTATCTACTGTTTAGGTACCATTTGTAAAATGTATTTGCAATGTCTACACACTGAGCTTTATCTTTTTAATCCTCAACTTTAAACACTCGCCTGTGATTTCAGAGACCCCCATACAGTATAATGCTACAGTATCTGTGAACAACCCATAATCAGATATACAGTAGCAACACTAATACATATCAACATCACGTTTGGAACAAAGTGACGTTATTTCTACTGTATAGTAATACTTTTCAAAAGACTTGTTACTAACACTTATCAAGATTACCACAGTATATTTGCATGATATTTTTGAAGTTTTGCCATGCTATTCCCATGGTTATACTAGGCATCTGACCATAGTTTACCCTGGTTTGTCATGTTTATTAATATGCTTTACCATATCTGCCTATTCTTTACAATGCTTATCTCTGCTTCACCTTGCTTTCAATGTGCTTTATTACACGTTGCTATGTTTTTATGATGGTACACTTTTTATAAGGGAGATTACACATTACTGTACGTGGAGGTGTTCTGATGTGTGGTATATGCTTTGTAATATATAACACTGATGAAGAAAACACTGGGCTTCTCTGTTTGGTTTCTTGTAGGCTGATGCCTGTGTACAATACAATGAGAACATAAAGGCAGAGCGGAGATATTCTGCAACAAACAAATGGGTTTAGCAGCTTTTTGGTCACTGGAAGCTGAATAAATTATTTATTTATTTATTTTTGTAATATGTTCCAGCTTTTAAAAAGGGCACGGAATTTCAATCTGCAGTCTCTCATTTTGCAATCTCAGAGCAAGCAATGACGGAAGATGTTGTGCAACACTAAACAGATGAGAAAGGAGATGACTTCTAGCGCAACACGCAGAGAAATGCAAATCGATTTCTGAGATCCCAGCCAGACTGTGGGGTGGCACAGATTGAACTCCTGTAATAGTATTCTTATGTTCCAGTTTTATGATGTTACATTACACTAAATTATACTGCAGCCTGAAATCTGCATGTTGACTCAAACTGTTTATCCATGCCCCTCGCTCAACATGCTTGGCTCTGCTGAGCAGTATTACAATGTGGGTGGAGGGAATAAGCTCAGTAAATACAGGGGTTTACTACCAATTCAATTCCCTTTGTGCTCTTGAGTGGGTTAGTCCTGGGTCTCAGTTAAGCACATTTTGGCATATTAAAACGTTGCAATTTGCACACACACACTGTGATTTCTCAGTCACTTCACACTGTGGTGCTTTAGCAAGACACATTCCTAATAAGCACCTTTGTTTTTTTATGTCAAGAAAAATAATAGTTGTAATGTATTCAATCCCAAATACATCCCTGTTTCTATTCAATGGCCATGCCTACAATCATGTATAACTAGAAATGGGAGTTTTGGTGATCAAAAACAAAATATCGCTGGTTGCATAATCTAAGGGGTATGTCCTATCAGATCAGTTGGTCTGTAAACGGGACTATAAAAATGTGAAAAAAGATCTTATCATTGATATGTCCAGATGTTAAAAATAATGTTTCAGTGTAACAGGGCGATTGCCCTGCACATGTGGAAATTAGTGTTGGTGTAATTTTACATGGGGAAATGGGTTCATTGTGTGTGCATTTTTGGAGTTGATTTGTGTGAATAAATTATTGTTTACAGACAGGCGCTCGATTGAGACTTGCTGCCTGCTAGGCTTGGTTGAGGGGAAGGGCAGCAAGTGATTGGCTGTGCTGGTCCTCAATCAGCAGGTGGGCGGGTCTTGACCGAGTGTCTGTCAGTTTAAAAACATCCGGTGGAGACCACTCAGGGCAACTGCAACGCCATACTACAGAAGGGAGCTGCCTATATTTTGGAGGAGAGAGTCCGCTCTGCAGGAATGACAGCTACGCAACCCTGAAACTGCAAGCGGTGCTTGTGAAGTCAATGCCCAGCCAAGGCCGTATGAAGCAGCAGGAGTCGGTTAGTTAGGGGATAGTGATCCCATGTGAAGGGTTACGTAGTGTAGGCGGTTCCTGGAGCGGGACGCGTCGTTTATCCTGCGCGCCTGTGCTGGCGTTTCAACTCTACCTCCCATGTCTCTCTGTATTGCTTAAGCAGCGTTTACCCACAGACGTGACACAAGCACCCTGTCACAGGCAGTAAACATGTACATTTCTACAGGACACCACCTATAATGGGAACTTTACTGAGAGAATCATAGAATACAGCTTGTAAAGACACGATCTGAAAGCAAGTGGTCTGTATCAATAATATGGTCAAAGGTTAACAGAATGTGTCAGTGAAACAGTTCCTGTTTAATGGACACATCTATAAAGCAACATTATTGATGAAATCTGTGTACCAGCTATAAAGACCAAAAAGTCATGTCACCCCAGTGGCAGCCAGCTTATGTCACAGTTCAATGAAGAGCTCCCTTAGATTTTGCCCATGGAGTTTCCACAACAGTGAACATTTGAAGTTGCCGATTTAAAAGGTTTCTGAGGTACATTACACTTATGTACAAGAACCGCATGTGAAAGTTTTACTTGTACAAAGAGATGTCAATCAATCACCCAGATCGGATTGGGTGCCCACAGGTGACCCAAATTTTTTTTTTCGCAGTTTGCGGTTCTGGTGCAGGTCAAAAAATTGTAATTTTCGGGTCTGAATTTGAATCACCAAAAACGTTTTCTGTCCTTTTAGCGTACTCGTCTGTAACCCTTTACCAAATAACAAGTTGGAACATGCAGAAGTATGTGCAGGAGATTTACTGTATGAGTATTTCTTGGTGTCACTGTACAAAGGTGTGGCCCTTGTACAGTGACAGTACTTACTTATCTATAGTCTGATATGGATATACAGGTAGTGAACAAAAAAATGGAAACACTAATGTAAAGTCACTTAATAGGGCGATGGGCCACTATGGTATCCCACTCTGTGGAGTTCTTGGCGGACCGTTTTTGATGAAACTGGCTACTCGCGCCCGAGGTTGAAATTTGCAGTCAATTGATCTGCAGTTGCTCGCCTGTTTTGCCTTGCACTTCGAATTAATGCACGGATATCATGATCCTGGACTATGCGCTTCCGCCCACTGTTGCCCTGTGCTGATGATGTCTTTCCCTCGGAGTTCCATGCCGACATCACCGTAGACACAGTTGCTCGTGAAACATCAACAAGTTGAGCTGTCTTGGTCACTGACGCTCCTGCCAAACGGACCCCCAACAATCACCCCTCTTTCAAAGTCACTGAGGTCTCCTCTTGCAGCCATGCTAGCCATAATTCTAAGCAACCAGGCCTGTCCAGCATTTTTATACATGACCCTAAGCATGCTGGGATGTTATTTGCTTAATTAACGCATGAGCCACACCTGTGTGGAAGCCCTTGCTTTCAATATACTTGATGTCCCTTATTTACCCAGGTGTTTCCATTTTTTTGTTCACTACCTGTATATACAGTAGAACCCCAGAGTTATGAACACCAAACTTATGAAATGACCGGTCTACCAAACCCCACTTTCCACCGGAAGTACACAATCACCCACCATGAGAGCAATGCAACCAGATAGCAAAATCTAGGTAAACTTCGTGTCAGGAGGGCATAACTAGCACACTTACACCCTCCTAACACTGAGTGTTGCATTGTGGGATGGCTGAGTGACAGCAGATGAGTCAAAATGGCTGAAAAAAGCTGTAAAATAAAGCTTTGTGTAAAACAATATCTAACTTTTGTGGCTATTTTACTACAGAATAAGAACCAGACCATGTCGACTGTAGAACATTTTGTATTATATTTTACAGTAGTATTTTTTAAGTATATGACTGTGTATGTGAATATTTATATTTTAAAGATACATATTGATTTATTAATTGTTATTAAATTGAAGAAAAACAAGTCTGGGATATAACTAGTGAAGAAAACCACACTTACCTGCAATGGGTATTCATTTTAGTGTATTATGGAAAATCTAACTTTTAAGCAAAATTTCTGGTGCTATTCTTACTTTTTGTTTTAAATTCAAAAATATTTAAAACTCTAATTTTCTTCACAATTATACTGCTACTGTGCATGTACCGGTCCCACCCACTGCGCAGCTGTGTTCTGATGCAGAATATTTAAAAATGCATCTCACAATTCCCGCTGTACTTTTCTCTCCACATAAATGTGTCCAGGTACGATGGTATCGTCTCTTCTGCTGTGTTCTACATTGTTTTAAATTGTTTCTTAACATTCGCCAGGTAGTTCTCCACGTTGTCCAGCCGTAAACTGCAAAGTCAGTTTGATAAGAGAAAGAGGTCAGAGGAATCATGCAACCATACAAGACAGACACATGATGCATGAAAAAGCTGCTTAATTCTCTTTCAGTGTAAGAACATTTACAAATTAACACACATGACTGTGCCTGAATTTGTCTCAAATATCGTGACAATTTGTTATCAAATAGTATCATGAAGAAAACATTCTGTAATAAAGTAGTTCATAAAATTGTCAATGTTATTTGAAAATAACGGATGACAGCTGTGCTGTAAGACACTGTCAGCTTTGCTGCTTCTTCGAACTTCCCACTCACCGCATCCCATATTTCATCTTCTTACATACAACAATCACGCAATGCTGTGACCTTTCAGCTCTGCTGGCCCCACCTACTTCAGTGGGACCAGCATAGCTGAAAGGTCACCCTATCCTGTGGACTCAGGAAGTACTCAAAAGGAGCCGGCAATTAGGATTCTACAGCCTCAGGTAAGGCCTAGTGGATTTTAGATGATGATGAACTCAGTATTGGAGCCACATAACTCATTCAGAATGACTATAAGCATCATACTTTTAAGTAGCAGCAGTGTGGAGTAGTGGATAGGGCTCTGGACTCTTGACCGGAGGGTTGTGGGTTCAATCCCAGGTGGGGGACACTGCTGCTGTACCCTTTACCTAGATTGCTCCAGTAAAAACCCAACTGTATAAATGGGTAATTGTATGTAAAAGATAATGTAATTATATGTAAAAAAATAATGTGATATCTTGTAACAAGTCTCCCTGGATAAGGGTGTCTGCTAAGAAATAAATAATAATAAGTAAAGCAGACAAACATTTCAGCTAATGTCTTAATGAGTGTTGAAAATGTGCCAGTGCTGAACACTTGCACATCTTGCATCCCCATACAGATGTAGTATAAACAATCACACACATAAGATACAAGTTGTTTAAATAGAATAGATGTTAAAAGGTATGATTTTAATTAAATCAGAACATAATTTCTCTACCACAGTTCTAGTCTTACATTTGGGATAAGTTTATCACAAAGGTCACCTCAGAAACAGAGCTGATTGAAAACAATTCCACAAATCCACAAATCTAAAAGTACAATTAACAGTTTCCCTTTTTTTATTAGGAATCAAGACTGAAGCAAAACAGATGAAGGCAAAGTAGCAAATGCAAATAGTTTGCACCCTCTTTACTCAGTTTATATATTAAAATCTATGCTCTAAAAGCAACAACACACAGTACCGCCGGTCGCTGCTCCGTACCTCTGCCACTTTTAAGACGACTCTATATATTCAACGTTGTTCAGCAATTCATTAATTGTAAGACTTGGATTTCAAACTCATATTGGAAATCAATAGTTTAATCTCTGCTTTGGTGATTGAGTTCCAGGTCAATGATAAGGAGTTCACAGTGCTAATGAAATCCTTTCAGATGCTTGTTTTTCTGGGTTCAAGCTGAATGCAACATGATGCAAGCTCGGCGGTAAGGCACAGTAAAAGTCAGATCCTTGGAAATGTTTTCACATTGTTGGTTCTGATGGAGCTTTCTTTGACGTTCTTGATGAAGACTAACTTTCCTGTTATGCATCGCGGTCTATGTCTTGAGTCAGTATGATAGAAGTGGCTTCATTATAACATAAAGTAAAGAGTAATGCAACATTACAAGATCAATTTATAATGGCACGGCATCTCACACTAGCTGCTCAGAGCTACTGGTTTGCTGCTACTCAGCTGGTCCTACTGGTTCAGTTGGCATGGTGCTGGATGAGGAGCTTGTGTCTCCTCCCTCATCCCACTACTAAAACCAATGTCACGCATGCTGACAGCCCACTATCCCACAGATACAGACATTCTCCTAACCCACGGTAATACAATGACAAACAACAATGAAACAAAACAACCTTCTTGATCAATAACAGAACATGACATCAATAAAAGGACATTGAAACAACAATTAATAATGATCAAAATATTTACAGAAACAACAAATTCCCTTTGTGCAACTGATTTGCATACCGCGCTGGTCCTGAGACGTCACCTCACACAGCCTCCAGCAGGCCACGACCTCTTGTACTATTATTATTTAGCAGCCGCTTTTATCCAAAGTGACTTACAGAGATTTGCGGGTGAACTATGCATCACAACTGCTGCTGCAGAGTCACTTCCAATAGGACCTTGCTTTTTTTTTTTTTTTTTTTTTAAATTTAGTCGTCGTCAATTTTCTTTTACCCCGATTTTTCTACCTAATTTAGCATGCCCAATTATTATCTGTATCCTCTGCTCACCGCTCGCAACCCCCCCGCCGACTCGGGAGACGGCGGCTGGAACATGCGTCCTCCGAAACGTGCTCCTGCCAAGCCATCATTTTTCGCACTGCAGAACCACAGCAATGCCACCAGACCTATAGTGCCGGAAGACAACACAGATCTGGCGGCTCCACTGCAGAACCACAGGCGCCCTATCGGCCACAGGGGTCGCTGATGCACGGTGAGCCGTGGATTCCCCTGCCGACCTAAGCCCTCCCTACCCGGGCAGCGCTCAGCCAATTGTGCGCCGCCCCCTAGGAACTCCCGGTCACGGTCGGCTGTGACATAGCCTGGATTCGAACCTGCGATCTCCAGACTATAGGGCACATCCTGTGCGGAGCGCCTTTACTGGATGCGCCACTCGGGAGCCCCCAAGGACCTTGTTTTTATATCTCATCCAAAGCAAGGAGCACAAGGAGGTTAAGTGAGTTACTCCGGGTCACACTCTGGGAATATATGAATCATTAAAGCACTGAACAGTGGTAGGGGTAATAGTCATTCTACTACTACTAATAAGACGCTAGCAATAACATCAGTACAATGTTAGGGCAGGGAAGGGCTTACCTCAGGGGAAGGCAGCTCCTTGGCAAAGATGTCATTGATTGTCATGTCAAGCAGTATCTCCCCTAGGATTGTTTTCAGGTATTCAGCCATCATCTCCTGCTGCAGGGGTGTGCAGTGGTTCTCCAGGGAAAGGATAACTGGGTAAGGGGACACCTGTGAAGTCCAAGTGCCGAACACAAGCAAAGTCCATACAGGACAGGGATTAGGGATGGTGAGGGTAGAGGGAAGGTCTCCCCTGAACTATAGTGAGACACAGGGTTGGTCATTTTAAAAAGCATGAAAAAGTGATCCACCCATACAAAGTTTTCCATGCACTGACCTCAAAAGCATGCTGCTCGATTGTGGCAATGACTTCCTTGAAGAGGATCTTGCTGGTTAAAGTGTAGCCGTGATAAACGACAGGCTCCTGATCTGGCCCGTCCCAGCAGTCGATTTCCAAGCAGCGGCAGCCTCTCCTCAGGGCACTTGGCAGAATGACAAAACATTAAGACGTGAGGATCAATCAGCTGTCAAAGAGCAGGATTCATCAGTGAGGTACGCTACAGTCTTAGATAATCACAGAGCAGGATTCATCAGCGAGGTAAGCTACAGTCTTAGATAATCAAAGAGCAGGATTCATCAGCGAGGTATGCTACAGTCTTAGATAATCACAGAGCAGGATTCATCAGCAAGGTACGCTACAGTCTTAGATAATCAAAGAGCAGGATTCATCAGCGAGGTACGCTACAGTCTTAGAAAATCACAGAGCAGGATTCATCAGCGAGGTACGCTACAGTCTTAGATAATCACAGAGCAGGATTCATCAGCGAGGTACACTACAGTCTTAGATAATCAAAGAGCAGGGTTCATCAGCAAGGTACACTACAGTCTCAGATAATCAAAGAGCAGGGTTCATCAGCAAGGTACGCTACAGTCTCAGATAATCACAGAGCAGGATTCATCAGCGAGGTACGCTACAGTCTTAGATGATCACAGTGCAGGATTCATCAGCAAGGTACACTACAGTCTTAGATAATCACAGAGCACGATTCATCAGCGAGGTACGCTACAGTCTTAGATAATCACAGTGCAGGATTCATCAGCGAGGTACGCTACAGTCTTAGATAATCAAAGAGCAGGATTCATCAGCGAGGTACGCTACAGTCTTAGATAATCAAAGAGCAGGATTCATCAGCGAGGTACGCTACAGTCTTAGATAATCAAAGAGCAGGATTCATCAGCGAGGTACGCTACAGTCTCAGATAATCACAGGCATAGCTGGCAGCTGAGCAAGAGAAAATATTTCTATTGCGTTCTAAGTGTTTGGCTGAGGTACCCTCAGGGGCAGACGATTCCAAGCCCCCTGCTTTCAAAGCAGTCATTAATGAAGTAACCATTGCCTTTTCACACTTACACTCACAGCTGGGGTTGTTTGTAGCAATAAAGCTCCATGCAATCTCATCACATTAAACATCTTTGCCCCCGATCAACAACTTCTTCATCTCCGCGGGTAGCAATTGTATCAAAGCTTATGTTAGCCAGCCTTCTCAATTTCTTTTTTTCTATTAGTTTATATTATATTAATACATTCATTTGAACAAACTTAACTGTTTCCAGAGACATCCCTTAGCTTTTCACCGACCTCTTCACTGCTTTTCTTTCTTTAAGGCAGTTTGGTTGTGACCCTATTCAAAGACTTTGACAAGCTCAAATATATATTTACTCCAACAGCTACAATATTAGGATGGATATAAGTGAATGTATTGATTTCATTTTGAATATTACATTATTCCTTTCACTATTGAGCATGGGCCAAATATATGGGGAATATATATAATGAGGCCACTGTAGTGAAAAGACGGATCAGTTATTGTTTTCTTCTGGAACATTTTCAAATCCTTAAGGATGTGTGAAACACAGCTGTTTATACAGTGAGTGGACAAGAGTATGGAATGGGTTACCTAGCCATGTTGTTGATGCTGAATCATTGGATCCTTTAAGACAAAGTTCTGAGATCAACTGGACAAGCACTGCATGGCTGAATGGGCTACTCTGCCACTGCTAGCCAAGAAGTCCAGATCATTCTCCTTTCAAAATCTTTGTTTCTACCCATTTTACAACCACCTAAACAACATCTTACTGATCAAGGCCTTGTGCACTCCACATCCAATCATATGGCAAGTCACATGGGTCAGCTCATTTGCATAGCATTGCCTCATGATGTTTTACTCATGAAGTGAGGAGCGAGGACTGTGGTAATAGCTCATGACTAAAGAGAGTTTGGCTCTCGACCAGGGTGCGTGAGTTCTCAGAGGTAAGAGAAAAGAGAGACAAGCAGAAATTGCTCTTGATATCACCTGCCTGTGTCTTTCAGAAAAGCCCTCAGCAAACTTCTAGGTATGAGAAAGCTTATTAACTAATGTTACAACACCTGAGACAAGGTTTTAGTAACCATGGAATTAGGTAAGGGACGTGCAAAGGATGTGCACTTTTTTACACTGAAGTTCTTAAAGCTAAAGTCATTCAAGGACAGCAGTAAACTATTATGCATTTCTACACATTTAATTTAAGGAAGGTATATTTATTCTCTTTAGGACTGTTTTCTACTTGAAAGAAGTCTTCTACAAGATATTAATATTGTTCTTTTTTTACACAACCTCAAAGTCTGGACGACAGAAGGAAAGTGGAAATTTAGTTTAAAGTATTTGGTCGGCAAGCTGCTACATTTTAAGGGCCATATGCAATGCACCACTGTTGGTTTGTCTGTCAGCCCTTAATTCTTGGTTTATTGATAATATGGTGGCGTATGGGGAGAAATGATGAGCGTGGTACAGAATCCAAACACGCAAATTACTAAGCAGCTCAAGGAGCACTCATTTACAAAGTAAACCGCATTCACCAGGGACAAAAAGAGCCTCTTATTGACTTGCAGAGGTCGTATCCACAGAAACCCAGTGCAGTGAAACTCCTGCTGCAATCAGCCTTTTTGGATTCATCTTATTTTAACTTAGGAGTCTTTTCATATGCCATTTGTTCAATTTGTGTAATACCTACTGTTTATTTGAGTATGTGATATTATTATTATTATTATTATTATTATTATTATTATTATTATTATTATTATTATTATTATTATTATTATTATTAATAATAATAATAATAATAATAATATACCTATTGAAATCATGCTATAACCCACGGACCTGCCCAGGAGGATTGAAGAGCATCCAGTGTCTAGCTAAGCACCTGTTTTCAACTGGCAAACCAAAGCAGTCGATGTTGCGCCTCTGGCTCCTGACCAGTAGGGGTCACTGTGGCAACCCTAGCTGATATATACATCTGAGATTACAATGGACAATGCCATGCTCACTGTGGCTACCAAAATCGGCAACTCAGCAAGACCGGGATTCGAACAAGCATGTTCCTGACTGCATGACTCCCCCTGTACTACTGTATAAGCTGCAGTCTAGGTCAGCCACTAGGGACCCTGGTCTCTACAGCAGGAACACACAAGCTGTGTTTTGATCAAAGGAGATGAAATTTGAAACTGCAGGTTTTGGAACGCAGGCTTCAACTTTCAAACTGACGCTTTTTTTCAGCTGATTCTATCTGGCATTTGTTATTGAGTTGTTATTTTCCATGAAAGAGAAAGTGAGCTGAAGAAGCACATGGAAAGTTTGCAAAGCTTGGGAGGTGAACCGTGTAAAAATGATTTCTGCAGCCAATAAAACAAAGAGCATTTTCCCATGAATGTGCGTGCTTCAGGAATGTTTCTTTGTATGGAAAGCCCTTGATTGATATTTTAGTCTGAAGTCAAGCGGAATGGAACACTGTGGTGCAATAATGCTGGTTTATGTGAGTAGACATGTCAAAGAGTCTGCTTTAGTGCACAATTTGACCTGCAAAAACAATGATATAGAACCAAATAAGAAAAAACCCTTCACCCTGTTCACACTACCAAAAATAATCCTCAATCGCCACAAACACGAGATTATCATTCACGATCACATCTTTCAACATGCGTTTCATGTGCTGTGAATATGGTGTAAACAGGGAAAAACAGGAGCGCTTCAACCTGATAGATACCAAATACAAACATGTAGGAATCTAATACCATCACCTGTGCATTACAACCATTTAAAAAAGAAATGTATTGACATTTGTCACAGCCATAGGAAATACTACATGAAATATCAAGCACTGCACAGACACCGCACCACCTGGTACAGAAGAGATATGTTTTGGCTCCATAATGAAATCCTGTTTTCCAAACAATCTTGCTATCTGCCAGTGTTTTGAAGCTCAGTTGAACCAGTGGAAACAAGCAGATCCACCCCCCCCCCCCCTTGGATTTCCATCCTCAAATAATATAATACTGAGAAAACCTGGTAACAAATACATGTCAGGAACATACACCTGTATTTTCCACCTGGGAATTCAGCATTTCTATTTAACACAGGGTTGCAATAGTTGTGCACTTAACTTAACAACATAACTCAGAAGAAATAAACAAAAAGATTGCTTTGTATCAAGCAACAGATTTCTCTAGCTGTTATGCTTCCACAGCCATGCTACCCATGCTATATCACAGTAGGCTGACAACAGCTTTTGATCAGGTGGATCAATGATCTAACTGACTGGCCACATTCTCACATGGTGCCCAAGCAGGGAATTAACCTCTTCCTTGCAAAACACAGTTCTATAACCCTTATAACACTGTGTCACAAAGACGGCCGGAGTGGGTGGCGTCAGACCAGAGCCAGGAAATAAATAAACAAAACGAGAGGTAGAGTTTGGTGGAGCTGAGCGAATGCTTTCGCTCAGCATTTAATAAATAAACAGAACAGAAAATAAAAGGTTTTAAACACAAAACAGGACACGGCACTTGAGGCCAAAATAAATAGACGAACAAAAACAGACTAACACTACAAACGGTGCACGGACAGACACACAAGCAAACACAGTGAGTCTATAAACACTTATTATTATTTCGCTTTTCTTTCTCCTTCTCTCTCTCTCCCGTTCTCCACTCTCGAACACCCAACCCCGAGTGAATGAAATGTACATCTACATATACTGTTGTGCTGGGATTCAATTACTAATTAATTATTCACTTGAATCCCAGCACGTGAATTAATTACATGCAACGTGCTCACATACTATACTTTAAATGCACGTGAAGTCCCGTAATCCCGTGCATGACTATAATTATACAATTGAAATACTCGTGCTGCACACATCCATTTATGTCCCGTGTACCAACTACAATACACCAACATTTAACACACGCAACATACAACATATAACACAGAAAATACACACAGGGGCGGGCACTTCGTCACACACTGTCATAGAGGATACTTGTTTTTTGTTTGTAACCATGATGAGTGAAATCTACATGACAAGACAATTGCGAAAGCTGAAAAGTCTAACATTGATCTGAGGACCTGTAGCTGTGAATGAAAAAAACATCACTAAACACCACCACCACCAGCACCACCACCTCAATGTGAATACCTGAGGATTTCACAGGCTAGAAAACCATACCAGTCCAGCCCTTTAGGGGGATGCCCAGAGGGAGCACCAAGCCCCTTGGAATGTGGTCACTATCCTGGCAAACAGAAAGCTTTCAGCACACTGAGGTGTACTCTGAACTCTCCTCCAAACAATCACATGCATTTCTTATGTATGATGCAGCTTTTTGCATTTGGCAAGTACCAGGACTAATTAAGATTAGCAAAAGTAGAAACAAAGATTTTGAAAGGAGAATGATCTGGACTTCTTGGCTAGCAGTGGCAGAGTAGCCCATTCAGCCATGCAGTGCTTGTTCAGTTCCTAGTAGCTGACTGATCTCATAAAGATTAGCAAAAATATTTGCAATAATGCAGTTAAGCTGGGAGCTGCTCTGTTACAGAATAAAGCAGTTTGCAATGTGTTGGTGGCATCAGATGCTGCTCTGCTGGGTCAATCACATGCTGTGGCAACCCCCAGATCTGCCGGAAGAGCCATGGGCACCCTGGGAGATTCCAAAACGAACCTGTTGCTTCTTGCTGTTTCATGTCTAAGGAGCAGCAGAAAGTAACCCCACCTTCACAGTGCATCCCGTGACACACAGTAGATAGTTAAATGATCTTGAGGTTTCAAGTTATTATTATTATTATTTGTTTATTTAGCAGACACCTTTATCCAAGGCGACTTACAGAGACTAGGGTGTGTGAACTATGCATCAGCTGCAGAGTCACTTACAATTACGTCTCACCTGAAAGACTTAGACTAGCAGATTAAGATGGTCCTGTAGTATACAGTGCTGGGATTTCATATTCTGCTCAATCTGTTCTTGTGATATCCCATAGCCTATTTACCACATTATTATTATTATTATTATTATTATTATTATTATTATTATCATTATTATTATTATTTATTTCTTAGCAGACGCCCTTATCCAGGGCGACATACAATTGTTACAAGATATCACATTATTTTTACATACAATTACATTATTTTTTACACATTATTTTTACATACAATTACCCATTTAAGGGTACAGCAGCAGTGTCCCCCACCTGGGATTGAACCCATGACCCTCTGGTCAAGAGTCCAGAGCCCTAACCACTACTCCACACTGCTGCCCTACTTCTCCACACTGCTTCCTCATTACCAAATAACAGCTTGCAATAGAAAGTGCAGAAACATACCTTACACATGCATGCAGATGGCTTCTTCCTACCAGCTGGTCTCCTGTTAGGTATGTATTGTATGAGGATGATAAAAAGTAATGGCACAGAGCCCAGTCCATGTCACGATACACTTTTTTATTGTCTTTGTTGTCCACTGAGCAGTCCTCGGTCTTCATGTATCGGAGAAATCCTCCGAATGTCATTGATTTCTTAGATTTGACTGTGTATACCAAAATACAAAAGCTATTAAATCAGAGAAAAAAAGAAGCATTGGCTATGACTTTACAAACACATCTTACACATCTTACTAAAGCCCATTTAAATGTTTACCAATGCAAATTTGCACGGTAATTTAGCAGTTTTCCCATGGTTATACTATTACAATAGTTTACCTTGGTTTTCCATGTTTTTTTTTAATGCTTTACCTGCT
Source organism: Acipenser ruthenus (assembly GCF_902713425.1). Classification (NCBI taxonomy): domain Eukaryota; kingdom Metazoa; phylum Chordata; class Actinopteri; order Acipenseriformes; family Acipenseridae; genus Acipenser; species Acipenser ruthenus. Next base: position 3,019,763 of record NC_081202.1, on the reverse strand, counting down.
ATACCTCACTTTTCTTTACAGTGGTACCTATGCTTTACCATGCTTTCACATTGCTTTATTACACTTTGGTATGCTTTTAATGTGGTACACTTGTATAAGGGGGATCCCGCAGCTGTGTGCAAGTCTCTGGATTTAGACATTCAGAGATGGTCTGCCTGGTTCTTCTTCGTAAGCTCTCTTAATGGATATGTTTTAATTACTTGATAACGAGCTGCCTCAGATTCTCAATCATCTCTTCTAAGCCCCTTCGGTAGAGCAGACTGAAGCCGCTCATTCTGTTTAGACAGTTGTATTCCTTGTTCTTTTTATGTTTCTCTGTGCCGATGTCAAAGTAAACATGAACGCTAGTTTGTGTGATTGCCAAAACCAAACTCCTTGATCTGTAACATTACCTGTGGGTTTTGATTAGTTAAATATGCAGCTCCCTCCAAGTCATTTTAAATTATTGTCAGTTGTGCATAAAAACAACTGGTGTTAGATCTGCCGAAGGAAAGATGTTCGATATATAGATAATGCTCAATTTCTGTGACACAGTAACAGGCTCTGAGACCTTCACTACTGCAGGAGTATCCACACAATAACAGCACTAAAGGGTTGGTCCTATACCTTGAATATTTAGCTTGCTGTTTCATTGTCGCTGTACAGAATGGCACAGGGGGTAGCACCCTGGGCTTTTACTGTGTAGAACAGGGCTCATGCCTAGGTCGGTAATAGGCTATTTTCATGTTTTACTTTTTGCTAAAAACAGTAAGTTTAATTTTATTCTATTTTGAACAAAGGGGAGTTCAATATTAGGTTTTTTTCTTGGTTAGGGTAGTGTTTTATTGATTAAAAATATACACAGTAGTACTGTTTGATTGTTGCTTTTGTCATACATAATTATTGACGAAGAACACCAATTATGGATGGATAAACAAACAGAAGTTGGTTTAACTGAATAAAACAGACTGATCCAGTAGCAATGGACCAACCAGCTTTTCCAAAACAGAAAAAAGATACAATCCGTTATGGTACTGTAGGTACTACGTTAGTGATTGTTCTTTGTTCTAACAATAAACCTTCGTCCTAAAAAATGAAAAAAGCAAAAGTGCATCGTTATCATTTTTTAAATTTGTCAGGTATTCAATTACAGTACAATTCTTGAACATTTGACAAGCCTTAAGCCTCAATAAATATTATGTTGTTTCATAGCTGACGTAAAGTCAATAAATAAATCTTCAGAAGCAATTTGTGCAGAAACAAGGTTTTATTGCTTAGTGGAGCTGGTCAGATGACAAACTGACATTATACAAACCCCACAGTCAACTTGGTATTTGCAGTCTACAGTACAGAAAGCAATGCAAATAAGATTTGAGAAATCTCTAAAATACATCTAACAGAGTGAAACTGAAACACAGGGAAAGAAGGGGATGATTAGTCTATATAAAGATAATCATACAGATTTGGTAATTGATCGATTGTTTAAGAGGAACCAGAATTACACAAAGCTTAAATCAGTGGTGTCCAATCCCAGTCCTGGAGGGCCATTCCACTCCAGGTTTAACAGGTAAAACAAGCTAAGTAACTACTTCAGGGTCTGGATGGAGGTTTAATTGGTTCAATTAAACACTGTAGTGATGGAATTTTTTTTTTCCACCCTGAACTTGTTCCATTTCATACCCTACAAAATTCAAAAGCTGTACTGAATCGTGACACATCCTATGCCAATGGAGCGATCTGATTGGTTGTAATGGTTGGGATGGCATGTGATCAGTAATAATCCATGTGTACGGTAAGTACAAAAAATGCATCTCTGTAAAGCTGAGAGAAAACAAAGTCACTTTGCCAGGAACAGTGGCTTGAAACCTGGTTCTAGGAGACCTAGTTTAAGGCGACTTTCTGTATCAAACCCCCCAGTCTCCCCTGGTGTGCCATGCAGTGGCCTGAAACCTAGTCTCCTGAAACCAAGTTCCAAGCCACAAAGGGGCTTCGTGTTCCCTCATCCTAAGAGTTCACAGAGACACACTCAACCCACCTGTTTTATTAATCTCGTAGTTTTCAATGATCTGTTCCACAGCCTTCATGTCTGCCTGACTGTTCATTTGCTCCTTCTGGATGAAGTCGAGGAGGCCCTGGGCTGAAAGGTTTTTACCTCGAGGGGCGTAGCAGCTGAAGATGAGCTGGATATCGTCTCTCTGAGACAGAGCTTTGCCTTTGCCTTTGGCTGTCATCCTTAATTACCTACATTCACTCTGATCTAATACCGCTAAACAGAAGATAATAGGTTATATATTAGCTTCTGGACTGTGATGAGACTGCCCTGTTTGGAAAGGGTTTGCAGCAGGTGCTGAGGCAAACAGAGCTATGCAGAAAGAGAAGGGTTGTTATGGAAACCCTCCAGTTTGTTAACTGTAATTGCTGCAGGATCTCTCAGAAGACACCAAAAAGACACTGGAAGGTCGCAGAACTGTTTGGGTAGTTTGGGCATTAATAATGGTCTCACCAGACAAACTGACAATCTATTTAGAGTGACCCGTTTTGGAAGTCACAAAGTAATATATGTTGTTTTCCACAATCCTTTTTTTAATTATTTGTTTTATGCTGTATAGTTAGGAGATGACTAACTGCTTGTGTGAAAAACATCTCCCTCCTCAAGTTCTCTGGTGTTTATCCACTAAAGAGTCGCTTGATTTCCTTTTACACTCAGCCAGCCCTAAAGTTATAGCAATCATGCAACAAGTGCTTCCAATATGTCATCAAAAAAGTCAGTTTCTTTGACACAGACTGTGATTTCCATAGGTGCCAGTCTAAGGTAGAGAATCAATGAGCTGGAAGTAAAACGCAATGGCTTTGCATTTACTCCTTCAGTTACTGGGCTATTCCACAATCAGCAACCATCTCCTGCAAATATTTAACCTGCTCTAACTGCTCCCCTCCCTACTGAGAGCCAGCAATCCCCTATGGTATATTAGCCTGTTGCAAACACTGAACCACCCACTTGTGTTTCCTAAGTGACAAAGCCCTAAACAATCCTGTGAGACACACGGAGGCCACACTGTAGGGAGTTCACCTGGAGGGCCTCTATTGAATTATCCTAACACTTGTGTAGATGATGGAATAGCCTGGCCATGCCCCTCTGCTTGACATAGCTTGAAAACGTCCTGTAGGCCAGAGAAACACTATATTATTCTAGGAGTATGCAGATACTAGCATTTTATGAGTAATCCCCTTTAGGAAGTTTGAAGTTGTAAGGTGTTAATTACACAATACAAGACAAAACTTTCCCTCTGTTGGTCTCGCTTACACACTTGCTAGTTTCATTACATATTTTCATTGTCAATGTATGGCCTTGGTATGGCAGTACTGCCGACACAAAACTTCTTAAAGGACAATCTGCACACCCCTAATTATTATATCATCATAGCAGGTTTCCTATTCAGCCCGACTTGGTCAGTAAAAGAGGACAACACTTTACATTAAGTGTCTCTAATTACAGTGTATTTACATAGTAGTTACATACTAAGTACATGTGTACTTATGCATAATTACTATGTCATTATGCATAGGTACAATGTACTTAATGTGTAAATCTTTTTGCACGATATATGTAAGTACACAATTGTATCAAAAAAGGGTTAGGTTTAGGGTAAGAGTTAGGGTTATTTCATGCAAAAAAAATACACATTAAGTACATTGTAACTATGCATAATAACATTGTAATTATGTTTGAGTACACATGTATTTACTACGTAACTACTATGTAAATACACAGTAATTAGAGACACAATGTAAAGTGTTACCATATCCTCCTGGTACAGCAACTGATGGACCATAATTTATACACTAGCAGACATATACAAGTTTAAAAAAATAAGGTTTTCTATTATCATTACGTGTAAAATCATAACATGTAGACATCCTACATTCAAATATGTATTTTGTCCCATTTGATGATGTTCAGCCCTCCATGTATTTATCTGTGCATCTCTTCTTCCAAAGAGAACATTTCCAAAAATAGGTTTTGATTAAACTTTTAGTAGATACATTTGTCATTGAAATTTATAGTTATGAAGGCATTATTATTTAAAACAATTATATGGAACATAGGTTATATTGCATTTTCTAACTCTCAAGATTCTTATCAGCCCAGGACTTACAATCAAGCCCTAAAACAGTTCATTGACCCTCAGCCGGTTCAATTAGTTATTTTAACCTGGTTGAAAAAGTTATCTGGCCTGCAATGAATCAGGAAAGAAAACTACTGATAAAGAATAACTTTGTCTTCTGAAACTGTCCCTGTTTTGTTTAGTCTTTGCCACCTTCAGCCATTGCTGTCAGCCTGCATCACTACCATACCTGAACTCTCTGTAGCATCTCATCACGTCGACAGTGAACAAGCTTGCCTGAGTCTACTGAGAGGGGTTGCAGACCAACAAACAAACGAGGTCAAGTAAGAGAAGACTTAGGCCCTGAAGATGCGAACAAACAAATCAATAAAGATATAGCTCCCTCCTATCTGGCTTTAACTAAGAAAGACTTGCTGAAGTTGTGTTTGTTGAAGAGAAGTAACCTGCACAGGTCTGCAATGTTGAGCAGCTTTATAGACATTAAACAGCACTGTTTGATTTGAGCCTTAAAATCCTTCAGCATGTCAAACCCGCAGTGTAGTATTATCAACTATTTTGTATCAAGGTAAGTAACTGTGTATATGAATGTGCAGATGTAAAGTTATAGTTCAGTCAAATGACAAAAAGTCTGGGTGTACTTAAACCCAAATGTGGTATTACCATGTTATAGCAGGCTAAGTCCATGCCTAGAATCTGTATCAATCAATCAACCAATCAAAACCTTGGTTTATCCAGATGAGTCAATTGAGAATAAATTCTCATTTACAATGACGAGATGGCAAGAGGCTCACACAACCACAGCAAACAACATCAAACACAAGAAACAAGGAGTACAAAAAACACATAGCAAGCAAAGTACAAGTGTGACAAACCACAATTCAATAATACAGCAGATAATGGTGATAGTTACATCAGGATATGATTAAATAGTGATAGTTACATCAGGATGTGATTAAATACAAAGTACTACAGGTTAAACACTTGGCAGATTACAGTATTCTGAAGTACAGGATTAAATGCAGTAAACTAGGGGGCAGATAAGAGCAAAATAAAGCACATTTACATGAAGGGTGATAGTGTCCCAGGATACAAACAGAGGAGTTCTACAGGTGCTCTTTGAAGAGGTGAGTCTTGAGGAGGCGCCGGAATGTGGTCAGGGACTGGGCAGTCCTGACATCTGTAGGAAGGTCATTCCACCACTGCGGAGCAAGGGTGGAGAAGGAGCGGGCTCTGGAGGCAGGGGAGCGTAGCGGAGGTAGAGCTAGTCTTCTAGTGCAGGCGGAGCGGAGAGGTCGAGTGGGGGTGTAGGGAGAGATGAGGGTCTGGAGGTAGCTGGGTGCAGTCTGGTCAAGGCATCTGTAGGCTAGTACAAGAGTCTTGAACTGGATGCGAGCGGTGATCGGGAGCCAGTGGAGCGAGCGGAGTAGTGGAGTAGCGTGGGCGAAGCGAGGCAGAGAGAACACCAGGCGGGCAGCAGAGTTCTGGATGAGCTGGAGCGGACGGGACATAGTTACATTATTTGAGTTCTGCCTTATAACGAGAATGAAAGAGTTAGTGGAATGGCATTATGGAAGCTATGACCAGAATACGTTACTTCATACATAATTACATTTGAAGTACAGCTACAAGTGGGTGAGATAAAATGTTAAAAAGAAAATACTGTAGACAATCGGGCATAGAAATGGTTTCTTACCTGGATGAATGTTTAAAACCCTTTTTTTCTGGCCCCCCTAGAGAGATGAGATGACTATGTCTTGAGGGAGTTTGCTTTCTGTAAAGCACACTCCATTTCTCTACAGCTCTTTGATGTTGATCTGTCAACCCAATTGGAAGGCAAGCACTGAAAATTAAAAATAAATAACTAAATAAACAGCTGTCTAAAACAGTTGAATGAAATTATGAAGTACTGTTTAACCTAATTCCTTAATTTCAATCAGGCATTACACGCATCAAGCAAGTGCTAAATGCGTATTGTTTAAAAATCTTTAGTATATACAAAACAAATTACCTGTTTAATTATTTACTTTTACCAAGTCTGTATGGTTTGTAATACCATTATCCAAAGGCATTTAATATTACTTACTGGCATAGTGCAGAGAAAACAAAGTAATTATGAAGTATTTTGCAGTAAATTTATCAGTAGGACAAATGATGCTACGCAGTGACATCACTAGTACCAGATTATGACACCATATACCTTGATTGCTTTAGTGATGATCACCATAGCAACTGAAAGCAAGTAACAAAGTGTGTGTTACATTGAAGTAACCTGCTTCACATAGCTCAAGCCTTCTGTAACCGGTATCCTTTCCTTTTTTGGACAAAGTTACTTTTGTTTTTGTTTTTATTTTGACAACAGGTATGTGTAAATACTTAACAGTTAAACTATATAGATAGATAGATAGATAGATAGATAGATAGATAGATAGATAGATAGATGCTTTAAATGTTTGTGAGGATATTAGTCTAAAAGCTGGCTCAAACTTCAATCTTGCATACTGGGAGACAGTCATGCGATGCAATGAGCTAGAGTTGGCTTGCCAGACAGTGGCACCACCAGAGAAATATTTGTACGATTGAAGTACAGGTACAAGCCAGCCTGGAGTGAGGGAATTCTTACTGTATAGGGATTCTTACACTGTATTCATCCTGCTGACTACTGCAAGCTTTAAATAGTCTTCACAAAATACCAACAGTCCAGCAGCATGTCAAATGTAAAGAGGGAACTACAATGAATATAAGATGACTGGCCGCTACCTTCAGTCTTGCTGGACACCACTGCACAATCATGACAGACCAGAACTGTGATGCGTAGGGTTAACCCAATAGCAACACAAATTAAAGGAATCCCTGCAACTCACATAGAGAAAAAAACTTTATTGGTTAAAAAAAAACATTTAAAAAAACACTAGTTTCGGCTTAGCATGCATTCAGTGCCCTGATGAAAACTATGGAAGCCGAAACGCATCCATTGTTTAATGTTTTTTTAACCAATAAAGTATTTCTTGATACATGAGTTGTGGGGGTTTCCTTTACTTTATTTTCATCTTACTCATAGAAATGACTCGGTTTGCAATTCCGGCCGCACAACAGCTTGAGAGGAGTCTAATATAAAGGGGATCAAACTATTTATTGTAAATAAATAAGTGAGGTCAGCTAAAAGCAACTTCTTCAATCTTGGCTTGTGAACCCTGTGTTCACAGCCCAGAGCAAGATAGAGAGTGACAGAGAGAGAAAGAGCAGTCATGTATAGTTCTGTAAAGCTCATACAATATGCAAAGAATATACGTTTTCTCCAGAAGGATTCTCACCTACCAGCACTGCGATTCTCTGGGGACTCTGCAAGCTTGTATCAGCTTGGTCCTCAGAGCTGGTTTAATCACTATCTCAAGCTTGCAGCATTACTTCAGCACACTTCACAAGTTTAGCTCTTTACTGTGTATTAGACCCATTGTTTTTATAAAATGGGTCTTTTAAATACCCTGTCCTGATTGGTCAAAACAGGTCACACAGGGGTGTCTATATTACAGCATATCACCATGCGTTGACACTTATTTTCAAAAAGGGGCTAATCACTAGTAGATATTCATACTCCATTAGCCTTTAAAAAAAAAAGGCAGACATATTGGAATGTATAGCAATAAACATGACTGACGAGATTTATGTAAATATTGGCTTTTTGGGAAACCGAATTGGACACCAATGATCAATTAAAGAAACGAAAAAAGCAAAAGTAAGCCTTCAAATCAATTCAAAACTCCCATTGTGATTGCCCTGCACCTCTCCCTGAACTCTGTCAGAACTACAGCGTTTCCCTTTCCTATTCTGAAAAGAAATAGTTTAAAAAATATCTTAAACTTTCAGTTTTAAAAAAAAAAGTGGGTCGCTTTTAAGAGCCTTTGGTGGTTAAATGGGTGTTTTGTTGCTGCTGCCCCTGGTCTATGTTTGTACAGGAGGCTGTGTGGTCCAGTGGTTAAAGAAAAGGGCTTGTAACAAGGAGGTCCCCTTTTCAAATCAGCCACTGACTCATTGTGTGACCCTGAGCAAGTCACTTAACCTCCCTGTTACCAATTATAAACATAGGCAGGGATTGGGAGGAGAGAACATGGGGGCTTGCTTCTCCTATCTGTTGCTGCTGATGCAATCCCAGTAGCAACTTCGTCCTCCACCTCTCCAGCCTCCACTTCTCCACTTTATTTGCAGGCAGTCCCCTCGATGGGTGGGCAGTGCATGGCTTCGTCACGGTCCACCCTGCTGACCTGGCCTCGTCAGATCAATTCCTCTTTCAGAGGGCAGTGGCTTCCTTCTCCCTTTGAGAGGCGGGACCAACAGCCAAATCTATAAGCAGTGACATCACTCATACCCCCAGTCACGCAGCCATGATCCAGACACTGAATTGATATCATGCTTGTTCTGCATTTACAAGCCTGATTTACAACCGAGCAGCAGGTTTGAAAGTAAAACCGAAGGAAGCAGAACAGATTTTAATGTCTCTTTAATAGAGACAGAGATAATGATAAAGAAGGAACCATCATCCAAAGATGGAATCCAAATAACTCAGCAACTTGGGTGAGTGCAAAAATGATAAATCACACTGTATGCCTATTACAAATGTGCTATGTGGAATGTAATGATCCATGCCAGGATCTCACGCATCATTTCTATTTTTAAGCCTAAAATGATTTTTGTGGGAAGGTTTTAGTATTAATATTTTATTGTTGTTGCCAGGGAAAGATGCTAGGAAAAGGTTATCTTACTTAAAGAGAAAGAAGTAGCGAGGTTCCGAAAAATATAGCGTTATACGTCCCCACGTGTTGCTACAACTATTTAAATAATGTACCTGTCATTTTTCTTTTTGTTGTTAACATCCTGACAATTTTTTACACTTATAAATTTTTATTCTGTCTCAACGGCATTTTCAAGATGGCTGCCTAGTGCACAAGGGTTGGAGATCAGAGGTGTGTTCTCTCTGATCACTGCCTGATTATTTTCCTACCTGTATTCCTGAAGAGACACCCACCAATGAAGCTGGGGCAGTAATGAGGGTGCCACCAGTGTCCCAATTGATACCATACTGCTTGCTATTTCTTTAATTCATGTATTCATTCATTCATGTCCTTGGTGATTAAATCTTAAAAAGGATTTGACACTAAACCCTAACCACAGTTGGAAATAAGTAAAGTGGAGACAGACTTAGGACAGAAGGTAGGAGACTTTTCTTTACACAGAGAGGAGAGGCTATGGAATGGGTTACCAAGCCATGTTGTTGATGTAGAATGAGTGGGATCCTTTAACTAGGAACCGGGCGAGCACTGATGGCATCCTCTCATTCGTTCTTATATTTTGTTATGTTCCAAGGTTAGTATAACACCGTTTAATGTAATCTCTTTGCAAATCTTTATTCATTGTTAATTGGTGTTGTGTGTGTGTCTTCCCTCAAGGTGCTGTGAGTATGGCTTTGTCCGCAGAAGAGAAGGTCCAGGTGGTCAATAACTTAATTACACAGGCTCCTCCTGGAGAATTTATTGATGTTTTCAATGACTTGCGTGTTTTACTGAACGATGACGACCTCATGCGAGAACAAATAGCAATATCCTTTGTGAAGTACAACCTGGAGTCCTTTACTCCAGTTTCAATCCCTGGACACGGACAGGTTTTGGTGACCCGCCATGGGGATCTAGGGCAAGGACGTTTTCTAGATCCCAGCAGAAATATTTCCTTTAAGTTTGACCATTTGCTGAAAGAAGCTACTGATCCTCAGCTACACAATGTCGATAGCAAGGCGGAGCCCTGGAGGGCTGCCATGGAAACGGCCTTGAAGTGGTACATCACTCAGCATTTCAGCACAGGCGTCTGCACCGTGTACGAGAAAACCATCCACAACCAGCAGATCATCATTGGCTGCATGGAGGCCCACCAATACAACCCTTCCAATTTCTGTAACGGATCCTGGAAAGCGGAGTGGAAATTCACTGTCTCGTCTCCCATTACGCAACTGACAGGCAACGTCAAGGTCCAGGGCCATTATTTCGAGGACGCATCTGTTCACATGTCCACGGTCAAGGAGGTGGAAGAGACACTCTACCTGACTGACCCAGTGCAAGGGGCCAAAGAGTTTGTGAGCATCGTGGAGAGAGCAGAGGCGGAACTTCACAAGACCTTGATGGAGGACTACGCTTCTCTGTCTGATACTGCACTCAAAGCTCTACGACGGGCCCTGCCGATCACACGCACCAAACTGGACTGGGATAAAATGAGCAGCTACAAAGTTATACCAGCACCTTCCAATTAAAATACCTTTACAAGAGTATGCTTGGCTTGGTGTCTTCATAAAGGGAACGTGTGAGTCGCTTGCACAATTGTAAGGATTATAGGGGACGTCCAAGTAATACACCATCAATTTTGCAGTTCACCCACTAACATTATGTATAGTTACTTCTATACATTAACTATAGTGTACCATGGTTTGCCAGTTTTTTTTTAGATGCTTTATCATACCTCTTTCGTCTTTACAATGTGTATCTATGCTTTACCATGCTTTCACTGTTCTTTACTACATGCTTTTTATATCGTAAACCATTAAAATGATTTAGTATTTTTTCTAAACAATTGCATTTTTGTAGACCCCAGAGTCCAATGCATGGGGGGGTGGGGGGGAGTGGATATAGTATCTAATGTGGATGCTGTACTTTCAAGTGTTGTTGTCCTGCTTATAAAAGAAGAAGAAAAAGCTAAACGAAGGCACAAGTAAAACAAATGAAATGTTGAACTCAAAGACGAATATATGGCTTGCACAGTACAGAGCTCTTCATGGGTGCAAAGCTTCACACTGTGAGACAGCATTTGTTTTTCAAGAGACACAGGAGCTTTAGGTAACATATTTGTGCAAAATGTAAAACCAAAACTGGGCCAGGTGCATCTGAAACCTAAGTAATAGTTTTAAAAAAATCTAAAACATTCAATGACAACGTTTCGAGTGGAAGTCTTTGTCAGTGCCTTCAGTCATGAAGAAAGCACTGTTGTGAATTGCCGGTCTCTTTTGGTATCTGATTCTGGCATGGTGGAGTGAGAGTAACAGGCCAGTGGGATGTCACAGCTTCGTGGAAACAGGTTATTCTTTATTGCAGTTCCCTTTAGGGTGGATTGACTTGATGCAGCTCCACATTTATAAAAGTTTCTCATTGTAAAAGTATAGCAAAGTGTAATAAAGCAGCATAGTGAAAGCATGGTAAATCATAGATAAGCATTGTAAAGCACAGAGAGGTATGGTAAAGCATATTTAAAAACATGGCAAACCATGGTAAACTATGTGTAGTTTATTCATGGTAAAAGCATGGGAAAATGCAAAATAACTGTACAAATCTACCGTGGTAAACCTTTATAAAGGTGTAACAGGGCGCAACCCGGTGACCCGGCAACCCTGCACACCGCATGCAAGCGTCTGAATCACAATGCAAAATCTGCGTTTTAGAGCTGTTAACCTCATCTCACCTCACCAACAGGGGACCGAATCTGTAACCGTAGTGCATCACACAACGCTGCCCCTTACAAAGATACCACCTCTTGCTTTAGTTGTGCCAGATTTGCTGGCTCAGGAAGCAGAGCATATAGACAACGAGGACCATCAAGGAGACACAACCAGAGGTCCCATTACTTTAGCTTCATTCTGCTGACTCTCTCTTTCACTGATCATTCCTTAGTTCCAATTTGAGCCCAGTGAGGTAGGAGATTGTTTTGTGCGTGTTTGTAATTGACCTTGTTGTACAATTACCACATGCTGTGTCTTGGTAGATATCCAATTAATTATCTATCCAAAACAGCTCCCAGGGGGCAGCACACAATTGACCGAGCGCCTCCTGGGGTGGGGAGGGCTTAGGTCGGCTAGGGTGTCCTCGGCTCACCATGCACCAGCGACCCCTGTAGACTGACCGGGCGCCTGCGGCCCAGAGCTGTGTGGTCCTCTGATGCTGTAGCTCTGAGGTAGCTGCATGGCAGGCCTGCAGAGTGAAAAGAAGTGGACGACTGACGGCACACGTTTTCGGAGGACGTGTGTGTTTGTTTTCTTCTCTACCGAGTCAGCGGGGGTTGCAGCGATTCCAAAAAAAAAATAAAAAATTGGGTTAGGGTTAGGGTTAAAGTTAGGGTTAGGATTAGGGTTAAATAATGAAGTATGCAATTAGAGACTCTTGATGCAAAGTTTTACCCATCAGTTATTGTGAGAAGGCGCATGTGTCTGATAGTATGTGTGATGGGAGAGGAAACATGCTTCGGCGATGAAGAGGTTTGTGTCAGGAGGAATGCACACCATTATTATTATTATTATTATTATTTAATTTCTTAATTTCTTAGCAGACGCCCTTATCCAGGGCCTTATCCAGGGCGACTTACAATCGTAAGCAAATACATTTCAAGCTGCAAGCTGAGGGGAACACTGTAGGCTGATACAACACAGATATTATTATTATCACAACAGGCTCTGCTGGTATGCTGTTTCCCTATCATTGTTTATGGGTATTAATGCTGTGCTGTACTGTGTTCCCATTGTGGCTGTCCAGTGATGCAGCTTTGGTATGCCAGGGTACAGAATGGTTTGGCTTTGCAATGTTAAGTGCATTGCTCTGCTTACTTTTCTTACTGATCCAATTTTTGACAAATATAAATAAAAATCTGCTAAAGATCTGTCAGAATTGCAGTACATCTTATCTAGTGTATAGATGTCATCCTGTGCATAGAACGTGTGCCAGAATATGACAGAAGTGAAAGAAACAACACTTTATGTTTTAATAGTAGTTCCTGAGCACAATCTTTTTCTTTTTTCATTTATAAGAAGTTAATATGCTGTGTGCACGGCAACTCTTATATAACAGAACATACTGCGCACATTTTCAACAGCCAGAGCAGCTCAGCTTTGCTGTAATCTTTCCCAAACTGCACAAAATCTCATAACAGACACCCACACACACTCTATCCATCTTTAATGCAGACAAGAAACATGCAATATGACCGATGATTAAAATCTTTTGGTGTTCTTTTTGACTCAGTAATACCCAATGTTAGTTTCATGAACCAGATAGAATAGCTTTTATTGAACACTCGATAAAGGACGGTACAAACTTTTATTAGGGAATAAGGGACATGTAAATTCATATTTTTTTATGATTGGCTGAAAAGGTGTGGGGGTGGCAATCCTTCCTCTCAAAGCAAAGTTCAAAACGTACATACAGTGCTATTGCAATGGTCAGTGGTGTGTGATGCACTGCCATTGCGGATTCTGTCAGTGAGATGAGGTTAAAAGCTCTAAAACCACGAATGCAGACGAGCCCGGCTCTTTTGCATTGTGGTTAAGATGCTCGCTTGCAGTCTGTTGGGTCACCGATTCGGGCCTCGCCTCTGCCCTGTTACATTGGTGCCCGTGACCCGAATCTCGTAGACTGGCTGCAGCCAATCACTGAGGTTAAAGGGGGGAAGAGACTAACAGGCAGCGTTGTCTAATACACTGCCGTTACAGATTGTCACCCCCTGTCTGTAACTATCTATCTATCTATCTATCTATCTATCTATCTATCTATCTATCTATCTATCTATCTATCTATCTATCTATCTATCTAATTAAGCCTTTATTTAACTAGGAAATCACATTGAGATTAAAACCTCTTTTTCAAGTGAGACCTAGCCAAGAAAGGTAGCAGCAGTACAATAAAACATACTACAATACAAACATACAAATACAAAAATAAAATACTTTAAAAACAGAGACAAGTCATACTCAATACAATAAACAATCAGTTAGTGACAATCAATTAGTGACAGGTGTAATCAACTACTTAAAACAAGCACAACTTTCAATTGGATAATCATGCAGCTTACTCCTGAATTGTACTAAAGTTATTTGGGACTGCAACTTAAGTTTAGACTGTAATTCATTCCAAGACCATGGAGCAAAATAAGCAAATGATCTTTTAGCAGCCTCTGTACACACTTTAGGAACCAGTGCTTCAACCTTCACAATGCCAAAGAGGTCCAGCCAACCAAACCATATAACACACAATGATGAGTACTGTAACTTGAATTATATATATATATATATATATATATATATATATATATATATATATATATATATTGTGACAAAGCACAACTCACTCAGGTTCGTGCCCCTTTAAAGATACGACCCAGAACAATGAAATGGAGTTTTAAGCGCTGGTGCGCTATTTTTAATAAACACAAAAATCAAACAAAATAAACACCTAACTCCTCTTGGAGCACTAACTAACACACAGGAACACCCTGACTAACGCGGGACAGCTATTTTCCCGTCCTTCCCAAAACCACAAACTTCAACACACAGGTTTGACACCGCACTTACTTTTTCTCTCTGGCTACTCGGAGACAGAGCACCTCTTCTGCCTCCTTCTACTCAGCAGCCCCAAGCAGACTGCTTGCTCTCCTTTTAAACTCCCGCACCTGGGTCTAATTCCTTATAATGCCCAGGTGCGGATGATAATTAATAATAAAGCAATTAAACAAAACAATAAAACAATTAACAAACTAAATGAAACAATAAAGCAATACAACACGGTGCATTCTCACATGTTTTTTCTTTGCAGTGAGGTTTTAACCCCCTCCCTGCCGTCTCTCACAACCCGCTATATTACAATATATATATATATATATATATATACACACACACATATATATTTGCTCTAAGTAATACAGTATATGTCTGTTTCATACTGATATTTTGTTAGAGTAAAAGTTTCAGAGGATTCCAAATCTCCAAGGATATCAAGCAGAGGACAATGACTGCTCTATTCTTAAGCATGAGACATAGAATTTCAGTTTACACAGGGAAAGCACTGAGCATGATGCAATTTTAAAATGATTATCTACAGGGGCCTGCTTAAATATTTGCGCTGTTAAGTTATACGACTGGGAAGGGGTGCTAATGCCAATAAAAGAACAGCGCAAGACAATAGGAATGCACATCCAAGCAGGAAAGACTGTATAAAACAATATCTCCGGAACCTCGTAATCCAGTTTAACGGCTTGAGAAGGTCTAATGAACAGAGCGTTTGTGTGCAAGAGAAATACACACGCTGATCTGGAACCACATCTACAAATGAACTTGGCACCAATGCAATACTTAAAAAAACCCACTTGCAAAAAGCCTGTAAAGAGTAATGAATACTTCACCCAAAGACTCATAATACTGAATCACGAATAAGCTTTTTTTATGAATGTATCTTGAATCGCTGCTTATATTCAATAGGACACGTGTTCCTCTTCTTTCTGCTTGCTATGTACAGTAGGTCTCACATGTGCAGCTGTGAAAGGAACACATGTTTCTTTTAACATGTTTTTTTGAATGGTGTTTTTTATCTGGTACCATACCAGGTTAAAGAAATATCACAGCTGTTTTAACTAATGTTGCTTAGAACCACTTTGCATCACATTTTTTGTGTTACAGCTTGATGACTTTGTAAAACTCCGAAGTTAAAAGGACGCCTGTGATCTCAATAGAACTTCTCTCTAAGTACAGCTGGTACACCAGAGTGGAGCCATTAACCTCTTCCTTGCTGGGGGAAAGGTTAATGGTAAAGGGGTGTAACCCAAGGGCTCTCAGTCATGCATGTTATACACGGAGTGCATGTTATATTCTAATAATTACTGGACGTTCAGAGAATCTGGTTGCCTTTGTTACCACTATTACAAGTTGCTTCAGATCACACATTAAAATGCAAATGCATTCTAGTGCGAAGACCACAGAGGCAGTTTGGGAATGGCATGTCAACCCATCACTTCTGCAACCATGTATTGAAATGTATAATTAGTGTTGAATTAATATGTTTATATACATTTAAAATAAGAATCATGTTCTTTTTGTTTGACATGAAGAATCGTCCACAGAATGTCTAATAGCTCAAGGGATCTAGCATGGCAGATACGGAGCGGAATGTGCACAGGACTGTATGTATTCTCAGAATGCAGAAACCATGGCGATTCACACATGCCCAACCTGATATGTGCTACCTGTAGGGTAGATCTGCTTGGCCGAGAATCAAGCTGGCTGAATTAATCACCAATAAATGTGACATCTGCTTTATTTTTAACAGTAATATATGAAAGTGAAAGTGGCCATGAATTGAAAAGGGAAGGTGCAGTGGCTGTGTAGCGTCACAGATTGTTAGTATAATCTGAAAACAGTAATAGTGATACAATTCTTCATTCTAGTGACTTCATTCAAATAAGTATTCTTTAAAAAAAAAAAAAAAAAACAACACATAGCATAGTTTTTAAATTATTTTAAATCTATGTGTCCCGGTTCTGAACTTTGGAAATCTAGGCACTCTGCCAATGGACCTTTAAGGGCTTAGTTTGACTCTCACCAGCACAGGGCAATATGGGGGGTGCTGTGGTTGGACAGGATAATGTAAACATTAATATAAACTGTTAAACATTACAATATCTGATCCTAGCACACCCTACACACACCATCCCTGACATCTTTGCTATGCCTACTTCTTTCAATCTGAAAGACACTATGACATAGCCCTGATGTTTTCTGCACTGACAGCCTTGGTGTACATCAGTGTTGTACTGCGAGGGAGCTGAATGGCTCAGTGAGTCTTGAAAGTACATGAATGCATTGCGAGAACATCCCCCTCTTGCTGTATCAGGCAGTATGGCTGCGATTCACAGAATTGTGGAACTTAATCATCGCAGACGCCACCCGCGCAGTAGATTATTAAGAATTAATGCCAACATAAGAACAAACTTAAACCCATTAGATATACTTAGTGACAGAGAAATCATTAGACGATACTGGCTTCCACGGCATGCAATTCTAACTTTACTGGATTTACTCACACCAGATTTGAGGAGGAGCACTGAGCGCAATTGTGCACTAACTCCAGCTGTGCAATTGCTGTGTTCATTGCGGTACTATGCCACAGAAAGCTTTCTCCAAACTGTAGGAGATGGGCTGGGACTCAGCAAAGCGTCTGTAACGACAGTGCTTGTTAGGCATGCACCTGAGTACATTGTGTTCCTGAGAACACAGGCAGAATTTCATGACACTCACAGAGGATTCCATTCAATTGCAAACATCCCTGAAGTTATAGGGGCAATTGATGGTACACTAATTCCCATAATAACCCCCTGTCTGCAGAAAAGGCTACTCAGTGATAAATGTCCAAGCTATATGCAATCATGAGGGTGTCATCACGGACATTGTGGCAAAGTGGCCGGGGGGTACACACAATGCCTTCATATGGTCCAATTCCACAATATCTTTAGGCTATATGGCTAGTGGAGCCATAATTACAATTATTGGCAGCTACTTACATGAAGTGCCTGTAAGTACAATGTAATTACACTGTAATGAAACAATGATTACACATATAAATTACAAACTGAGAAATGTTGTCTGTTGCCTTTGTAATTACGCTGTATTTTCACATACGATTATGCACTTACAGTTAAATTACAGTGTAATTACAATGTGGTTAGAGACAATGTAACATATTATTATATTTAATCCTAAGGTTAGTTTGAGAAAGCATTTTGGTTTGGTTTAAAAATATACACGCATTATCATTTATTAATAAAAAATAAAATAAAATAAATCCTCCATATTGTAAATGACACTGACGCTGGGGTCTAATAAATGAAACAAAACGTTGGTGGATTGAAACACTGCTATCCTTTATATCATTAAATAGGACCCAGCAGGAGTTGTGCTAATTTGAAAAGACAGAATTGCACTAAAGAGACTCTTGTTAGATATGATCATTTTGTATTTTACGTCTTGATGTGCCTCTGCTAAGCCCCTGACGAAACCCCACTGTCTGAAATGCTGCTCTTCCCAAGGCGCATAGTTTAAACATTTCCTATGGGAGGAGCCCTGTGTTTTTTACCTTGAAGTATATTTACCCTCAAAGTAACCTGCAACTTGCATCACTAGAGTCTGCAGTGAGAATACGGCACTCACTGCAGGAATCCCAAACTTGCTATGACTTGAAGGCAGCAGGTATGAAAATGATAGCAATGTCTTTAAGGAGAACAGTCGGGGCTCTGAGTCATTGCCACTTAACAGGGCAGCCAAAATATTGATCAAACAGGTCCTACTACAGTGCGCTCAGCATGCATGTTACTGTCAAGACATGCCACACTATTGTTCTGATATGCTAGCTCAGGGTAGATTACCATGCAGTGCTTATGACACACAGTGATTCCCATTGCTCACCTTTTTAATGAACTTTATATTTCTATCAAAGGCTTAACATGGAATTACATCTTTCAAGGACTTATCTAACTCAAACTAATGTAACTGTACTGTCAGTAAATATAATCAGATCCGATTCCCTTTTCTTATGTACTATTTAGTGAACAGCATAATCTATCTAATGTACTTGCTCTGCGTACTGCATGGAAAGCAGACACTATTTATCGAGTCCCCTATATTAATGATATACCCTTCGAGATCAACGTTTGCTTGTTCTTTATTTTAGTTTTGAATATGCATTTTGTAATATTATTGATGCAAAATAAAAATATTACCATGCGATTTGCTTTGTTTTTGTTTTTGCACCATTCAAAGTCGTGTTTTGTATGTACAGTCTGAGAGCAGGGGCTATTTCAGACAACTGATGTGAAGCCTTCAAATGTGTCCCTCACATAACTTCATATGTCGAGCCAGGTCCTAAATAACTACTATATATATATATATATTAATACACTGCATCAGAAAATCTATCTGGCTCAGCGACTGAATGCACTTGTGCAATGAAAAACATTGGTTTGAAAGCTACCCTGCCTGTCACCCTCTGGATCTTAATTACTGTACATGAGGCACTGGGGGTCACCTGGGTCAGTCTCCTGAGATATTAGTGGTTACTTCCGTTAGAGAAGTTTTTTCACTGGCTGCCACTTACTGCATGCTGCTGAAGAAGGACAGCTCTTGACGGAGGCTGACTAAGAAACTTCAAGAGGGATATGGGATAGTATTATGAAAGCAAGTAACAGTAACTGATGGTATATTGCTTTCAACATGCACAAGTACTTGGCAATATAATATACAGCAGTTAGGTACAGTATACTTAAATGATGGGAAAACTTTGCAAATTTACTGTGGTAAAACTTTTAAAAGGGATTCAGTAAGCATTTAATCAAACAGATTAAATGGTGCAGTGTTGGTGCATTTCTGGAATACAGAATGCTGGTACAAGAATCCTAGGCTGTTTCGATTGAATCCCTTGTCATGAATCCTAGGCTGTTTCGATTGAATCCCTTGTCATGAATCCTAGGCTGTTTCGATTGAATCCCTTGTCATGAATCCTAGGCTGTTTCGATTGAATCCCTTGTCATGAATCCTAGGCTGTTTCGATTGAATCCCTTGTCATGAATCCTAGGCTGTTTCGATTGAATCCCTTGTCATGAATCCTAGGCTGTTTCGATTGAATCCCTTGTCATGAATCCTAGGCTGTTTCGATTGAATCCCTTGTCATGAATCCTAGGCTGTTTCGATTGAATCCCTTGTCATGAATCCTAGGCTGTTTCGATTGAATCCCTTGTCATGAATCCTAGGCTGTTTCGATTGAATCCCTTGTCATGAATCCTAGGCTGTTTCGATTGAATCCCTTGTCATGAATCCTAGGCTGTTTCGATTGAAACCTTGTCATGAATCCTAGGCTGTTTCGATTGAATCCCTTGTCATGAATCCCAGGCTGTTTCGATTGAATCCCTTGTCATGAATCCTAGGCTGTTTCGATTGAATCCCTTGTCATGAATCCTAGGCTGTTTCGATTGAATCCCTTGTCATGAATCCTAGGCTGTTTCGATTGAATCCCTTGTCATGAATCCTAGGCTGTTTCGATTGAATCCCTTGTCATGAATCCTAGGCTGTTTCGATTGAATCCCTTGTCATGAATCCTAGGCTGTTTCGAGTGAATCCCTTGTCATGAATCCTAGGCTGTTTCGATTGAATCCCTTGTCATGCCAGCCTGCTGTTTGTGTCTCTAAAATAGCGATTGTGGTTCAGAAAGGTGTAACCTGAAGCAGCTGCTAAGAGTCCTGACACAGCACTACTGTTAGTGTGGATCCACTCAACCGCTCCTTCTGTAATTACAGCATATTTGCACTAGAATAGTTCAGCTTACCAAGCTTATGGATGCAATGTATTTCCAGCTCTGTGATTTACTATTGCTTTTACCAGGGTACTGGTATAGAACTGTGATGTATTTACTAGCACACTGTCTGAATACAGCCCTTGTGATTACAAGTCAGACTGTTCCCCCTAATAATGTGAAGAAGAAGAAGAAGAAGAAGAAGAAGAAGAAGAAGAAGAAGAAGAAGAAGAAGAAGACGACACAATATTAAATCAAACACATTAAGATTTATATTTTCAGCTACATGTAAGCCCTCATGCTGTCTTGCCAGAAGACCTCTCAAGCATCTTCTGATACGACAAACAGCATGCAAACAAAGGATTAGTGGATCGGTGAAGTAACAAGAGATATTGATTAAACCCACGCACAGTTTGCTACACACTCCTAGACTCATTAGAGATCAAATCAGAGGTGTAATCTCCTTATAATTAACGTAGCATTATACTAATTATTCTGGGCTAGGAGGAGGCGATTACTTAATAATTGCCTTTAAGTGTGCCTGAGCTCTCCTAGCTTGCTCTGTGTTTAAAATGTGCTGGCTGCAGTATTATACATTATCAGCTATACCCTGTGGCTCTGTGGCTAACAGGCTGGGACTCCCCCAAGCTGCTGTTTCATTTGTTTTGTACTGAAGGCAAGGGCAGAGTCTGGGATCAGCATTATTTTGACAGCTAGCGACGGACCCTCCCTCTGTGTTACCTGCTACAGCAGCATATCAACATGCATTGTTTTGTAACTAATGTGAATGTTTCTGTGCACAGTGTCTGCTGCCTGTCTGGCGTACAGGATGCAAAGGAGCTGTTTCGTATAAGTTTTATATATAAAAAAATGTGTAATAATCAATAAAATATTTGAGAATCATAATCTATTGAACACAAGGAGTTCCACTGAGCCTGTTGCTGATTCCACAGTTGCCGGTGTCAGAGAATATATGTTCCTCACCGAATGTTTGTTGCCCCAGGAACAAATATTGGTTCCTACTAGGAACCAGTATTTGGGAATATTGGTTCCCCTTCCGAATATTTGTACCCCCTCCTCTTTCTTTGCATATAAGTCTATATCCATGCACTTTCAACTATAACCTCAACTAAGACCACTTTCCCTATCCCAAACCCTAACCCTGCCATTGGTAAAATAGTAACCTCAGTGGTAACACCGGTAACCCATTGCAGTATTGTATCAGTATGATAAACTCTGCTGTCCTTTTACCATGCTAAACTTTAATAAGGTCTACTGCAACCAGGCTGGAAATAAGATAGCATGACCCTTGGTTTATCTATGTATCTGTTTGTGTGGCAGTCAGTAGAGTAAACACTGGAAAAGACGCAGTGAGTGTCGGTTGGGTTACTATTTGTGCACACAAGATAAATATTTAGTTAAGAAAAGAAAAAACACAGGCGCAGGCCAATGACAAGCATTCTTCATAATGTTACTGAAGGCAGTTCAACAATTGATCTGTTATGTCGACACCAGGGATGGGAGAGCCACGCCGTTCTGGTTCTGAGACCTTCCAAGGGGTCATTCAGGGTGGCATAGAAGCTGAGGGTTATGCTTTCTGTTAATTACCAAGCACTCTGCTTTTAGAGGTCAACACAGGTGCTTGTGGATGGCAGTTGGTCTGAGGGTTAAAACTGTGAGTGACCAGGCCTGTAGGAGTCATGCTTTCCACATGAGATACACAGCACACCATTCTGTGTCAATGTGCTCACAGAACTGATTCATTTAGAATGTAAAACATCCTCTCTGATAAGCTGTAAATTATAAAAGTTTAATTTCCCCGTTGCAAGACATATAGAGCAGGGGTCTCCAACCCTGGTCCTGGAGAGCCCCTATCCAGCAGATTTTATA
Organism: Acipenser ruthenus; assembly: GCF_902713425.1. Classification (NCBI taxonomy): domain Eukaryota; kingdom Metazoa; phylum Chordata; class Actinopteri; order Acipenseriformes; family Acipenseridae; genus Acipenser; species Acipenser ruthenus. The sequence goes on along the minus strand of NC_081202.1, from coordinate 2,997,643 downwards.
GGTGTCTTTACATCATCAGTGGCTGAAGATCTGGAACACCTGTTAATCTTGACTAATTAAGCCAATAATTGTTTCACTTAAGTAAGTGAGAGATTGGTTGAAATGGAAAGCAGCAGCCCCAGTAGCTCTCCAGGACCAGGGTTGGAGACCCCTGCTCTAGAGTATGTGATGGGGTGAAACCCCTCACAGGTAAACAGTGTTTATGTTTGTGGTGTTTGTGTAAATACTGTCGTATTTTGTACCAGTACTTGTTTTCATTCACTTTCATGTTCCACAGCAGGGGTGTCCAATCCTGGTCCTGGAGGGCCATTCCACTCCAGGTTTAACAGCTGCAATGAGATAATCAACTGCTTCAGGGTCTGGATGGAGGGTTAATTAAACAATTTAGAACAGGGTTGGAACAAAGACCAGGAGTGGAAGGGCCAACGTTGGACACCCCTGTCCCAAAGTATAAATACATATAATTATTACACCAACCACAGAATTATCCTTATTTTCACATTTAAAAGTGTTTACTTTATTTCTTGCATGAATATTGAACTGTTTTAGTTTTGTTGTTAAATGTGTATATTAACTGAGCCCAGGGAAGGGTTGAGTCTGTGCCTTGATTTAAATACCATTTCCATTTGAGAATGCAGATGGAATGAAGAAAACTGTGGGTTTTGAATCACTCACACCCACTGTCAACAAACCATCAAGTGCAATGGAGCTGAATGCACTTGCAATAGATCGCTCCTTACCAGTACAGTAAGAGATATGGTGTTGCCTGTTTTTGCCTCTTCAGCTTGTTGCTTGAATAATCACTTATTGTCAAGTTTAATTATTACTTTTAATTATTTCATCTGCTTTTTCAATCAATCTTAGAACCTGCTTTAAAAAAACCTTAGGGTAGTAAAGAAAAGCAAAAAACCTATTATACTTTACTCCTTTACTCCTGCGATCACACAATCCCAGTAGGGGTGCATGTGATAGAAAACCTCATGCATGACAGGACACTCCCGGAGCTCCCAGACACAATTCCAGATGAATATCACCCATAATTACCTATATAAATCTACAGTATACAACTGTTGTAATTCCTTGTTTGCTGGCTTCCCAGATTCCTCACTGAAGTTATGAGGTCACGACATTGGCTTCCATTGCAGCGTCATGTTGATTTTAAAACGTTGCTCCTCACCTATAAGGCTAACCATGGTTTTGGTCCTGCCTATTTGTTACTTACAACTTACTAAATGGCTTGTACTCTGAGATATGCCCATAATGGTCTCTTGGTAATTGAAAGAACGCGATTAGAAAGTTATGGTACTATCTTTGGATAGTCCTTTTGGGACTGTTTGCAAAGGGGCCCAGTGCCAACTGCATCACATTGCTTGGTATTTGTGCAATGTGGAAAAATTTTCACGGTGAGCTAAGTCAAGAGCAGTAAGTTATGTCTCAAGTGGCCCAAGCTAATCTAAGCTAAACTATGCTGCACTTAACCTTCCCTCTGAAACCAACTTTTTTATAGTTGACTTTTCCCCCACTTTAAAGAGGTCACAATCCACACAGAACCAATATAGGCCAGGTTATACATTGTAAAAATGTTTAATTTCTGCGGGACATCACCTGTAATGGCAACTTCTTTTGAGAGAATCATATAATACAGCTATATACAGCTATATACAGCTAGGTAATAGCAGTTACCTAGTAAATGCATGTTATTATGCATAACTACAATGCACTTCATGTGTTATAGTTTATAACCCTAACCCTAGCCCTAACCCTAACTCTAACCCTAACCTTAACCCTTTTCTGATACATTGTTTATTTACACAGTAATTAGAGACACTTAATGGAAAGTGTTTCCGACGGTGGTAATGAAATGTACATTTTCACGGGACACCACCTGAAATGGAAGTTTATTGAGAGAATCATAGAACTGTGCACCAACTATAAAGACCCCATGCGAAAGATTGCAAACCCCTACCTGCTCCCCTCACAGGGCTGCTTCATATGCACACCGGTTGACTGTATTTCTGATGGTTGTGGTTTTCTTTGGCTGTGAGTATACATGGTTAAACTAGAACCTCACATTATCAATGTCTTGTTTGCCATCATGCCCATTTTTACCAGGACAGCGATAAGTAAAAAATCAATGCTCATCGATTGGTGTCAAAAGTGCAGCTGTCTTCTTAATTTCATTTGTAGTGTGAAGCCAGCGAAGCAGCATGGATTGCTTCAGCATTCACATACTATAAACTGTCATGCTTGAGTATCAGTCTTCACTGAAAGCTACTGCAAAGAACCCAGGAGTGTTACAATACAAGTGTTTACAAAGCAACACAAGCCACAGTCCCCACAAAGTGCATGGATTGAGTATTTTGAAGCATTCTTTTTTTTTTACTACAATAAGAACTACGGTAAAGAATGATATAAAAAAAAAAAAAAAAACACACACGCACAAACTAAAACAACAAAAGTCATTCCTGGAGTCACTACAGCACTCATTCCTGGAGTCACTGCAGCACTCATTCCTGGAGTCACTACAGCACTCATTCCTGGAGTCACTGCAGCACTCATTCCTGGAGTCACTACAGCACTCATTCCTGGAGTCACTACAGCACTCATTCCTGGAGTCACTACAGCACTCATTCCTGGAGTCACTGCAGCACTCAGAGTCACTGCAGCACTCATTCCTGGAGTCACTACAGCACTCATTCCTGGAGTCACTGCAGCACTCATTCCTGGAGTCACTACAGCACTCATTCCTGGAGTCACTACAGCACTCATTCCTGGAGTCACTACAGCACTCATTCACTGAGTCACTACAGCACTCATTCCTGGAGTCACTGCAGCACTCATTCCTGGAGTCACTACAGCACTCATTCACTGAGTCACTACAGCACTCATTCCTGGACTAACTACAGCACTCATTCCTGGAGTAACTCCAGAATAGGCATCGGTGTGGACAGAGATCAAAGACCTCCAGCCACTGGAGCCTGTCACCCATGAAGAACATACTTCCTAGCTCATTGATTACACTTCACTGCTGTGTATTAATCAGAGCCCAACAGAAGCACTTAAAGGCAGCATTCTGCTGGGTGTGATGGAATGCACATGATGGCAACAGCTAGACCAGGCTGGTTCGGGGGCACAGCAATTTGGTCATTTTGTTTGTCCAAATGCTGAATGGTTAATGCTAAATACGCTCCTGTGTGCCTCTCTACAACACAGTGCTGTTTGGAACTTGCGCTGCCTTGTAGTCAGGAGTGAAAAATAGGTCTGTGCTCCACAGTTCAGATGAATGAATTTCAATAGAGCCGCCTAACTGAAAGCCCTCTCACCCTGCCTGGCATGAGACTGCGTGTTGCGCATGTTGATTTGCGTGCATTGACGTTGGTGTGTGTGTGTGTGTGTGTGTGTGTGTGTACACATGCATGTGTGTCTATGAAAGCATGCATGTGCATGCATGGGTTTATGAAGCCGATTCTAGTATTGCTTCAGAGATGCACTACAGTATCCAGCTTGCTTACAAAGAAAAATACCAGGATTTTTTAGGGTCCTGTCACAAAGACGGCCGGAGTGGGTGGCGTCAGACCAGAGCCAGGAAATAAACAACAGAGAGGTGTGGTTTGGTGGAGCTGAGCGAATGGTTTCGCTCAGCATTTAATAAACAGAACAGAAAATAAAAAGGTTGTAAACATACAAAAACACAGGACACGGCACTTGCGGCCAAAATAAACAGGTAAACAAAAACGAACAGACACTTAACAAACGGTGCACGGAGACAAACAAACACGGTGAGTGAAAACACTTATTTACGTTCTTACTTTCTTTTACTATTTAGTTTCTCCTTCTCCACACTCGTTCTCCACTCACCGAACACCCAACCACGAGTGAAAGAAAATGTGTCTATATATACTGTTGTGCTGGGATTCAATTACTAATTAATTATTCACTTGAATCCCAGCACGTGAATTAATTCTGTGCAACCCCGTGCTCACATATCACATTTAACCAGCACGTGAAGTGATTTGTGCCCTCCTCGTGCCTAAATACAAATCTACACTTTTTAAATACACGTGAAACACAGACCCGTTTATATCCTGTGTACCAATGACTATACACCAACATTTACACACGCACGCACCATACAACACATAATATGCACACAGGGGCGGGGCACATTGCCACAGGTCCTCATTTAAAATATTGGCCATTATGCACTATTGACCCTATATTGACCCTTATGCACTGATCCTATCCATCTGTCTGTCACACTCTACTTTAGCTTGATTACTGTTCATTACTTGATTGATTTTCTCTAATGTTCTGCAAAAGCTCATACACTCCTAGCCTTCTGTAGAGCTTTCAGATTGCATTTCTAAAAATGACAAGTGGATTTCAGGAGACGCTGGTGTCCCTATGGTTAAACCCCCTTAATAATTGAAACTGTATTGTCTTGTAGTGTGGAGTTCACAGAAGTATGTGCTTATAGACTTCACATACGAGTATCAATGGGAGTATATTTTTAACTGCGTTTTGAACTGTATCACTTGTCCTAATGACACCAGTCTGAACCTCCCCTATGCCCTCCTAGGTGTGGTCAGACTTAATGGTGTTGATTACATAGTCCACCAGTGCTGTCAAAAAATGAGGTAAGAAATTCCTGTCAATGTTCCACCATTAGCTGTAACCTGCCTTGTCTATTTCCTGGATTTTATTTTCCATAACAGAGGATGTGCTGGAAAATCAGAACACAGAACTACGATCATTTTCACACATTGCATCTTTAGAGTAAAGAACAACTACAACTCTAGCACAGAATGACCATATCAGTGGTATTTTGTTTGATTGCCATATTACTAGGATACAGGTTTACAATTACAAATGTTTCCCATTGTAAAAGCATAGCAAAGTGTAATAAAGCATTGTGAAAGCATGGCGAAGCACAGGTTAGCATTGTAAAGACCAAGCAAGGTATAGTAAAGCATATTAAAAAACATGGCAAACCAGGGCACATTATGTTAAATGCATGGTATAACCATGGGAAAAGCATGGTAGACGCAAAAAGTGATTATAAGTGTAATGCTATGAAAAAAAGTTGTTGAAACAAAACTTCAGTACCGTCTTCGAACCCCCTAAATGATTGGTTTAATTTCTTACCATTGAAACATCAGTGAAGGTGTAACACTACAGAGCACTCCTCCTCCATGCTGGTGCACAGGTATTAGAGCTCCCAGTACTGCCCTGGTGATAGATACAGTGTCTCTTTCAGGGGAAATATGTCATTTACCTGTCCTGACCCACGCTTCCATTAAACCAGAGAAGAACAAATATTATAAACAAAAAGTTCAACTGCCGATTGATAAAGCACACAGTGGAAATGAATCTGACGCAATGGCTTTGAAACGTACCGCTTTAAAGCATGAAAACACAGCTTACTGAAAGAATAAAGACATTACAGTTGCTTGTAAAAGCTGAAACTGTTTTAACAGTTTAGATTAGACAGTAAGTGATGCTAAAGAAATGTACACCAGTAATTTAGCTGATCCTCCCTATTGTGAGTCACAGCGTCTGTCTAGCGTTCAGAAAGCATTTCTATCATTTTTCATTTGGTAGGTCCTTGTTTTGTGATGTGATGTCTGTTTGAGTATTACAGCAATGTTATCCTGCGGTAACTGGTTTGTTGTTGCTGTCATTGGGACCTTCTGGGACAGTCTGGTCTAAGCAGCATGCTTTTATCTCTGCAAGTACTTCCTTGAAAAAGTATGTTTGGAACAAATGACATGAATATGTAAATTGCTGACAAATTGAAAGAAATCCAATCCAAGATCTTTTAGGACCTGAATGTGAAGCAAATGCAAAGAGCACTTTGCAGATGAGAATAAGACTGAAAGAAGCAAGCTGCTCTTTAAATCCAAGGGTTTTGAAAATGATCAGGCCATAGGGATAATAATCAATACAAGAAGCCTGATGGCTGGGCTCCTTCTCGCTGGGCTCCGAACAGCAACTTTAAAGTGAATTCCTAGTTGTAGAATAAAACATGCAACTATACAGCAATTTCACGCAGTATCCTATTTATTATACATCTGGCATGTAAACTAATATATATATATATAAATCTTATATAACTGAATAATATAAATAAATAATATAAATAATATAAATAAATATAAATAATATAAATAAATAAATAAATCTTATATAACTGACCGGTGTAACATGCTTCTATTATGATATTGCTTAACAAAGCCAGGAGAGAAAAGCAATGCTACTGCATTCCAGTTATTATACCGGCTACTGCATTAGCTTCTGACCTCTAGAGTGGTTGTCTGCAGAGCCTGAGGCATGGTATTTCAGACAGACAGGCAATTGAAAACCCTTTCCCATATGTGTGTTGCAGTCACACCGAGGTCCAGTAAGGGTTTTCTGATCCCTGCAGTAAATGCTACTTTATTATTTATCTTACTGGATCATACTGTTACTGTACTCTACTTCTGATGGGGTGCTGAGGGAATATCAGTAAGTACAATTAAAAAAAGAAATTGTGCAGGCTTATTATTTTTTTAGAGAGGAGGTATTAAGCCCCATTGTTGAGGTAATTAAATGCGTCCAGGAAGCAGGTGTTTAACGCGACCCCCCCCCCCCACCCCCGTATCACCACACTTGGGCTTTAGCCCTTTAACTAAAAGAACTGAAACCAGATTGTTTACGACAGCCTTCTTGGAAGAGCTGTTCTTTTGTTTATGTGAACCTCAACTCAATTGAAACTGATTGGTGCACGAAGCCAAACCCAGAATGCCGAACCCTACCAAATTTAATAAGGCTGACAAATGCATAGACGGAAAGCTGTTTGGAAAGGGTCATATTTTATATTTATTTTAATGGCTAATGTTTCTCTTCCCCATATCTAGTCTGTGGCATCAATATTCTGAAAGCTGGCACTGTTCTTGTATTTTTGTATCTCTTTCCTCGAAGGGATTCTAGAGAAAACAATCTACAGATTCTCTTGTCTTCTTTCCTGTGTAACATTCTACATGTAGGTTTTATTTATTTCTTTTTACTTTTTGTTCTAAAACTTCTTTTAACTGTAACCATGTGAAATGAATTATTATGAGTAAAGGAGATCGGAAGACTTTGTTTCAGCTTTATAACTGAATTTACTTTATTGATCAAGTGCATCAAGCTCTGCACATGGAGGTGCTGCACTAATATAACTTCTATAATTAAATAAAGCCATGGCAATTGAAGCTATATATAACGGGCAGTGTTGTGTGATGCACTGTCATTTCAGATTCTATCCTGTCCCCTGTCGGTGAGGTGAGAGGAGGTTTAAATCTCTATAACCATGCATTGTGATTGAGATGCTCGCTTACGGTGTGCGGGGTCCCTGATTCACGTCCAGCCTCCACCCTGTTTCATATAGTACAAATATGTAGCTTCAATGCATTTCAAGGGGGAGAGGAAGCATGTGCCTACACCCAAAACAGAATTTAGACAAGGCAAACAAAGTGGACTGCCAACACTTTTTGAAAGTGAAAAGAAAGTGAAACTATGGAGTTGTAAGCACATACCGAGCAATACTATTTGATTGTAAAATTCGACATGATTGCAGAACACTGCAGTTTAAAAAAAAAAAAAAAAAAAACTTGCCACTTGCAAGTGCTCAGAATCACTGGTGTTCACCCTGTAATCCTGCAGACCAGAGAGACATGCTGTGCGCCTCCTGCACAGTACATACCTTTCTCTGCAAGGTTCAGTTCTAGCTAGTGAATGCTGAAAGATCTAGGTCAGGTCTGAAAATAAATGCTACAAGCAAAGCTATAGCTTTGTGCAATGGTGAGCATCCACTGCAGTAACACACTGTTCCACCCTTCTCTTTTACTCCTGCTGTCAAATTGAAAATACCAAGTGATGTGTGTTTAAGTAAAAGGAAACAAATTTCATTATTAAGGCATTGCTTGCTAATCTGTTTTCTTAGAAGCTACCAGTATATATTTCATGATCTGTCTATATATGTTGCAGTGAAGTACATACCACTATGCCCTGCAATACTGTAGAATGAATGTCCTCAATGCTCAAGGGATGCTTAGCAATGCTATTCCAGTCTACCAGCAGCCTTTAAATAGTGCAGCATCCTATAATCTATCTTTTGACACGTATTTACAGTTTGCAGAACTGAGCGGGCATCCTCAGAACATATTCAGCCAGATCCATACCTTTACACTGTAATGCAATTTGCTGTATTTCCTTATAAACTTACAAAATAAGTAACGCACAACAAAGAAGGTTAAATTAAAGACCCAAAGGTGTGTCCATGTTGTAAAGACCTTAATACAGCGCACCTGTCCCTTTGTGCATTAAAGGCCTTCAGAATCTTGGTCTAAAGCTATATTTTTGATCCAGTTACCCTCTACGTGCTTAAATACCAGCAGAGGTCATCTGAGGCTGCCCTCCTTTTATACCAACCCCTAAGGATGGCACATTAGGACTGTTCTTTCAGCCATTTAACCCCATCTCTGTGGAACTCTCTGTCTAGCCTAGGGACATCACCCAGAACCATAAAACACTTCAATTGTAAATCTAGTGACAAATCCTTTGACTACAAGTATTTGTATTTGAAGACATTGAGAAAGACTTAAGGTCTAGTCTTTGTCCTGGTGTACAGGGATGCTGATGCATGCATTCATAACCTCTCGCAGCTGCCAGACTGCTTTTCCACCCTCACCTTTCTCAACATATTTCTCCAGTGCTTACATTGGTTACCAGCGAGTTACCAAATTAATTTTAACTTATATGGTCCATCATGGACTAGGGCCACCCTATCTCCAAGAACTACCAACTGTGTATATTCTTCTTCTTCTTTGAGATGAGAAAATGCAGAATTCTCTTAGTTGTTCCAAAAAATCATCTTAAATCAACTGGAGCCAGAACTTTTTGCTATTGTGCTCCTTGTTTGTGGAACTGTATTCCAGATGATATTAGGCAGGTTGATACAATGAAGTCTAAATTGAAAACATATTTTTGTGCTTTTGTATAATTGGTTGTAGCTGGAGTGTATTGTACATATGAGCTCTCTTGTTTTGTTTTATAATTTTGTACAGCGCTTTGAGATGCCATGGCATGAAGGGTGCTCTATAAAAATATATTTGTATTGTATTGTATTGAAACATTTGTCATTAAATGTATAGTTTATTTTAAAAGTACTCCTCCCAAACTTTCACTTTGTTAAATAGAAGCTACATTTTTCTTTTGAATAATCTATGTAATTCTTCTGTAAAGTGCTTTGAGATGCTTGGCATGAACAGGCATTGTATCAGTTGAAGTTGATGGTTTTTAAAGGCACAAAAATGCAGTCCCTTTGGAGGCCAATTCCGTTTTCACTGTATAAAACAGCAGTTCTTCCAACTAATTCATCCTGCACCCAGGTCCTAAAGCAGTTAGTGATTCCCTCGTACCTGCAGCAGAACGACCTGTCAGGACTGGAGTAGAAACTTTATTGGATTCTGCAGCGACACAAATTCTGCTGTTATTATTTTTTAAAATATATTTTTTAGACTGGTGCAACACCAAGAGTAGTAATAATAATATAAACTAAAAACTTGACGATTAATAAATTATACTTGCCAACATCCCAGTCACACTCATTGTCAACAGCACTGAGAATAGAGGCTATGTTGGTTGGAAGCTTTCATTTTGTTCACATTACTACCTCCCCACTACACCACATTGGCAGGGACCCAAGACCTGTTATTTACAGCACTGCAATTTCTGTTAATGAAATAAATCAAATAACTGCAACCTGTAGGTTGGAATTTGTCTGCTCGATAGCTGTTAAAATGATCTAAGTGTAAAACGATACCGAGCGACCAGACCAAGAATGACTCATGTAGCAAATGGGGCTTGATAGCCATGATTATATACCACTGACATGTCAAATAATGTTAGTATTGAGGTGCTATTCTACCAGTGTCATTGTCATTGTCATTCTATCATTGCCCATTGCCAATGCGGCGCCACCACTGCCTGCATTGCCATTATAGTAATTCTACACAAGAAAGTTCCCCCAAGACGCATTGTGCCAGTGTAATAACCTACAGCACATCCCTCGCCAGCACAAAGCAGTAATGTGGATTCCGATAGCTCAGCCACCTGGAGCCAGCCGAACAATGGCTCAATATAAATAAATGGGGAAACTGTGTTTGGAACACTTCAGGAATGTCAGTAAACATTCAAATCCCAAAGTGAATCGAAACCGATAAGAGCTACTGTGTATTTGGTTTCGATTGCTGAAAGAGTGGCGCGTGGTTTGAGTGGAGACAGTTTTCCACCCAGCTGTTAGCTGTAACCTCTTTAAAGTGTCCAAGCAAAGGGGAAGCACAGACTATGAGCTGAACTCTTGAGATCTGAGTGGAGATTCATAAGTACATTCTGTTCCCATTGAAGCACTGACCCTTCCATAGGCTTGGTGTCAGTATAATAAACTGAGACTGCAACACAGCTGTTTATTAACAACAGGATTGATCCTGCTGGTCACGTTCATATCCCATTTACTTGTCTCTCCAGCAGGGTTTGGAAATATCCCTAACAGCAGTGCATCACACAAAACTGCCTGTCCTGTGGTTTCTAAAACACAGTCTGTATACTATATAGCATGTGCAAATCACAGTCCTAAAATCTGTAAAAGCTCATGTTTAGAAAATGCTGATCTATGCCTGTATTTAATGTGTAACAGGGGAGGCTGGGTGCGAACCCACTACCCTGCAAAGTGCATGTTGCTGAAGCTGACCCCCTGGGATCCTTCAAGAAGCTGCTTGATGAGATTCTGGGATCAATAAGCTACTAACAACCAAACGAGCAAGATGGGCTGAATGGCCTCCTCTCGTTTGTAAACTTTCTTATGTTCTTCTGTGCTTATCTTAACTGCTATGCAAAAGAGAACGGCTTGCCAGCATTCGTGGTTATAGTGCTTCTAACCCAATGTCTTAATGGTATGGTGTGACAGGATGGACGTGTGGTGACATCAGGCCAGAGTGAAGGAAGGAAGAAACACGGACACCAGTACTGCAGTGAAAAAGACGCTGCGGCGCCGTTTATCTAAACCACAAAAATAAAATAAATATTTAAACAGAAAACACTGCTCACAGAGCGAAAATAAATAATTAAACAAAACAAATCACGAACACTACAACCGGTCAGGCTGGGCAATCGCCTTCACTGATCCTATCCTTGGTTTAGTTTCGTTTTTTACTTCTTGCTTGTTCTCCCGTACTCTTCTCTGTACACCCACCACGAGTGCAGAGAGCTACAGATTTATATGCAGGTGACCATCTCCCGATTTAGCAACAAATTAATCACTCAAGAGAACGGACAAGCTAGTACACGAATTACTCCAAAACAAATAGAACATCAAGAAAATGCACTTCAGAGTAAAACATGTCAAGATTGCTACCGGAGGGGAGGAGAAGATGCTAAACGGTGGTTGAATTTAGCGTGAATTGGGCTAGATGATTTGTAATACGGTGCTCCACGAGTAGAATTCAACGCAACACTTACTGTACATTTATTAGTGCACAGACCCATAAAAGCAAGATCTGAGCCAAGTTTTCAAGCACATATCACCTTTGTTTTCTAATACATGTTTTATTAAGTTTTCGCCTCAATTTGAGATACCCAGTCTCAATGCCACCAATCAGAAGGACTGAAGATGGAGCTCTGTATTGTGTACACTGTGTATATATCCATACACTGAAGATGGAGCTCTGTATTGTGTACACTGTGTATATATCCATACACTGAAGATGGAGCTCTGTATTGTGTACACTGTGTATATATCCATACACAGTACTTGTAGGTTACTGTAGGTTTGGTTAGTTCACTAAGCCTACAACAGAGGTGTGGCAAAGTGGTTTGCAGTGCGCAGGTGTAGAGGTGATGCGATTATGAAACAGAAGACAGACAACAAAGTTCACGGTCCAAACAGACGTTTATTTTGTAATCCCGGTGTGGTGACCGCAAAGAATAATCCCAGGCAATACACAGCAATATAATGAGGTACATACCCCTGTCTTTCTTAAAGCACCTTCCATTGGTTATCATTCAAGGTTGGCAAATCCCACTTTTAAGAGCCAACACCGAATCCTGCTTTGAGGTGCCAAAGACTAAGCCTTATCTTTTGAAGGTCTAATGCCCTTCCAGAATTATACTGTGCGTCTGAGACAAACTTTTAAATCTTTCACTTTTAAACTCTACAGTTTCCCTGTAAATAAATACTTATCTTTATTACTGCAGTAAAACTTAAATAAATGCAACACTGTGGCTTTTTAAGTTTTAAAAATGTAACTCTGTCCAGAAGTTGCTTTTTCTTGTGTAATACAAAAGCCTCTGTATTTTTGCTTACAAACATCATCCCAATTAAAGTTGCTACCTTCCTGATAAGAGCTTATACTGTAAACTCGTATGATTTAAATGAAATGCTCACTTTGGCTTCCAAGATGTTAAGTACATTGTAACTGTGTAACAACTATGTAAATACACAGTAAATAGAGACACAATGTAAAGTGCTACCAAACGTCGTTCAATGTGGTGGACAACACAGAACAGTGCTTATGTCTGTATGATATGTTGTGCTTTAAATGAAGTCAGCATAATAATAACATCTTGGCCTAATTATTTGCTACAAGATATTCCGCATCATGCGTATGATGCTTCAGCTGCATTGGAAATGCATCAGGATATCAATAATGCAAATATATTGAAATCCCCTGAAGGCCTGGTTTACCTTTGTAAATGCCAGCTATATTTCTAGGAATTAACAATGAAAGTTGTGTCCAGAACTGCAGTTCCAGGGAGTCCCCGATGGAATCTCGAGTGTGTAGTAAATCATTCAAATGCCTCTCTCAGGCCACCTGCTTCTCACACTCAGTATCCAGAGTCAGTTTACATTGACACACCAGCCAAACTGGCCAGGACCATAGGCAGTGTTGTCTTCACTCTCTGGAAAATACCAGAAACATCTCTTGTTGTTTCCCTTATAAAAGTTTCTCATTATGAAAGCACAGCAAAGTGTGGTAAAGCACAGCAACACTATGGTAAAGCATAGGTAAGCATTGTAAAATACAGAGAGGTATGGTAAAGCATATTTAAAAACAAGGCAAACTATGGTAGATGCATAGGATAAGCATGGAAAAAAAACGACAGTGGCAAAACTTTTATAAGGGTTGTTACTTCGGTTCAGTTCAGTGACAAAGTTGTCTCTATATTTTTGGAAAAAAATACATTTGAGCCAAGGTAGAAGAGTCAGTAGCTTGGAATGTCATTTCCATTTCTTTCTTTCCATTTCACTTACTATTGTTCTGTGTTTGCAGTCATTCTGACTGGGTTCTGTTGATCCTATATTGAGTTATTTTTCTTCTCTAAATCTGCCAGTAATGAACAGCCCTCCTCATTCCAGTCTGCCAGCCTTACCCACTCTACATTAATAGAGACAGCGAGTAGGTAGGGCTGGCAGAGCTGAGAGATCCCCAGCTCAAGCTCAAAGCCAGTTTAAAGCCAAAGAAAGGCATATTTAGAAAAAAAAAATATTTAAACTCAAAGCTGGAGCAACATAACCCAGAACCATAATTGCAAACACCATAATACATAATGGGGACACAATATTAACCCACTTGTAATTTATTTTATTTACAATACACAGGGTGAAATGAAATGTTCCGTATTTTCCACAGCAGCAGACAGGTGGTGCCCGGTGTTTTCAATCACTGGGACATATGCAATGACGTTGATTGCGATCACAGGAAATCTGCTTAAGGAAACTGTCTGCATTTAATCAAATCCTCTGTGTTTACATAGTTATGCAGCACACTGTATATAAGCTGCCTGCATGTGGTTTGGGCTTGGTTGAGTGTTTAGTGCTTTCCTATTGTTTATAAAATTCCATTGGCATTGGCTAAGACCTTGTCCAATCCAGAGGGCCCACATGACAGTTTGGGACACGTTTTTTGAGGGGCACGTTTTAACAGTCTCTGTTCTTACTTACAAGTAACAGAAGAAACAAAGAGGAAACCTAGAGACATATGACACCTGTTTCAAAATGTTAGTCTGATTCTCTATATTAAAATTAGTAGCTTCAAATGTCAATTTGATACTGTAGCTGTTTTATGTTTCCCTTAATATATTATGATGTTTGCAATCAATCTTAGTGGTTCTGTGATCTCTTGCTCCAATATGGAAATTGTGGCATTTTTCACGAAATCTGTCTTTACCTGTCTTTACCTGTCTTTGAGCTTGTCTGCTAGGTCTGAGTGGGCGTGGCTAGCAGTTGAACAGCCACATGATTTAAATGGAATGAGGAAGTCTATTCAGTCCTGGCACTTAGGATTCTCAAGGTAACCTCAAAGCAGCTCTAATAAGGCTTATGTTTCCCAATCAGTTAACATCCTGCATGTTGATTCATGTCAGGCTAGTAGATCTCTAAATGTCTCAGACTATAGTGTTGCTACCTGTACCATCACACATTATAAATCACACTTTTTATAAAAACACTTTTTATGTTTATTAGTAGTTTCTGAGTGCAATCTTTGTTTTTGAGATTTATAATAAGTTCATATGTCCTTATTTTAACAGAAATGATTTTGCACAGTGTTATGTTAAAACTACAAGAAACTAAGTCAAGCAAGCAAACATTTGGGCTAGTGCCCTGTTTTAAATTAGAATTCTGATTGAGCGTTTGGATGTTCTGGATGATTTAACACAGTTTGAGCAGAAAGAACCACTAAGCCACACTTTGAGGTCATCTTCCCCAAACTTCAAGACATGACATCTCTCATAGTAATTAGAGACACCCTACACATGATGTCTCACCCCTGTGTGTGGTTTATAATTGCAGCTGTTCCTCATTTCAGTAAGCCACTGGGGTGTGCACTATGTCCACATCAGGGCGCAGACACAGTCAACAGCTTTGGCCTCCTTGCCTCTTTAGACTGCACCTGGCTGTGTACACAGCGTCACAGATCAGACACTGAGCTGCTCCTGCATCTCCCCGGGGGCAACCCAGCAGTCCTGTTTGAGGTTAAGTAAACCAGCAGTGCGCTCCATGAAGCTTGTGATTGCGTTTAATCGTCTCCTAAGCTTCCTGCAGGCTTTTAATGTGTGCATATTGAGGGATTGAGGAGGGCTTGTATATAGTGTTTGTGGAGCCAGAAATATCTGTGCAAAAACCTCAAATCCCCTGCTGTATGGTTTTATCATGTATAGCGGTGATCAAACCTTGAGGTTATTAAACAAGCTAAGGCTTCACAAAGGCTGTGTAACATTATATAATCATCAGGGATGCTGGTTTTCTGCAATAAAAAAACAAAAAAAAACATTATTCTCTAATATAAAAACACGATTAAAGTAAAACTTTACAGTTGAATTTCCCCCACAGCATAGATAACCAAGTAATAAGTTTAAACAAGAATGAACACAGGGTATATTCACTGTTAAACATCAACAGGAAAGCCTGGTTAATGAACTTCTGCACACCGGAACCAGTTATACTGGACATACAGTCACCTCCAAAATTATTGGCACCCTTGATAAAGATGAGCAAAAAAGACTGTATAAAATAAATAATACCAGTACTGAGCTATATTGTAATTTTCCAATTGAGGCTAGACACAACCGGTGACCATGTACAGTGCAAGCTAGTGTATTAACCACTATGCAAAAGAGCTTGCCTGCGATCGTGGTTATAGGGCTTTTAACCTCATCTCATCACACTGCCCGTTACAGAAGCATTCTTCATATGCTGCAACATTATAGTAACACATGTTATGAATATTTTTTGCATTTTATGTCGGTTTTCAAATCTGTTATGTAGCGTTTATGCCGGTGTTTTGAATGCTACATACAGTCGTATCCAATTCAAACAAAGAGTTACCTTGCATTTTAAATCAAGGTGTTGGTGCTCTGTGGTTGTTAGAGAAGACAGGAATATTTACATGCAGTGGATCTCATTGACTGCGCTGTATACTGATCAATACACTCCCTAGAAGTAATTATTCATCCATTTCATTAATTAAAACCAGCCAAGGCTTTTTCAGCTAACGATGTCAAACTCAGACTGAGCTATTTTTAGAAAGCGAGGAGAGATCAATATAGCCTACATTAGACTGCATTATATATATTGTGGTTTCACCAACAGTGGCGTTTTTGCCTGGAAACATCTGATGGGATTCATAAAGACAGTTCACATTAGCAGATCAGTAGCCAGCCCAGAGATACATCAAGGGACTTCAGAAGAGGTTTTCTTTTTTTTTTTTTTAGCAATTATGGATGATTCGTGAGCGAAATATGACAATAACTTGTTATATTTGAGAAAATACACATGTAAAATGACTAGAAATGCTAGAAATGTACTAAAATTGTTTGTTGTTTGACGCTGGTTGCTGCAAAATCGAATACAGTCAGCACGCACATATCCGACCCTATAAAATGTTGACTTCAGTGATGGTTAAACGCGTGTGACGCATATCTGATTATTTCATTTTGGCCCGTTCAGGGAACACAAAAAAGATACAATATCAAAAATACATACAGTAGCTGAAAGGACTGTGTTTTAAAATAATTAGGCTTCCATTTAGATTATTTTTTATTATCATGTATTTCTTAGCAGACACCCTTGGGAGTGAGATGTACTGTAGTTGGTTTTGTTGGTACAGTACTGTATTTTCAACAGAAGTAGTATTTTAATCTAGAACGATATGATTCTGAAAATATCACTAGCCAAAAGAGATGACTGTGGACACGTGGACTGTAATACAGTACATACTTTGAAATCCGGTACCTATTGTAGCAGTATTAATGACCCAACAGCAAAGTGAAATCAAAATGTTCCCCATGCACAGAACTGTGTAAAAGGCAATGCAATTTATCAAAAGATTAAAAAAAACACCAGTTTCCAGAACTGAAACAGTATCCAAAGTCAGTTTTCAAAATTGCAGAATATAGTGCTCGATAAGGCACTAAAGTCACAGTTCATTTGCAAATGAAAATGCACAAAAGCAACTAAAGATTACAGATTTTTAAAAAAATGCATCACAGTATCTAAAACTGTTTAATGATTAACTTTTACATTACCATAGCTTGTCTCGTTTGCTTTGTTTTTGCTGCATTTTCGTCATGTGAAATTGGAGGGAGCGCTGTGTAACTGCACAATAAAGACAGACTGATCTGGCATGCAGCGAGAAAAAAAAAAAGCTGTTATAGATATATACAAAATCGCATTTTTGTTGTGTCCAGTTTCAATCAGTGATTGTTTTGACCTTATCTAATGCTTTAAATGAATTATTTGACTCCTTGATCTTACAGTACATGACACTGAGAAAACTGTGGAATGCAAAACTGCAACCTTTTGTTCCCTTCACATTAAGTAGAGCATCATAACCCTTCAAGCCTAAACTACACGTCAGTAGTGAATAATGACCGCCTGGTTTGCCATTTATGAGCAGTGGAAAAATCTTAATGTTCCTCATTCCATTCCATTAGTATGGCGACTGTACTCTAGCTCAGCATGTGAGCCAGTGTTAAGAAGGAGTTGAATGCACATTAACCAGAGACTTCCAGGGGAAATGAAGCTCTGCTACTCTTGGGCTTGCTCAGGACATTTGAGGGTTTTTGTGAATGCATCTCGGGTATATCTCATTGTCTACAGTGCTTGGTTGTGAATCGAGCCACATTGACAGTAGGGATTTGTGGTTTCCTGATTCCAGAGATATTAACATATACAACTTCCCCTTGCTGATTGGCCATCCCAATTTTAGGGCTGGAACTAGAAGGTGATGATTGGTTGCTTATATTGAGTACACAGTGCGCTTCTGTGAAAATGTTCTTATTTCAATCTTTAAATTATTCATAGATAGTACATATCAATTAGGAATATCACTTTGTAAACATAATTTAAATAATGCTGAGAGGATCACCACAACTGTATACAAATTAATAAAATACATTGTTTAAGAGGCTTCTATAAATCTGTTAATAGTAATTGCATTTGCCAAATATTAGTAATTCATGTATGATTTCCTGCTATTAACCAACATATGATTTCATATTGGATTCATATCTGTAGTTTAAGCCTCTATTGCACTTACACTATTCATTCATCAGGAATAGTTTCACCAATAACAGAAGGAGTGGAACGTTTGGTTTTATTTTTAATAATTATTATTTATTTTTTTTGTTGTTGAATTGATGTTTAATTATAATTAACTTGACATGAATTCATGCAATTAATTACATCTATCGACACAGATTATAAATCATTAGAGTGGAATGGCACAATTATCTCTCTGCCTGAATCAGACGCTGTTCGGCTTGCAGCAGGTCTGCAATTATAATTACTCCTTTGGGTCTTGATTGAAATACCTGCAGCTTCTCTGGAACGAATTTAGGCAAGCAAACACTGGAACACCTGTTTGTTAAATGATTGATGTAACCTGGCCAGTGTTTTCCTTTATTTTGATTGCTAATTTGAACCCCCTCCCCCATTTGCCAAATAAGATGTGAAATACTAACCCTATCCTCCCTCACCTAATCAGACTTCTCCTAGCATAAATAATACTGTAAACACCAGTGAAGACATGGCAATCAAACCACACCTTGGGGTAGATGTAAGTATAGGCGCAGTGCAAATAATTGAAGATGCAAAATTCAAATTGCATTGCGTTCAGGCAATTATTTTGCACTGCGCCCTATGTAAGCTTAAGAGCAATGCAAATTACTCAACACACACAAATAATGATCTTCAATTATGATAATGAGGGTCTCAATGAGCGTATCAGCCAATTTAGCGGCCACACGTGCAGCCCAGAGGTGATGGAGTTAGGAGTACAGAGAGCAATAGGTGCTGTATGACATTCGTGGAGCACGAAAATACAAACCAAAAAAAAAAAATATGTCAGAGGAAGGGCAGCAAAGACCTCTTGGAGCACGGAAAAGAAAAGTTTACTGAGAAGGAGCTGAGACAAGAGCCAAGTGTCGCTGCATCATGAAGTGCCATCCTGAAGCCAATGACAGGTCTCTGCAGGTGTGTGCTTTTATACAGCTCTTAATTACTCACTTCTACAAAGTTTTTGGAGGGTCAGCAATTGCCTAAGTGCAAGGCAAAATCTTTACATCACATTATAATGTTTGCGCCCACTTAGTATCTAGATCCTGCTCAATTCCATGCTCTTTTCTTCATTTGTATGCATTTCAATATCATTTTAATAGTTTAATGATGGCAAAGTGCAAATTTGATAGCTGGTGCAGAACGTCATGTGAACACCATTCTTTACATACGACA
The DNA here is from genome assembly GCF_902713425.1 of Acipenser ruthenus. NCBI lineage: Eukaryota > Metazoa > Chordata > Actinopteri > Acipenseriformes > Acipenseridae > Acipenser > Acipenser ruthenus. Next base: position 2,978,334 of record NC_081202.1, on the reverse strand, counting down.
CTAAAATCAGACCTTACGGCTGCTAAACACGATTTACGGCTGCATTATGGGGGTTTTGCACCCGCTAATCACTTTGTGTGTATCCTTACATCTACCCCCTTATGTGGTTGAGTCAACTAATATGCTTGATTTCTCTTACTGTACACCTATGATTGTTTTTGCTGTTAACATACACTGGACAACTGGTCAATCAATAAATCAATGTGCTCAATGAATCCACCTGCAAGGTGAGGTGAAAATACAGTGCTGCAGCTTGTTCCTGCACTGACAGTGCACCGAGTACAGTGCTGCAGACAGGCGAGTCAGGGCTGGTAGGCTGGAGGAGCAGCTTGTTCCTGCACTGACAGTGCACAGAGTACAGTGCTGCAGACAGGCGAGTCAGGGCTGGTAGGCTGGAGGAGCAGCTTGTTCCTGCACTGACAGTGCACAGAGTACAGTGCTGCAGACAGGCGAGTCAGGGCTGGTAGGCTGGAGGAGCAGCTTGTTCCTGCACTGACAGTGCACAGAGTACAGTGCTGCAGACAGGCGAGTCAGGGCTGGTAGGCTGGAGGAGCAGCTTGTTCCTGCACTGACAGTGACACAGAGCTCTGGAGCTGCAGGGCTTGCGTCTCCCCTTTAAAAGAGCCTGAAGACAGCGAGCGATTTTGTTGAGCTTGTGTTTGCCAGCAATAGAAGTCAGCAAAGAACCTGACCATCGTCCAGCTGTCACAGTCTGTGAATTGTAACCAGGATTCTAAAGGCAGATGCCAAGTTCTGGCATAGTAACATTTTTACTTTTCTGCTTCTTTTGAATTGTAATCAACTGTTTTAGCTCATATCGGCAGTATACATCCATTGAATATTTGTTTTAACCAATGGCTTCTGATCTTGGTTAAATAAGAGATAATTCGTTTCGGAGGCTGACGCATTCTTCATGAATGCTGCTGCTAGTCCTCAGACTGAAATGTAATGTATCTGTCAGATCCTGATAGTCCTGGCCTCTGGAGGTTTAATGGTTTAACTAATTATTACACAACCTCTAAGGCGGGCCCCTGAAGAGAACACTTAATGAATGTAGGCACCAACCATCTCCAGTGGTCTATTGAAGCTTGAATCATTAAATCTGATCTGACATAATCTGATAATATTTCACATTTCACAAAAATTCCATATGGCTGGTTTCACACAACTTTATCCTAACTAATCTGGGGCTGTGTAATGTTATATTACTGTAGGTAAGCTACTTTAAGATTAGTGCTAATATTATAAAACCAGCCGTTAATGAGTTCAGTTTTGGGGTCACCCTTTTTAGTTTATTAGCTATTAACAACTACTGTAGCTTACTAATACAATAACAATCAGTGATAGTTAATACAAAGATATACAGTACAGTGAACCTATTAATAAACTACAAAAACATATATAATAGGATAAAAACTGATCTAATTTGCTAGAGTACTACAGTAACATCTTAAAAAACCTTTTAAGAAATTGAACCCAGTTTCAATAACCCAGTATGGTCGAGTTGGAATCGATATTCCTCAAGCAGGGATTTGATGCTTTTACAGCGGGGTCAAGTGAATGCAAAATAAACAGTGATCTCTGATGCTCTTCCACTGGTTATTGGTTTTAGCTTGGACAGGGTGGCATCACTGGTTGCTATACCAAAACGTACGCAATCTATTGGGATCTGCAGTCTGGGAGGTCCAAAAGTGGGTCAGCCTGGGGCAAGATCAATGCACATGCACAAGGAAATGCTTTAAAGCCACTATCTCTCAATCACATTTCACCTGCTTTGGAGCCAGAGAATCATTCATCTGAGACCAAGAAAACAAAAGAACAACAAAGAAAACTGCCTTCAATATATAACCCTTGAAAGTCATGGAAACCATATATTATAAAGCCCGGCTAGCTCAGTCGGTAGAGCATGAGACTCTTAATCTCAGGGTCGTGGGTTCGAGCCCCACATTGGGCGAATGTGTTAAGAGGCTGTGTGGTCCAGTGGTTAAAGAAAAGGGCTTGTAACCAGGTGGTCCCCGGTTCAAATCCCACCTCCCAACCTCCGTCTTTCGGGTGAGATGTAGTAAATAACTCTGCAGCTGATGCATAGTTCACACACCCTAGTCTCTGTAAGTCGCCTTGGATAAAGGTGTCTGCTAAATAAACAAATAATAATAATTATATACAATAACAAATGGGGCTGAAGTGAATTACTTTAGGTAAGAATTTCATCTTGGGGTTCTTCGCTCTCGTAGTTTATGGTGTCACCGGAACCCCTCGAAGCAATTAAAACCTTATTAGTATATATATATTATACTGTATGTACAGGTTACAGACAAGCATTATACAAGGGATGGGACCCAAGGCTGCTCAGTCAAGCCGCTGTATTTCTTTTAGCATCACTACCATTATTACTAGAATACTTTGCTTCTTGTGACTTATATTTACTACTTGTACTTTCTCTCCCCCCACTATCATACATGTACACAGTGTGACTGATCTACTCCTGATGACTGCTGAGTTAATAATACTGACACCAGCGTAAGACACGTACAGTACTTGCCTTGACTTTCACTCTGGCCCATAACCAATAGCATAACTTTCACGTTGAAGTTGTTTATTTTCAGATAGTTTTTTTTTATCCAGTTGGAAAACATTTATAGGTTTCAAGTCCAGGATGATTTCTTCGAGAGGATTTTTGGACAGGGAACAAGCAATCCACCTGGAGCATATTCTTTTCCGTCGTGTTTCAGTCTGATTTTCAATTTTAATTATTTCTGGCATAAGCCAGCACTGTGGAGGCTGAAGCAAATCACCAGAGTGATTATGTTTACCCTGCTGTGTTTATCTGAAAGAACCCAGGTCAGAAACACAGTCTCCCTCCCTCTCTCTCTGCAGGGTAACAATCAGAATGCAAGCCTCCACTAGCCTGCATAATAAATAGGAGCTAAGTTTATTTAATCAGCAACAGCAAATAATTACAATTTAATATTGTTTCTGTAAGTGTTGCAAAAGCGTTTAGATTATTTCTTAGTGTGTCTGTTTCACGTGCAGGCCAGCGATAGGCTTAGTAACTGCATTAAAACATAGATAACAAGATAACAAACACAGACAGAAAGCAGAGCTCTACAAATCCTAAACAATCAGGTTCTGTCAGCACTGTACATTAAGTGTCTCTAATGCTGTGTATTTACACAGTAGTTACTTAGTAAATACATGTGTACTTACACATAATTACAATGTCATTATGCATAGTACAATGTATGTAAGTACACCATTGTCTCAGAAATGGGTTAGGGTTAGATTAAGAGTTAGTTATATCGTGCAAATAATTTACACATTAAGCACATTGTAACTATGCATAATAACATTGTAATAATGTGTAAGTGCACATGTATTTACTAAGTAACTACTATGTACATACACAGTAATTAGAGACACTTGATGTAAACTTGATGTTAGCCTCAGTGTCTAGGTAAGAAGCTCAGATTTGTCTTGTTAAACTCATAGCAAAACCAGGAATGGATCTGTGAGGGAGGAGACCCTCACATTTGTCTCCGTATGTATCTGGACATTTTCTGCAAATTGTTTTTTAACTGTTTGTGTATTGTGTTGCTGAACCTTGGGTCTAGTAAGGAAAATAATAAAAACAAAATTCACTTACCTGGTGTATCAGGATTGGAGGCCTGTGGTTGGGAGTGTCCTGAAAAACAAAAGAAAGGTTAATCAAGAGTACTGTTTAGACAGTTGGTTTGGAAGGGTGCACACTTCCAGAACAATGTATTGCAGTACTATTGTTAAGATAAAATGAACAACAGTTATTTCAATGTGCATGTTTTTTGATATGCAATGGTTTAGGTAACCTGAGTTGGGTGTGGTGGTGTGGTCCTCCATCTTGACAGGAAGTGGGGAACCAGCCATGTTGGTGAGGGAAGCTTTTATTGACTTCCCTGGGTACTGACTTCCTGTAGCAGGGCAGTACCTGCAGAAGATATTGAAAGGGGGGATAGCTGATTTTAATTAAGTTTCCCTCTGCTTGTTTTAAAGCATAGTATTAATGCATGTGTTAGATTAATGTTTAATATATATATATATATATATATATATATATATATATATATATATATATATATATATATATATATATATATTCATTGATTTGTTTCTTTTTGAATACTTTATTATTGATAACTGTTTGCTGTTTTGTTCTTATATAACCACCTGCATAATGGTTTATTCTGGGGGGAGGGGTAGGCCTGGAAAGGTATAAAGGCTGTCAGTTGGTTCAGTCAGGATGTTCCTTTTGTGTAGATCAGAGAGCAGTTTTGCAGCTCTATGGTTGGACTCAGTTATTGAAGTCAGTATCTGTGATTAGGTGACTATAAATAATTATTTTTGGTTTCCACTTTTTCTTTCTTCAAATTGTTTGATATTTGGTTCAATTAGCTTTTTGTTTATCATTGTTATTAAATAAAAATAATTGGTTTTACACCAAACGTCTCTGTGCTCTGCGTGCTTCCCTGCGAATCAACACCAGCCGCTGGCTGCACTCTCCAACAGGATCAAACTGCTCTGCAATCTGAATCTTATTTCCAGCTGTGCAGCTGATTGATCTCGCAACTTTATCAAGTCGGGTCTTATAAGCTTCAGCCTCAACAACATGTTTACAGTACAGACACATGGCAATGAATGTACAGTTGTTCTATCAAGCAGGAAACATTTGAAACAGTAATTTCATGAGAGTGGACTCCCCTGTAGCCGCCGCCTCTCTGCTGGACCCTTGTTAAACTGTCATCATCTGATGGCCTCTATTGCAGTGTGGCGAATGCGCTTGTATGCAGCCTTTGAGGTGGATAATTCCTCCGCTCGAGCCAGCAGCGAGAGTCTCCCAGAAACAAAACCATGTGTACAGAACCGGCTTTATACTCCTGACAGAGTGATTTGTCACGTTGTGAATGAGCTAATCTGATAACGGCCAAATGTGTTTCACCCCATGCAGGGACAGCTAATAGGACTGGGAACCATGGCTCAGCTGCAGTGAAGGTGCAAAGTGTGGCTAGTTACAGTAGCAGAGGGGCTGCAATGTTTTATTAGGTGACCATGAAGTCAGTTTGCCTCTTTCTTCATTTTGATAATCACAATAGGGCATATATGCATGATAGGCAGTGGAATCTAATGCAGGGATGGAAATAAGACTCCTATTGCATCGTAGTTTCACGCATTCCAGGTTTTACTAGGAGCTTGATTAGCTCCAGTGTATAGGTAACAAGCTCAGGTGTTTCTTATTACACTCATAGTAAAACCAGGAATGGATCAAACTGCTATGCAATGGGAGTCTTATTTCCATCCCTGTAATCATTCATTGCATCAACTGCACGCAGCTTCAAATGCCCTCTTGACAGATTTTTCTACTTTCCTATTACCTTTTTTATGACACTTGCAGCCCTTTTGAGTAGTTCTGAGTTCTAATTATTCAAATTGTGTAGAGATTTATGAATTTAAGAATGAATTAAATAAACTGAAGGTTTTGTGAATCAGGCTTTATGAAAGTGATGTCAGCTTCTGATAACCACGTGGCAGGATGGCTTGCAGTGGTGAGGTGTGGTGACGTCACGGACCAGGAAGTAACTGAATCAAAACAATGGATGGGCGGGTTGATTTTTATTAACTAAATAAACAAAAACAACAGATTTAACCAAACAACAAAACAAAGGGCACGAGGGCCAAACGAATAAACAGACAAACAAGTAAGTGTCGTGCTGGCTAATCCAGCACGTTTTAACAATTGTTATTGTCTCCTCTCTATCTCCCCGTACCTCCTCTCTGTACACCCAACCCTGCAGCACGGACAGCTGCAGGTTCTTATACTCTGGCCGAGGGGTTAACTAGCTGTTAATTATCTTATTACCCCTCGGCCACAGTCTGCACGCGTTTGGTAAGGATGCGTGACTGTCAGCTAGTTAAATAATCAGTAGCTGATCAGCCACGCATCCTCACGGGTTTTAAATATATAAATAACAAATAACAAAAGACGCGGCGCTTTTATCCGCACCGCGAACAAATACAGATAATAATAAATAAATACATAGGGGCGGGACACTCCGCCACACCACAGTATGATAATTTGAAACATTGTAAGAGTTTATTCATTTTCGAATTGAGAAATACCATTGTGGGGACCCAAAACATAGCAGTAGAGTGGCTGTCTGCAATACAACATTGGTTGGACTTGACTCATCCAGTTTGACTATGAGTTCACTGATACTCATCTCCTTTCTCTCTCACCCTCGATCCCTCAAATGGTTTAATTCCTATCTCTGGGACCTGCAGCATCAAGGGAAAAACAAGTAGTTCATAACTCTGCCATGCGGTTACTATACCCATGTCTGCCGCATGTTTTTTGAATTCCATTTTCTTTAAATGTATTATTCATTTCAAGGTCCTAATCCACAGGTTAATGCGTAACCTCTCGTAGCTTAGAGCTGGGAAAGTGCAAAAAACGAAACAATACGATTTCCGAAACAAATGTTTTCAGGCAATTAATTAAAACACACACATGTTGCTCTCAGGCAGTATTCTCTTTGGTTGTGTGGTTGTATTTTATTGGACTGTATCAGGCCCATAAGTTGTTTTCTCACTTAATGCTAATACTTTTAGAACGTCACCAGGTTGTGATGAACGTCTGGCACAGAAAATGGTCTGCGAATTGAATCTGAACAAGAAGTGGAATACATCAAGAACGGTATTTCATGCCTATAACAAGTTGCTCTGTAAGATCATCCTCTGTTTAGATCATTAAAAAAGACCGCAGTGTGTTGAGTGAAGACAGTATTTGTCAGTATAGAGTTAAACCCTCCACAGTTCAAAGAACTTTTTTATGTTTACAATATTATACTACATAATTAGGCTACAGATTACATTCTTGGTTTATTGGAAACATGTCTGAAGTTTGATCAACATACAGGGTGTAAAGCTATTTATTATTATTATTATTTGTTTATTTAGCAGATGCCGTTATCCAAGGCGACTAACAGAGACTAGGGTGTGTGAACTGTGCATCAGCTGTAAAGTCACTTACAACAAATTCTCACCCAAAAGACAGAGTACAAGGAGGTCTAGTGACTTGCTCAAGGTCACACAGTGGCTGAGCCAGGATTTGAACCTCCGGTTACAAGCCCTTTTCTTTAACCACCAGACCACACAGCCTCCTATACATGTGTTTGGCAAGTGACTGTTCACTTTTTAATCAAATAAATACATGCGCAGCAAAGTCTAAGTTGCACAAGGAACCTTTAGGATTTACGGGGAGTTTTTATTCAAAGCATTGTATTTCAACCGCAGATTTATGTGACTGTTATGGATGGCTCATGCATCATTAAAAATGGAAAAATGCAGTCACAGCGAATTGAAATGTTCTGCCTGGCAAAAGAGGGGAAAATGAAACAAAAAGTGCATTGGAACTCAAATACACCACCTGGTAAATAGGCTTTGCGGCAGAGTAAAGTCAGTATTCTGGGTTTTTTATTGACATGGGTAGGGAAGAGGATATAGATTATGTAATAGTATAAAATATAACATTCTTATAACAGGTTACAACAAAAAATGCTTTCAAAAGTGCATTGTTATTCACTGTAAATAGCATAAATAATGGATTAATACAGATTGCATATAACTACTTAAACCAGGTTAGGGTGTTATGGTTAGGTTTAGAGGTAGTAGGTTTAGTAGGTTAGGGTTAGGATTAGGGTTATATCATATACAAAATTTATTACATTGTAACTATGCGTAATAACATCGTAATTATGTGTAAGTACACATGTAATTACTAAGTAACTACTATGTAAATGCACATTAATTAGAGACACACCATGTAAAATGTTACCAGCATTTTTACCCTATAGATTCATGGAGTCCAAGATTCTGGACACTGGTGAAATCACCTGCAACCATGGGATTCTCAAATGTAAAGCCCATGTTGCACCAGGCAACTTTCTGACAACTTTTTTTAAGCAACTTGTTGTGTGGGACAAATCAAGATTGGTCTGATATTATTGAGGTTCGAACTATCACACACTGCAGCAGGACGATTGCCCTGCACGCGTGTAAATTAGTGTTGGTATAATTTGTATGGGGAAATGGGTTTATTGTGTATCGTTTTGGAGTTGATTTGTATGATTGAATTATTGTTTGCAGACGGACGCTCGATTGAGACTTGCTGCCTGCTATGCTTGGTTGAGGGGAAGGACAGCAAGTGATTGGCTGTGCTGGTCCTCAATCAGCAGGTGGGCGGGTCTTGACCGAGTGTCCGTCAGTTGAAAAACATCCGCAGGAGATGGCTCGGGGCGACTGCAATGCCATGCCAGAGGGGAGGAGAGGGTCCGCGCTGCAGGAACGACAGCTACGCAACTCTGAGACTGCAAGCGGTGCTTGTGAAGGCAATGCCCAGCCAAGGCCGTATGAAGCAGCAGGAGTCATTGTTTGAATACCGGATCATCAGTAGGTTAGTTTAGGAGATAGTGATCCCATGTGATGTATAGCGAGGGTTACGTAGTGTAGCCGGCTCCGGGAGCGGGACGCCTCGTTTATAAGGCTAGCGCTCGCCCTCTGTGGCACCTTTTATTTGTAGTTTTTGTACTGTGTTTTATTTTGTATTTTTGTACAGCTTGCTGTATATGTCCTCTGTGCGTTACCATGGCTGGTAACGTCACATCACCACCTTTATTTACTTTCTATTTATTATTAATAAATCCTGCATGCCTGTGCCTGCGTTTCAGCTCCACCTCCAATGTCTCTCTGTGTTGCTTAAACAGCGGTTACCCAGGCACGTGACACGAGCAAGACCCTGTCACACACACCCATAACTATAAAATGCTTTAGAAATACCAAAAGAAACTAAATAAATTATAATTTCCTTTAACAGTTATATTGCACATGGTGAACATTTCTTTAACAACAAGTTGCTTGTAAAGTGGTCAGAAAGTGGCCTGTTTTTCTTTTTGTTTTGAGTACCTGCCATCCCTGAAAGCTGTTGACTGCAGACTCCACCAGTATGTTGCCTTACTGTGTGATTGTATGGTGAGCCATGATTATGTGACCATTTGTATGCTTCAATAATCTCAGCAAGAGGCCTTTTCATTTCTGTTCAGTTCTGTCTGACTCACCTGGAACATTGGGCTACTATACTGGAGCGAATGGTACATACTGTGATTTAACAGCCAATCAAAATAAACATTGTTGTTAGTCCATGACTGAATGTGTGTTCCCTACCTGGGCTACTGCTATAGGTACCTCCACTGTTAAATATGAGTCCCGGACCTTACTATTGGTATACTTGACCGTTAATGTTATTTATTTATTTTAACTTTTGGTTTTTTGCTACTAAATTTTCAAAACAGAGGATTTTGTGCCTGCCCCTTACAACAGAAAACCATAGGCACACATGTGCATTATGAAGATCTGGGGGTGAACTTTATTCCATTGTGACGTACTACACAAGAAGGCGAGCTCTTTCACCATGGTGGCACTGTCTTTAAAGGTCTGTGAGAGCACTGGTTCACCTTTTTCAAATACTATTTCCAGTGCCGCTACATAACTTAAGGCAGGGTTCCGAACATGGCCCTGGAGGCCATTCCACTCCGGGTTTAACAGGTCAAATGTAATATTTAACTGTTTGAGTGTGGATAGAGGTTTCATTGGTTAAATTAATGCCCATGGTAGAATCCGATATGCCTTTTTTTCTATGAGGTTATTTTGTTGACTGAACTAATGCTGTTTGGATTGAACTGTGACTGTATTGGAAAGCTGCTGATTTGACAGTATTGATGCCAGAAAAGCATGCTGCACTGCCCCAGCACAATAAGCATTTGAGGTGGAGTTCACTGACTATAGATCACAAGATGGGGCTGTTTCAGGAATTGATAATACAGTATTGCAAGTAGAGTCCATTCAGACAGGTCTATGGAGACTGGAGAAGGACACAGTAAACTGCAGGGGGTGGAATAAAATGACTGTTTATGTGAAATGAACATACATGTATGCAAAGTAGGTGTAAAGGACGCATGTCGTAATTTGATGAAGGAGTTTCTTGTGAAACATACAGGGGAATATACAGTAAGTCTTAAAATTGAAATGGTGTTAATGACAAACTGGTCTTCATTTCTGTGTAGAAGAGAACAACACGTAAAGAGGGGCTAACATGAAATAGCAGTAAGACTTTTTTGGTTATTACTCCATTAATGAAGCTGCAATAAATCAATTAATAGAAATGAAAACAGTGAAATATGGTTTACAGAATTGATGGTGGTGTATTAAGGTCCTCCTCTGTTTAGATCATTGAAATATGTCTTCAGGACTGAAGGGGCAAAAGAGAACAAAGCCCTAACGCAGCTGTAAGATAATAGGCTCACATTCATCAGATTATAATGCTTTAAGAAGATCAGGCTGAGAACATGCATCTCTATAATCCCAGCTCTGTTATGTCATAGCAGATATCTTGACCAGGGTTAACTGCACTGGGGTATTACATATTCCAGCTACTTTGTGTGTAAGTCTTCAGAACATCTGTCTCTAAAATGTGCCAGTGGGATTCTTGTCAGATAATGCTGTGCATGGTAATCCATTACTGTACCATGATTCCCTCTGCCTGTTAAAATGTACAGCAAATGAAACCGTTTCTTCATGCCTTCTGCACTGCAGACTGGACAAGTTTTTTTTTTACTTTAGAGTGACCAATTATTATTTGTATTTATTTTTCCCCAATTTGGAATGTCCAATTATGTTTTTTCTCCTCACCGCACCACACAGTGTGGACGCTCTGAGGGCGTGTGAGTGTCCTCCGATCTCACAAGCCTAAAGCCAGAATCACTTTTACGCCGAGCAATCCAGAGCAGAAGTGGGCGGGCTACCGATCCCAGAGAACAGAGATCAGCCCTGCTTCTTATCCACTCTGAATGTGCTCGTTGTGTCTGGTCAGTAGGGTTCGCTGTTGCTCGATGAGGAGAAGGAGTCCCTGCCGGCTTCCCACCCCCCACCCTGGGAGCGTCAGATCCAATGTGACTCCCCCTTCGGAGTCCCCAGCACAGTCCGGCCTCTTTGCACAGCCCGGACGTGAACTGGCACCGTCCAAGCTGTGTGACTCATCCTGCACTCCCAGCGGCAGCACTTATTATAAATCCCATAAACAAAGATTGTGTGTATGTTCTACGTACGGAATAAATATTGTGTGTATGTTCTACGTACGGAATAAATATTGTGTGTATGTTCTATGCACGGAATGAATATTGTGTGTATGTTCTAGGCACGGAATGAATATTGTGTGTATGTTCTAGGCACGGAATGACATCTGTACACAATGGGGGTAATTTCTGAGCAATCCTGAGCAATTCTGGGGGGTCTGGGGGGACGGTGGACATGTTGGCACTGTGACAGCCTCCCACACAACTTAGAAGAAGAAAAATGAAACTAAGCATGAAACACACAACATGTAAAATAAAACAGCGAATTCAGTTCTTACCAGAACCCATGGTGCTGAACTACATCAGATTCTGCAGGTCTGCACAGACACCTATACTATGGATCATGTAGTAAACAGATGCCAAGGTACAGCAGTTTACTGTTAAATTGAATATAGTTGTTGGAGACAAGCTGCCCCTTATAAAAGTTTACTATAGTAAAAGCAAAGCATAGCAAAGTGTAATAAATGTAATAAAGCAGATTGAAAGCATGGTAAAGCATTGGTAAGCATGGTAAAGAAGATTGAGGCATGGTAAAGCATATAAATAAACATGGCAAACCAGTGTAAGCGATAGTAAATACAGGGTATAACCATGGGGAGAATCTGCACAAATACAGCTCTAAACTTTTATAAGGTGCTGCCTTATTTTATTTGGAAGGAGAATTGATGTCTAATGTCTAATTTCTTAGCAGACACCCTTATCCAGGGCGACTTACATTTGTTACAAGATATCACATAATTTTTACATACAATTACCCATTTATACAGTTGGGTTTTTACTGGAGCAATCTAGGTAAAGTACCTTGCTCAAGGGTACAGCAGCAGTGTCCCCTACCAGGGATTGAACACACAACCCTCCGGTCAAGAGTCCAGACCCCTAACCACTACTCCACAGTGCTGCCCGATTATTAACAGCTAGGAATAAGATGCACAAGGGAACTGATTATAACAATGCAAATACAAACGATTGTACTGTATGTTTGAACTGGTATAATTAACTTGTAAAGCAGTTTTCACAAAATGGAATAGATTCCTTTTTAGAATCCATTCTCTTCTAAATGGATTTCCAAATGGGTATTCATTAAAGCTCTTGAATAGCTGTGTATTGATTGTCATGTATTTATAACACATTTGGCACCAGTGTGTAAGCGCTGTCTGATTTGTGTGATGTTTCAATGGCATGTGTTAGGAACATTTTGGCCCCTTTTATTTTGGATGTAATAAGGATGAAATGTTTTACGATTTGAATTTTGTTTTATTATAAACACTGTATCATCTGTATGTAAGTTATCGCCAAGTAGAGGTGTCCTGAATCTATTGATGAACATTTTGGTGACTTGAACATACAGTTCACATCTTGGGATGTGTTGAGATTATGTACAGACGTGCTCAAATTTGTTGGTACTCTTACAGCTCATTGAAATAATGCTTCATTCCTCCTGAAAAGTGATGAAATTAAAAGCTATTTTATCATGTATACTTGCATGCCTTTGGTATGTCATAGAATAAAGCAAAGAAGCTGTGAAAAGAGATGAATTATTGCTTATTCTACAAAGATATTCTAAAATGGCCTGGACACATTTGTTGGTACCCCTTAGAAAAGATAATAAAGAATTGGATTGTAGCGATATTTCAAACTAATTCATTTCTTTAATTAGTATCACACATGTCTCCAATCTTGTAATCAGTCATTCAGCCTATTTAAATGGAGAAAAGTAGTCACTGTGCTGTTTGGTATCATTGTGTGCACCACACTGAACATGGACCAGAGAAAGCAAAGGAGAGAGTTGTCGGAGGAGATCAGAAAGAAAACAATAGACAAGCATGGTAAAGGTAAAGGCTACAAGACCATCTCCAAGCAGCTTGATGTTCCTGTGACAACAGTTGCAAATATTATTAAGAAGTTTAAGGTCCATGGAACTGTAGCCAACCTCCCTGGGCGTGGCCGCAAGAGGAAAATCGACCCCAGAGTGAACAGAAGGATAGTGCGAGTGGTAGAAAAAGAACCAAGGATAACTGCCAAAGAGATACAAGCTGAACTCCAAGGTGAAGGTACGTCAGTTTCTGATCGCACCATCCGTCGCTTTTTGAGCGAAAGAGGGCTCCATGGAAGAAGACCCAGGAGGACTCTAGTTTTGAAAGAAAAACATAAAAAAGCCAGACTGGAATTTGCTAAAATGCATATTGACAAGCCACAATCCTTCTGGGAGAATGTCCTTTGGACAGAGGAGTCAAAACTGGAGCTTTTTGGCAAGTCACATCAGCTCTATGTTCACAGACGAAAAAATTAAGCTTTCAAAGAAAAGAACACCATACCTACAGTGAAACATGGAGGAGGCTCGGTTATGTTTTGGGGCTGCTTTGCTGCGCCTGGCACAGGGTGCCTTGAATCTGTGCAGGGCACAATGAAATCTCAAGACTATCAAGGCATTCTGGAGCGAAACGTACTGCCCAGTGTCAGAAAGCTCTGTCTCAGTTGCAGGTCATGGGTCCTCCAACAGGATAATGACCCAAAACACACAGCTAAAGCACCCAAGAATGGATAAGAACAAAACATTGGACTATTCTGAAGTGGCCTTCTATGAGTCCTGATCTGAATCCTATCGAACATCTATGGAAAGAGCTGAAACTTGCAGTCTGGAGAAGGCACCCATCAAACCTGAGACAGCTGGAGCAGTTCGCACAGGAAGAGTGGGCCAAACTACCAAGTGCAGAAGTCTCATTGAGAGCTACAGAAAACGTTTGATTGCAGTGATTGCCTCTAAAGGTTGTGCAACAAAATATTAGGTTAGCGGTCCCATCATTTTTGTCCATGCCATTTTCATTTGTTTTCTTATTTACAATATTATGTTGAATAAAAAATCAAAAGCAAAGTCTGATTTCTATTAAATATGGAATAAACAATGGTGGATGCCAATTACTTTTGTCAGTTTCAAGTTATTTCGAGAAAATTGTGCATTCTTTGTTTTTTGTGGAGGGGTACCAACAAATTTGAGCACGTCTGTAACAGTGGCAGATCTTGATACCGTCACAATTTCAATAATATTATATTAGCACCAAACCTGTAATAGCTGATGCTCCTTCATCCTTACTTTCAGGACACTTTCGGCTAAATTCTCAAAACCATTTACTCCAGTTTGTCACAGGCTTTCAGCACAATTTTTTTAGAAAGGAGAAATGCACCCAATGATGTTACCAAACCAGAAATAAACAACAAAGACTTTTAATTCAGGGGCTCGAATTAAGTATTAAGTATTAAGTATTTGTTTTAGATGTTTTCATGGTGTTTTATTCCATTCAGAAATATAAAATTGTGCTAATGACAATTTGCAGTAAATAACTTTGGGAATCTAGCCCATTGTATTTAACCCTTGCATTTCACAATGGTACAGTGCATTTGCGCTGCCTATTGCTTTCCCCATGCTTGTGCAATGCATTAACTGCGTTTTGAATGGCTTTACCAAGTTTTACCATTCCAAACCAGTCAATGTTGAGGTTCAGTAACTAACTTCAGACCTGATTGGACTACAAACGCAGTCTGGAATGGATCTCGGGGGGCCAGGGTCGTGCGGCACTGGTTTAAATCAATGGAATAACCTCCCTGTATCATGAATCCCTGCCCACTATGATGTACGCCATCCCCGAGAAACAAATCCATGTATTAAAGAAGAAGTGTGTAGGGGTCAATACATGAAGAAACAGACAAGAAGGAGTGCTGGTGATACCAATGCTGGTGTAGAGAGCTGACTCTCCCTCTGACTAGAGTCAATTCACAGCATTCTTTAAAGCTGAGCACCTGATGTAAATCAATGCCAATATGTTAAGATGCATGAAAGGAGGAATGACAGAACTGTGTGTGTGTGTGTGTGTGTGTGTGTGTGTGTGTGTGTGTGTGTGTGTGTGTGTGTGTCTGTGTGTGTGTGTGTGTGTGTGTGTGTGTGTGTGAGCCTCCCTTCACACTGAACAGTGTAGCTATTGAGATGTAGTTTAGTTTACCTTTCATTTGGCGCAGACTCTGGTAATACTGCACTTGTAGCATATAAAACAGAGCCCGTGAACCTTTTATACATGTGTTATTACATACACAGACCACCAAAATACCTACTGCACCACTGACTACTGTACTGAGTGTCATATCCCATCAGCAAACTTATTTTACATACTTTCTGCAGTTTGAATTAGAACAGAGCCATTGCTCTCCTGAATGCATCAGCAGCATCTCAAATTGGACCAGAATTGACAAGTAGGATTTATTACAATACCAGGCAAATATAAAGCTTTCATCTAAGGAGTTGCGAATGTTAATATGGGAACTAATTGTGAAGTTATCTATAAACAGCTATTATGCAGATTCTAGCAAGAATATGCATAGCTGTTAACCAGATGGCTTAGGTACTGTAGATGTTACACATGTTTGACATCCAACACATGAAGGTCTTTGCCAGTCAGAAACTGTAAGTCATGAGTATGCGGATTTTGTAGTGGATTTTTAAAACAGTTTCCCACTAGTACCACTTTCAGGCTACTCAGAATCATTATGGGAAAAGTGACAAAGTGACAGACCCTTCAATGGTGCACACACACACACACACACACACGTTACTCAATGGCAGATTATTTTAGGGGTGCTACTTCTGTATTATATATGTATGTTTCACTCGCCCTGGGACTCAGTGGCATGAATAACTCAATCACTATGTGAGGCTGACTCACACTGAGTGACACAGGAGAAGGCAGGGTGTGAGTGAAAGAGGAGGGGCAGCTGGCGGGTCCAGTCATGTTCTGTTGCTGTTAAAGGGACAGTCACACCCCCAAAAACAGTCCCATCTTTTGGAAGAGAAACCGATCCAGGTATTAACAAGACACTTATCGGTAAAAGCAACATTTTAGAACAAATACAAATCTTACTAAGCCCCAGTGGCTATACAGATGCTATTTCTTGATATGGGTTTCTCGTTTTGAGGTCTTAAACATTTTAAATATCTGCCACACCACCAGGAACACTGTATTAATCCCCATATTATTTTGCTGATGACTGCCATTTTAGTTGTTCTATTCATGTTAAACATTAGTTATTATTATTATTATACATGCACAACAAACACACGACGCGCCCTTTATTAATGCGAGCAATACCCGCACACCTGCCACCTTCCCGCAGCTGTCTATCTCAAGCACGCTCCCGCCCCCAAGAGGCCTTCTCCGAGCAGCGCGCGCTTAGACCCCGTTGCTAGGGTTTCGTGTTCGTGCCGCGGGTACGCGCACTTCAATCTCGGTACAATGCCAGACATGGCGGCGGATCTGAACCCGGAGTGGCTCTCCTGCCTCCCGTCTTCGTGGAGTTACGGGGTAACCCGGGACGGACGCGTCTTTTTTATCAAGTAAATATCTAACTGCACCCAAGACTTAGATACATTTCCGTCTGGTTTGGCTCGAAACTTCAACTCAGACTTTTAAATGGTTTCTTCTTTATTCTCTCACCAACAGCGAACAAGGCAAGAGTACAACCTGGCTGCATCCAGTGACTGGTGAGGCCGTAATTACTGGACACAGGAAAACTCCAGGTAAAAATGTTGTCAGCCTGCAGCCTGCAAAACTCTATGGACCCCGCACAGTGTGCACCCTTGAATCTATCAACGGCATTCTTGTGCATGTCTAGTGCGTTTTGATGCTTGTCTTTTACGGTAGTGTTGTGGCATTGTTTATTTAAACATTACAGCGTGAAAACAAGTGCTGCTTAAAATTGAAATGCAGCAGCAGCAGCCGTAGTGTGGGAGAAAAAGGAGGCGTTATGCACCAACAGAATAGAAACTGTAAAGAAATGCAAAAGGCTGGAGTATGAATATTAATCAACAATTTTTTTTCTTAATTTAGTTATGGCATGTTTGGACCCTTCACAGCTAAATGAGATTGCTGCATCAATTCGGCACTGTGCGTAAAAAAAGTCACTGTGTTCTTAGTGTATGGTTTTACTGTTAGGCGTTTTAAAGTTTATTCCAAACAGAACAATACAAGCAAGCGTTCCTTGTTATAGTCCCGATTGTAAAAAAGCAGCACCTAGTACTAGCAGCAGACCAGAGAGCACAGTTCAAGCCAAGAGTTGAGGAACCAAGCTTTGCTTACAAATGAGCGCACGTTTCCGACAGTTGTGTACGGTGCGGAAAAGATAGCGCACAACGAAATATGAATTGGCGATGAGCTACTGCTTTAACCTGTACTGCAGCTTAGAGCATGGATCAAAAGCAAATGGATTTCAGTAAAACTTGAATACATCGTTAGTGCTTCCTATATACCGAGACCACACTTATAACATGTTAGTCCGTGGAAGACACACATACGTCACTGTAGAAAGTGCATGGATGTACTGCAGGCTGCTGTGCAGACAAAGGCATAATGGAAAACAGTTCGCTGTGCAATTTTTCCATCAGTGGTGTACTACTGTACTACGACTACGACTACAATACAGAGCCAGTAGATGACAGCACCAGAATGGCCAGCTAATTGCACTGCAGCTACCTTGTTGAATTGGCAGGAGCTACTACTTGCTCAGCCTACCTCACTGACACGTTCCCTTTCTGTTTACAGATTTACCCACAGGGTGGGAAGAAGGGTTTACGTTTGAAGGAGCGAGGTGCTTCATAAAGTAAGTGCCACTACTAAAATACAGTAAAGCTTTTAATAAAAAGGGGTTATAATGTGCTGTGGATCTCAGTGTTCTCAGCTTTCCTGCACCTGGTCTTGAGGGAGCAGCAGTCCAGTTAAACCACAACTTATTTCGCAGTAGATGTGAATGAATTTGGTTGCATCATACTTTCTGCAGCCCTGCCTTTGTCAAACCTTAAACAAGCCTCCCTGCTTAGAACTGATCATTATTGTGAAACTAACATGTGAAGTTCAGACATTAGTGTGACTCAGACCCTGCCCAGCTGAACAGGCTCTACTTGTATGGCAACATATCCCCCTTGGGGATATAACATTAAACCTCCATGTGGCCTCCTCACATACTTTTATTATGTTTTTCTGCAGTTAAAATCGCAAGATGTTACCATCTACTGTACAGGTTTGGTGATGCACATGGCAGCTTGTTAATAAAGAGTTCCAGCTTGCTAGAATTTAGTTCAGTGTTCTCCCAGCCAGAGAGCTAAGAACTGGGCTACACTACTACAGTACAGTCAGGATTACATCATACTGTACAGCTTGCTTACTGCAGTCAATAGCTAATCCAACACAGTAGAAAAATGCACAAACCATGTATGGCTTTTGATTTTGCCAATGGAAATCAATAGCCGCTTATTTCAAAATCAACAAAGCTGCATTATGTTAAGGCTCTTTTTTATTTTATTTTTTAAATCTTATTTAATGTATAAATAGTGTCTGTCATTGGCCTGCTTGTGCTTGCAAACACCGTGGATGTGGTGATGTAACTGGATGCGATAAGGCAGCAGAAACACAATTCTGTAAATAGGTTACTTGCCAAGTTAATTATTAACATAAGCACATTTGTAAAGCTTTGCGATCCCTACAACCTGGCTTTTAATTTTTTTACTTATCTAAAAAAAATAAAAAAATAATAGTTATGTCGAACATTGTTGAGCAGTTTCCATGAAAAGGTATTGCCAGTTACTACCGTATGATTGTGGTCTGACTTTCACTTCATTCCTTTGAGCAGGTGTTGTGGCTGTCTTCCCCTTTTATTTAGCAGATACCTGTTTCTAAAAAATAAACACAGTAAAGGATGCATGTTATGCAGTTTCTATCTAATTTGTGTTGATTTAGTACAGTGAGGGTAAAAAGTGAATTAATCTCAAAAGATGCAGAATGTGCTGTTTTTATTTAGCAGATACCTGTTTCTAAAAAATAAACACAGTAAAGGATGCATGTTATGCAGTTTCTATCTAATTTGTGTTGATTTAGTACAGTGAGGGTAAAAAGTGAATTAATCTCAAAAGATGCAGAATGTGCTGTTTTTATTTAGCAGATACCTGTTTCTAAAAAATAAACACAGTAAAGGATGCATGTTATGCAGTTTCTATCTAATTTGTGTTGATTTAATACAGTGAGGGTAAAAAGTGAATTAATCTCAAAAGATGCAGAATGTGCTGTTTTTATTTAGCAGATACCTGTTTCTAAAAAATAAACACAGTAAAGGATGCATGTTATGCAGTTTCTATCTAATTTGTGTTGATTTAGTACAGTGAGGGTAAAAAGTGAATTAATCTCAAAAGATGCAGAATGTGCTGTTTTTATTTAGCAGATACCTGTTTCTAAAAAATAAACACAGTAAAGGATGCATGTTATGCAGTTTCTATCTAATTTGTGTTGATTTAATACAGTGAGGGTAAAAAGTGAATTAATCTCAAAAGATGCAGAATGTGCTGTTTTTATTTAGCAGATACCTGTTTCTAAAAAATAAACACAGTAAAGGATGCATGTTATGCAGTTTCTATCTAATTTGTGTTGATTTAGTACAGTGAGGGTAAAAAGTGAATTAATCTCAAAAGATGCAGAATGTGCTGTTTTTATTTAGCAGATACCTGTTTCTAAAAAATAAACACAGTAAAGGATGCATGTTATGCAGTTTCTATCTAATTTGTGTTGATTTAATACAGTGAGGGTAAAAAGTGAATTAATCTCAAAAGATGCAGAATGTGCTGTTTTTGTAGCCTGTAATTTGTATGATGGTTTAAAGATTCAAGTTTGTCCTGGAGTTTGACTAGTGTGTGTGTGTGTCAGTATGGCCAGACACACGCACGTCTCCTTCAAGACAAGGGGGTAGAACTTTAAATACTACAGAGTTTTAATTGGGGCATTACAGCTTTATAGTAAATTGCAATTTGCATGTTTTTAGTGTTGCCATAGTGTTTGCCGGTACTACTCTATGTAGTTGGCAGTACAGTGTGGAAGTCATTATAAAACTCTACAGGTCCATTCATTTTTATCATGCAGTCGCTGGATGTTTTACATCGCATGTGAACTCTTGATGCACTGTATTTTCATTGCCTTTGTTTTGCAAGGGACGTAAGGCATTCTGTGGTCTATATGCATGTAATGCAAACTGTGCTAAAAAAAAAGCAGAGGTTGTTGAAAACTGCGAATGGTTAAAACCTTAAGTCAAATAGACAAACGTTTTGGCAACTGCCTGTGAATTGTGGGATTGACTGTAGGAGTTGCAAAGTGTGTGTTTTTGACTTTCTTTAGGCTATGGCTGACTGTGTAAGTTACATGAGTGTCTGAAGAATACTTTATAAAAGCATTAATCCCCCTTAAACACAGAGAAGCTTTTTACAAATTGGCTGTGACAGCCTTAAAAAAAAAAAAAAAAAAAAAAAAAGACCGGTATTGAGTTGTTTTTCCAGCTGATAAAGTGCAGTGGCTGGAACTGGTGAAGCCCTGTGTTTGACAGGGTGAGTAAGTGAGATAATGTCAGAAAGGGTGTTATATTCATATTGTATTGGAACAAGCTGGCATCTGTTATTGAAAGCTACATGTAACAAGTGCCATCATATTCCAGTGGGGATTACCCTTGTTTTATCACCAGAATGTCTTCGCTTTTAGCTCTTGATTTTAAAGATTTTTTTTTTTTTTGTATTATTATTATTATTGAGTTAGCGTCTGTGTCAGTTTTATTGTAACCAACACCACCATGCTGATTTTGTGTATAAAAAGAGGAACAGGTGGTAGAGTTCTTATAAACTGACATATTGAAACATAGCCTAGTTTATTATGTAATTGGTTACAGTTCAGTGGCACATTGATACTTTATTGCCACAAATTGGCATTTGTGATGAAAGGCACTGTGGTTAATGTTTAAGAATACTTTGTGTCCAAAACTGCATCTTTTCTCTGGGGGAAAATAAAATAAAAAATAAATAAATCTGGTGTTTGTCTTTTGAGGAGGTTAGTCATACTGTGGTTTTTTAACCAGTGATGTGGTTTCATGGTGCAGCATCTCATGTGCTCCTGTCAACTGAATTGCACGTCGGATGGCTGCTGCAGTATTTTAACTTTATTTTTTTAAATGGGCATAAAATCCAACATTGCATCAAGTTTCCACATTTTAGAAACAAAATGCACTTTTATATATTTTATAAATCTGTTAAGTTATTGAGAGAGCAAATGAAACTCTTAGTTTGTCGAGTCAGTTTGCAAGTCTGTGTTGGTTAGTATTGATAATGAGACACAGACTAGTGAACATGTCGGCAGTCTGTAAACATGATGAGCCACACGCTAGGTTAATGCACGAGCCAACATCTTATAGAGTTTATCGTGCAGTTTGGGCGGGAGGATCGCGAAGCTGATCAGTTCTGGCTGCTCAAACTGCAAAATGAGGTCAAATGCCATTTTCATTGCTCACGTTCTCCCTTAGCCAATAGCAGAGCTAGGTAATGAAGGGCACCCGCCTCCCTGTCAATTATCAGTCAGGTGACAATTGTAGTGGCTGATCACTTTTCACTTCCTCTTCTCTCAAATTCCTTGCCAAGTTTGTGCATTTTTTCCATTTGTTTTAGAAATGAGTGAGTATTCAAAACTGGATCAAAGTATTCAAAGTATTCATTTTATTTAGAATACTCGATTACTCGAATATTCATACTCGCCCATAATCTGTACTCCGGATAAGATCGACTGGAATTTTGGCAAATACATAACTGTGTGTGATTTAAATCTGTAATAAAAGGCTTTTACTTGTAATATTATCAGTCATGGAGACAGACAAACCCTGTGTCTGTGTTTACCTGCACTGGGAACTACGTCTTAATAAAACCTGCAGATGGCAAGCCTTGATCAAGCATCTAATTATTTCATACTTGATTGTGTGCTAGTTATGGTTTTAATACAAAGCATCAGTACCCATTGAGGGAAGTAATTACATATCTATTCATGTTTATGTTATTTTTTTGAAGGTAATTTTTTTTTTTTTTTTTTTTTTTTAAAGCTTGAAGACCGGGCTCAAGTGTGGTACATTAAATCAATATTATTTTTGATCTGTTTGACAGGCCCTGGCTAAAATCCTTTCTTGTTTTTGATTGATTTATTACTTTAAAAAACAGTGATTTTAAATGCATATGGATACGTGTTTTGTATTTTTTTCCCCTCTTACAACCTTTTTATTGATTCACTTATTTTAGACTAATGAAACTGGCACCAGATACTTGGAAATAAAATAAATATTGCCCCCCCCCAATTGAGTATGCAGTTACACCAGAAGTAGAGGAGTTAGTGCACCGCATCTGTTCATAGCGCAGAGTGCAGAACTGAGAGACTGAAGGGGTGGGCTGTCCCCTTGTGTGAGAAGCAGAGGAGTTTAAAATGAACATGCTGTTATCTGTTAAATTGCACTGGCAACATGGAAACCGTTTCACATCAAACCCTAAACAGAAGTGACAAATACGGTAGATGTTCCTCTCTGATGTGGATCCTTTCACAATTAAAGCGCTGAACTTGTACTGATAGGATTACATTTCTGACACAGGGGCTGAAGTGCATCCCCTGTGGACCAGTTACTCTTCAGCAAACGCGTTACGTTGTGCTCTTTGTGAAATACAAAGGAAGGGCAAGTTCCTGTTTAAACAATTTGCATGTATTCTCCCCTAGGCTCAGCTACACATGACAGAGTTCCAATGGCAAAGTAACAATTTGAATCCTGTATTGACGCAGGCATCACGATGTATTGTGCTCTACCTGCATCTGGTCTTTTGAAGAGCTGAAGCAGTTTCAGCTGATGCTGCTGTGCTTTGCGTGGTGCTCGCTCTGTCTCTGGTTGTGGATGGCAATGCTGGGCTGTAAATGAGACAATCCTTGTCCTTTTGTGTGGAGTGGATCATTTTATGTGATTTAGTCACAATGAGACAATGCACCAGAAAACAAGTGAAACAATAAAACCAACTGCTCTGCAAGTGAGTATTAACAGGCTACTAGGTTTCTAAGCAGTTCTACTTTTGAGTATACTGTGTTGGTATGACAATGTTTGGGGTTCACTGAATGTATTGGAAATTGTACTAGAAGAAACTGGCTGAAAAATGTATTTGATTTAAAAAATATATACTACAGAATACACTCCATGTAAATATTTGACACAGCGTTAAAATGACAGGCAGGGCAGACTGCAGTACTACAAACCAACCCATTTTTCATTCATGGACTTTTTAGTATGTAGTTTGAACACCATTTTAAAAATGTAGTCTTGTCTGAAACATGTAGAATTAAAGCTTTGAAATCCTTTTGCGTTGCTTGCATAATATCATACATTTCGTTCTGTTGTTGGATGGAAACGAATGTGTCTTATTTGAAGTCCCTTTCCATCCAAGTCCTGCCGGCTGGGGCTGACCTCTGTTGCATGGTATGGGTCCTATCAAGGAGAGGTGAATGCTAGGGTAAGCGTCCTACATCTTATCCTTCCTAGCCAGCTGCGCGGCTGGGCTGCAGGACCAGGAGGCAGGTGCTCCTCTTCCAGGAGCGTGTGGTGTAAAGGCCTCAGATCTCACAGCTGGAACTGCTGTAGAGCAAATTGAGTATCTTAGGAGGAACAGGTCACAGAGGAAGGTGAAATGTGGATCTGTTGGAGTCAGAAGAAACCTCTGCAATTTCTCTGTGGGTTGTCTTTCAGTAAACTACAACATGATTTAACCTGCATGTGTTTTGGAATTACATGTTTATGACAAACTATTAAGTTGTCCTAGACTTGTAAAAATAAAAGGCTACATAGATTAATAAATAAAGTCCACAGCTTCAAGCCGGCATGACTTTGCTTTTGTGAGGATCATGATGATATGATTTAAAACCATGGTCTCGCCCTGCATTTACCGGCTGCTTAGTTAGATGTAGATGTCCATTGGAAAGCATGATTTCTATCTGACATTTTTATTGTTTCTGTAATGGAATGAGCTAATGGAGTAATCCAGATTTCAATGAATCGGCCTGTATTTTGTTTCATGCATATAAGCAAGTATTCCATTTATATGCAGGGCTGATTTAGATGGTAGCCAGAATTGAATATTCTGGTGGTGTTTAGGAATGATTTAAATGCATAATTCAGGTAAAGGGTTATCTTCTAACTGGAACTGATTTCAGTGATGTATTTGTTTTTATCTTTTTTGGCTTCAGTGTTCTTTGTAAAAGTATAATTGTTTTTGATCTGCTCATTATGAAATGTAGTTAATTGTGACTGCTTATAAGCAGCTGACACTTTGTTTTATTAACTTGTATTGCATTTCTAGATTACTTAGTTATCTCCTATTGTTATTCATTATGATAATTAATATTACATAATTATTTGTAAAGTGTATAATAGTCATTATTGGTGATTTGATTAGTGCATGTATTTATTGAGTTGTTTTCTAATTTAGTATTGAAAATGTACTGAAATTCACTCAAATGGTTTCCAAAATGTCTTTGTCACCAAAACAATAAGCCTTTTGAAGAACTGTGCTGTGCATCACCATGAAAGTGCTCTTGTCTTGACATTGCCTCCCAAAATGGGAGAAGTTCAAGAGGTAACTTTCAACATGATTGGTGTCAGACCAGAGCCATTATATATTAGTGGATAATCTGAAACTTGAATCTCACAGCCTATTACCTGC
This sequence comes from Acipenser ruthenus, assembly GCF_902713425.1. NCBI lineage: Eukaryota > Metazoa > Chordata > Actinopteri > Acipenseriformes > Acipenseridae > Acipenser > Acipenser ruthenus. The sequence continues at coordinate 2,953,545 of NC_081202.1, read as the reverse complement.
TTTCCCCAGGTTTTTACACACTTTTAATTGACCAGGATCGAATTACTTGCACACCAATATGAATGAAGTGTGTAGAATAATTGCAGCAGCTGAAGGTCACGCTTGAGAGCTGAAATAAAATAAAGGTGGCTTTGCTGATCTGGGGATGGGAATGGGGTGACAGGTTGATCTTAGGCTGAAGCATAGCTGATCCAAGTGGCTCACTTGGATTTCATCTTGGTGTTAAATAGGCAACAGGATACTGGGTTTGCATTTGAAGTTTAGTGTGATACCACTAAAACAAACACACACCACCAAGCTTTTAAAGTGTTAACATACTGTTATTTAAATGGTACACTGTAGCAAACAAATACTTCAGTTCAGATTTGGTATTGTATTAATATTGCTGCTAAACTGTAAAGTTGATGAATATTGGAATGATGGCACTGATCACATAATGTTGATTTTACAGTTTACGCTACTGTAGGCTACTCCTGTTGTTATGCCTCTACTGCGGCTTAAACTTCATTATACTGTAGCTGGGTACCAATTAAGTTGAAAAGTTTGAATGGTGATTTGTTACTGCAGAAGTTTGCTTCTCTGGGTCATTGATTTGACTTTTCACTGATTTATTTGACATGTCCATTTATTGTACTGTACAGTAACATCTAAAAATCCTGTACAGACTAGTACTAATAGCAGCAATTACATTAACAATCCTGCAGAATGTCTTAGAAATAAATGTGGTTTTAGGTGACTTCATAATAGTATCTAGTGTGTGTACCTTTTTTGTGTGTGTTGTGTACCAGTTAGTATTTTGTGGAGTCTTAAGGTCTTACGCAGTGTGTAAACAAGCGAGCGCAGAATGACTTGCAGGAGAAGATGCTGATTCACAGTCTCTACAAGTTGTTTCATGTTTGGTTCCAGCAGACGTTGCATGCAGTGCTGTGCAGTAGGTGAAGAGACAGCTTTGTTACTTATGAAATGTTGTAATAAACAATGAATTGTGTTTTTATCTTTATTTGATTTCATTGTTGAACTCTACTGTAAGCTTTAGGTAATTTACAGTAGACTAAACCTTTTTGTGTTTTGAGGTTATATCCTTTGCCACTGCCTTTGAACTTCAGCTCCCAGAACGCACCCTTATCCACTGTACAAAAGCATTACTGTGTTTTAAGTTTGGCTCTGAAAGCAAGGGAGGCACAGTTAATATGATTCAAGCTGTGTGCTTCATAGCTTGTGCAATTCTGCAGAGAGAATTACGTAAAACGTGTCTGATGAAATCACAGTGCTTGAGGGGAGGGGAGGGGGTGTATGATGTGTATGATGGTATTGCCAATTATTTTTTTATTATTTTCTCCCCAATTTGAAATGCCCAATTATTTTTAGGCTCAGCTCACCGCTACCACCCCTGCGCTGACTCGGTCGGGGGCAAAGATGAACACACGCTGTCCTCCAAAGCGGGTGCCGTCAGCCGCCCGCTTCTTTACACTCTGCAGACTCACCGTGCAGCCGCCTCAGAGCTACAGCGTCAGAGGACAACGCAGCTCTGGGCAGCTTACAGGCAAGCCTGCAGGCGCCCGGCCAGACTACAGGGGTCGCTGGTGCGCGGTGAGTCGAGGACACCCTGGCCGACCTAAACCTCCCTCCCCCGGGCGATGCTCTGCCAATTGAGCGCCACCCCCTGGGAGCTCCCGTCCACGGTCGGCTGTGGAATAGCCTGGATTCGAACTCGCGACATCCAGGCTATAGAGCGCATCCTGCACTCTAGCGAGTGCTTTTTCGGGATGTGCCACTCCGGAGCCCCTACCCTCTAATTTTAACACAGAGAGTAAAATGTATTTTCAGGGGATAAAATGCAACATTACTTTGAAGTTATGAGTAATCTTGATAAATACTGTACAATCTTTAATGGGGTAGGCATTAAAGAGCCTTCCATTTTAACTGTAATGTTACTTTGAACTACTGTACAACCACGTGTGTGTTCTACAAGGTTCTTTATCGGCTCAACGCTTTTTTTTTTTTTGAGGTATCGCACTGACTGCAAATGAATTACTTGCATTTTAACATTAAATTCTTAAACTCTGTGAACATCTTAAAACTTCAATATAAAGCCAAACAGAATAATACATAAAGGAAATGCATTAATAAGTTATAAAACAGTTTGAATATTATAGGCATCTTTTATTGGCCTCTGCCTCTGATGATGGTTCCAGTTGGATTTGTAGCTTCAACCCACGTAGCTTCAAATTTTTCTTATTCTTACTGTGATTGGCTGCAAAAACAATCTGGCTAGCCAGAGATTGGGTAGTGTTTGTTGGGTTGGTTTTTCTTGTTTACAGTTTCCTAGTAACTGAAGACATTGTGTTGTGGGAGATGTAGTTGTTTTAGTGGAAGTTATAGGGGAGGCGGGAGGGGATATAGACAAGCTGTGCAGCAAAATCTTCTATGTATTTGTACACTTTAAATTCAGTGCTTATTTCTGATTATTTTTTTTTAAATGCGTAAAAACGGCAGGTGCGCAGCTTATCTGGACCGCTGGAGTACACCAAAATATATTTTTTAGGATTCTTAGCAGGAATACAGTTTTAAAATTGATTGATTGGCAGAACGTACAGTCGACACCCAAGAAACATAAGGTACTGTATTTTAGTGGGGTCAAGTTCTACACAAAATCGCCAAGTTGACAGAGGTCACGCCGTCTACTGTGGGCAGAAGAAAGACAAGGGGAGGGTGTCAAGCTGACAATTGCAAAAAGATTAATAACTCTTAACACTTTCATTAGACTAACATTCAAGTACTCCCATTAGTAATCTACTTTTAATTGGTTTGTGGGTTTGCATAGAAGAGACTTCAAGCAATGCATCCATAAGTAACTTAATATTTATCAATGTACAGTAGATGTAGGAGCTACAAAGCATCAAGCAAAACATTATGGGTGTCATCAGTTATAGTACAATAAAAGTATTCTGCGATTTGATTTCTGTGGTGTAGAACCTGCAGGAGAGAAGCTTTAAAACGCTGCAGGCTGTACGTGCAAAACTGAATGTTGGAAAGGGTTATACAGTTTTAAAACTCAACTGTTTTTACAAGAACCAGTTACTGTATTAAATGCGGGACCATCTAATAAAATTACCTGAGTCTATTTATCATTTTTAATAGGCGACCATAGGGGTCAAGTTTGTTACAGTGAGGTTCCCTAATAATAAAAATTCTGTCAGTGTAGGTTTATATATAGATAGATAGCTAGATAGATAGATAGCCTTTGAACTTGTGTGTTTATCTACTGTAGTCCTACACGAGAAATCTAGGAAGCGGAGCTGTTCTGCAGCAGTCGGTGTTAATCCTGTAGCAGCTTGACCTTTTCATCAGGGAGTGGGAAGCCTACCCCTACCCCTATCCCTGTCTGAGTTTAGCATTACGAAGAAGTGACTTTACAGCTTCCCTTGGCTCTGCTCCCAGGATTATAATGTTCTTCAGAGGTGCAACATTGGGAGTATAGACAGGAAATGAGCTAACGTTAAAGGAAAACAATAGGACTTTGTTATATGTATGTATATTGCTCTTGCTGTAGTGATACGATTGAATGGAAGATGAAAGAGTACCTTAATAGGAACCTATTTTATGATCCTTGTAAAATGCTGGCTTTATCTCGGATGAATTTTTTTTATTGAATTCATTAGTTTTGTAAGTATACCATGTTATAAAGCAACTCTTCAATATGCCATTTTACAGGACAGTAAAACTGTGATGTAAATGACAAACAAGACTCCCATTGCATAGCAGTTGAAAACTATTTGATTTTGAGCTTGTGTGACATGTGGTTTCAGTATGTTTACAGTAAAGGCTTACCAAATAAGGTGGGTGAATGTACTTGGGAATATTAGAAATACTTTGTGGAGGACACGGGTTGTTCAGGAAAAATCCTAATTTTCTCGCTCAACCCACCTCCAACTGCAGTCTCATTTCCACCCCTGTGATACTGTAATACCAACGGAAGATTTGTGAACTAATCTGTCTATTTTATTTATTTATTTTTTTAATTAGCAGCTGCACCGTTTGGTTGACTGTACTGTAGTGAGTCATTTGGACAAAGCATACGTTCTTTTAGGAAACAGCCTTTTCACAGACTTTTCAGACTTCCGGAAAGTAATTATTACAGTACAAAAAAAGTTTGCCCTGTCTGTCTGTCTGTCTCTCTCTCTCTCGATTGGGGACTGACTTGTAACAGCTGTTGCGTTATGTGAAAGAAGCAAGCTTGTCTTTTCCAGGCTGCTTGTCTTCAGTTTTGGCATGCACTCAGTTTGATGATTGCAGGAAATGCTATTTTCATGTAAACAATGAGATTGCAAGAACTCTTATAGTACAAACTGGATTTGGAAGGAATTCAAGCTCGACTTGGAAGCATTTTCAAATATTCATAAGAGCTACAGTAACACAGATTTAAGAAATTGACAGAGGGGGGTTGGGGATTGGTGGTGGTCAGTAAATATTATTATTATTATTATTTCTTAGGAGACACCCTTATCCAGGGCGACTTACAATTGTTACAAGATATCACATTATTTTTACATACAATTACATTATTTTTTTACACATTATTTTTACATACAATTACCCATTTATACAGTTGAGTTTTTACTGGAGCAATCTAGGTGAAGTACCTTGCTCAAGGGTACAGCAGCAGCATCCCCCACCTGGGATTGAACCCACGACCCTCCGTTCAAGAGTCCAAAGCCCTAACCACTACTCCACACTGCTGCCCCTGTATTGGTGTTTGCAAAATTGTTTTAAATTGACGTTGATTCTTTGCATTGATGGGCTGATTGGCCTCCTCATTTGCTAATTTGCTTATGACCTGTATAATAATGTGTTTAGCTACTGTAGTTGGCCTGCTATCTTTGTTCAGTCATTAATAAAACAGAAACAATTTGGCATCTGTTTCAAACAGCCTAATCCTTTTTAAATTTTGTTTCTTGATCCCCTGGCCTTTAGCTTTGGGTGCCTGAAGGCACTGCAGTGCATCGCTGGAATTCATTTTTATTCAATTTGTGCACCAGATTTAAGAAAATGAAGCTTGATGTTTTAATTAAAAAGTCAATACTGGCATAATGTACTGTGGGCCATGGCTTGTAAAACCTGCTGAGTTTGCAGGTAATACTGCAGAACCCCAGCAATCCTGGCTGCATGCTTTATTGCACAGCATCAATCTGCACAGCTCGTTTCCCACCGTCCGGGGGGAGAGAATTGAGCCGGATTGTCCCATTTATTACACGTGAAACATCCCAACTGTCTGTCTGAGGTCAAAAGACAAATGATTTTTTATATCTGGGTCTGCAGTACAGTACCTCCTAATTAAAATATTTTAGCCTTGACTGTTTTCATTACAATATGTGCAGAGGCTGCATGCACAGAATATTTTTTATGTTATGTTCATGTTTTGGATGTCATATATATATATATATATACTACTATCCAGGGCGACTTACAATTGTTACAAGATATCACATTATTTTTACATACAATTACAGTACATTATTTTTTTACACATTATTTTTTACATACAATTACCCATTTATGCAGTTGGGTTTTTAAAGTAAAGTACCTTGCTCAAGGGTACAGCAGCAATGTCCCCCACCTGGGATTGAACCCACGACCCTCCGGTCAAGAGTCCAGAGCCCTAACCACTACTCCACATGGCTAGCCCTTTGATATGTTACATGCATGCAAGACAAACTGTCCATAAATGAAAACCGTGAAAAACAGGTGGAAATAGGGCAGAGTGTAAAGAGTTGAAAAAAAGAAATAGAGCGCTGGATAAAAAGAAAATAACCTTTTTCTTCTGCTGCATGCAAAAACCTCACGTCAGCTGTAGGTCTCCTGAAAGCAGCTTATTTTAAAGCAACACCAGTGTGAATGATGATGCAGTAAATATATATAGTTTTTATATGTAAAAGTGCCTTTTCTTTGTTTTGCCATTCCCCCCTAAAATTTTGGAATCTCCCACATTGGCTGCAGCATAGGGGGGGAATCCCCCCCAGCACACACAAATGAAAATCAAGCCCTGAAAAGACAGGAATGGCTCAAACTGCTATGCAATGGCAGTCTTATTTCCAGCCCTGGATTGATTTGAAAGTGTTGTATTTGGCTTCCTAACGGTGGATGATTGAAACAGATTTCCCCAAACACCCTAAAACCCACCTTCTGGCTATTTCTGGCTATAGATCTATGAGCATTTTGCCTGCACGCAGTGGTTTGATGTGATAGGTTAGGAAAACACCATTTTTAGTTTAGATTTCACTTCTCAAGTGTTTCACAGCAGTCTTTAATAAACTTTTTTTTTTTTGATAATGTTACAAAATGAGAAACAAACAGCTGGAGAGTGCCTAGCAGATCTTGAACTGGCGTATATGACCTGGTAACATACAGTAGTCGAATTCTATTTTTGTAAAATCACCAGACTGTGGTCTATAACAGGGTTTGTACTTCTCTATACACACACTCACACATAGTTTCCTTATTTGTGTCGTCACCCTGTCTTCCAACCAGCTGTTGCAATATTGATTCACGCTCCCTTGTTGCAAAGAGCACGGAAAAGCTCTTAAATTCCTTGGGATCTCAGAGATAAGAGAAATCTGGCCCGGCATTTCGTAATTATCTGTCAACGTTAGCGATACTCCATTAGAACTGCTTGTGACACAAAGTTTACTTACAGCCTTGAAAGCGCTGTTACTCGGTATATACTTGTAGGTGATAATAGCCTGGGATTTCTGATCACCTGGGTAAGGCAGTTTATTGAAGAGCATGACAGCCATACAGAACCTAATTCCTTCATAGACTGCATCTCCCTTGGAAGATAGCTTGTTGCATTGTGTTTTATTTGCGAGATGCTGTACAACAGTACTGTACATCAGCAATGCAAATGCAGTAAAGCCCCTTTCACACTGGCACCCACCTGGGTCCAGACCCAGATCCTGGCTAACCGGGTCAAAATCCTGTGTAGTTTGACGGTTGTTAATGAGCTGAATCAATATCAAACAGCCATGCCTGCGTGAAAGTTTCACTTCCGCAAGGAACGGATTCTGTTTAGACATATTTTTGTTGATTTAGACATAGCATGAGTCAGTATTATTATTATTATTATTATTATTATTATTATTATTATTATTATTATTAATTTCTTAGCAGACGCCCTTATCCAGGGCGACTTACAAGATATCACATTATTTTTTACATACAATTACCCATTTATACAGTTGGGTTTTTACTGGAGCAATCTAGGTAAAGTACCTTGCTCAAGGGTACAGCAGCAGTGTCCCCCACTAGGGATTGAACCCACAACCCTCCGGTCAAGAGTCCAGAGCTCTAACCACTACTCCACACTGCTGCCCGTTTGCAGTAGGAATGTTGAAACATTTGCTCTAATTTAAAAGTGTGGCTGACGGTTCAATCCAGACAAGCTTGGATGGAAGCATCAGTAACAAGCTGCTTCCTGTGCATTGATACGTGCATTGTGTACTTGCGTCTGTCATCCAGGTCAACCCTGCTTTATCAAAAGCAGTGTGAAATCGCATGCCCAACCTGCATGACACCGGGTCTTGCCCGGGTAGGTTCTGACCCGGGTAGATCATGCCAGTGTGAAAGGGGCTTAATACGTGTGTTGCATTGCAGGTCAGGCTTGGCTGATTAAGCTAAGAATGATGCATCTTGCAGGTACATTTGTAAAGCAGTTTAGTGGGACATCGGCTGGAAGTAAAAGCCAGAATCTACAGTAACAGCCACGTGGCAGTTAGACAGGAGAAAGTAACTTAACAACAAACGCTGTGCACAGTAATCTAGGATCTGCAGTCCTGTTTGGTGGTTATTTTGTTTTTTTTAAACACCAACATGTTTCTACATCTGGCACGGCGCTCATTGTGTACCAGGATTAGTGAGGGAATGCTGATCAGGCGTACAGTACAGTATCCCTGTTCACTGACCCATTATTGGGGAAGGCAGTACAGTACATCTGTCTGCAGTTGGAGACTGTGTTTAAGAACAGTCATTTAGATGTTGTTTGCTGCCCAGTTGTTTGAGATAAATGCAAATAAATCCAGCCAGGGCCCTGAAGGGGAATCTGGAAAGGATTCAGCTCAAAGTACTCCAGTAAGAGCTCAGGCTGTGGTGCTGAAGTTAACCAAATGCATATACTTTTATACTTTTTATAAGTTGCATTTTCTGAATGGTCTGTTTCTGTATTGGAATCGTTTACTGTAATGTGTGGTCAGTGTAATAGGGATATTGGTTCACAGGTCACTCCAATAAGAGGTTGCATCTTATTTACCTTTCACTTTTTTTCTTTATCCTGGTTAGTGCACCGGTACTGTATGCATCCCCTGCCACAGCAGTGAATACAGAATCTGAACTCTCAATAGCTTTTCTTAAAGGTGACCCTAAGTTTAAGTGATTTTACATGTGCACGGATGTAACGCTGCCTCCTCTAAAGTATATCTATGCATCCCTGGCTAGGGGAAATTAAATACTGTATGCACAGCCTCTGCCTCTCTGAGAAACAGATCAGCACATTTTGATTTTGAAGTACAATAACCCCCTGGTGTCTAGTGAACTTGGTGTCTGGTGGTGTGAGCCGCCTTATTCGCATGCTGCTGTGCTGGACCAGCCCTTCCTGTGTTCTCAAACAGTTCTGAATGCACAGTAGCTCATAAGAAGACACACCGGTATGGCACCAGATCACTGCTGTTGTGCTTCAGTTGTTTAAGTACAGAAATTCCGAACCCTTTCTGGAGTAGCTGTGCACAGCACTTCATAAATGTGTTCATTTCAAAGTCTTGCATACTTTTCTGTCTGCGTTTCTAGCACCACACCCACTTTGTTTGTTTGTTTGTTTGTTTGTTTGTTTGTTTGTTTCTGACATGGCTTATCTGTCTCTTGCTGTAACTAAGCCTTCAATATCTGCATTCGAATTGGCTACAGTAGCAAACAGAACATATAAATATGGCCACAACCTGACGCATGCTAAATTACCCAGACTGTCCAATTATTTTATTTTTTTGTAGTTTCATTATGACTCAAGACATTGACACCTCATAGAAGGGGTTTTATATTGTATAACTGTTTTGTATGCACTATATAGAGGCTGGCTTTGGTGTAAGAATGTGACAGGAACACCAAACCATTCATGTTATATTTAGAAGGGCTCATGTTAAAAGGAGAAGAATCACACTATTGAGTTCCCAACACAGACTGCCATTCTGTATCAGCTTTCTCTATAGGTGAAATGTAGCTGCTCAGGGTCCTCTTGGGTGAATATGACACCTGTGCACACAACCTCTTAATGCTGAATGTAAAATAATGGGACTGTACAAATAGTGACATGGGCAATAATTGCAATGTACTGTCTTGTGATCAAAGTGATACTGAGACCCACATACTGTGTAGTTTAAAGGCTGTTGCATAGATTTGTTTAGATTTCCATGGTTGTTATATTACCACCACTTTGTCACAGGAAGCAGAGAATTCTGTTTTTAAAGACTTGAATTTGATTTAATTATCCACCACTCAGACTCTTGTTTAAGGGGAATGTATTTCGTGTCCCCCCCCCCCACCCCCCACAGCAACCCCTACTGTAGCAGTGAGGTAGTGTCTGCTCTGTTGCCATCAATGCTGTACACTACTCTACTGTACTGTACCCAGTCCGCTCATTTTCTCATTACGGAGCCTTTTTCTTAGTTATATACTTTTATACATTTTTGTATTAATTGTTTACTGAGGCTAGCTACTGTAATTCCCCTGGCTAGTGCGTATATATTTCATACGCTGAAAGTAGTTCTTGCGTATGCATATTGTATGTGTAAAGATGGATAAATAATGCAGATGTAGTTGAAGTGTTTGTGCATCTGGAACTAATTCCATGATTTAATTGTTAGTGTTGTGTAAATGTAAAATTCAGTGTACAGTACTGTCTACATGAAGAATAATTAGGCCTTACTGTGTGCCCAGAATGACATGACTGCAATGTGGCAGCCAGATTTAGTCAGAGATCTAGGTAACTGGCAACAGAAACAAAATGGAATAAGACTCCCATTGCATAGCAGTTTGCTCCATTTCATGGTTTTACTAAGAGTTTAATAAGACACCTAACTTGTTACCTATATACACTGTGGCTAAGTAAGAATACATTTATGAAGTGTTCTCCTCATAAATTACAATACATTAAATTTAGAGTCTGCTGCCAGAAACGTATTAAAATGAATTCTATGAGTTTTTATTGGACTGATTCTCCCTTCTTGGAGACCCAGAAGTTGTTGTTCTCTCTGTTTCTGTACTTTAAATAGCAGTGAGCTATCCCCATGACAAGGACTGTGAGACTGTAAAACCTACAGAACTGAAATGTCATTCCACTAGTAGCATCCGCTTGCATCTGTTGCGCTTGAACAGTAGATATTCCTGGGAGGGTTTAGCGTGGGAATGGGGCGTTCAGGCACAGTACGTTGCAGTACAGTGTGACGACGAGATGAGTGGGATGCAGTTTAGACTGAGAGACGGCATGGGAAGCTGTGTTTGAGAGGACACTTCCTGTGCTGATTTAAACATGCTTTGAGATGAGAGCCTCCAGAGAACATGTGAAAATGCAGATTGGAACGGAGATGGCTTTCTTTTAACCTGTTTTGTGTCTTGAAAATTCAATGGCAACCTCAGTGTACCGATGCAGATGTGTATGTCCAGACATACTCAAATAAATGGTTGCTTACTAGTATTCAAGGCATGCTTTTGGTACTGTCATTTTATTTTATAGCGGTGTATTTATTTATTTTTTGTTAATGGAAGATAACAGGCTGTGGGCAGTGTGTTCTGCTAGCTGTACAGTCTCAAACATCGTAGGGATTCAGAGTTACCTAGAGTGTTCCTCCAAGGCAGTCAATTGCTTTTCACTCCTAATTGTCTGAATCAATTAATTAGTATTGAAGCTTTTCTCCTGTTCTACAGAAGCTTTAGAAGTTGTTCAGTTGTTTTGTAGCTCTGCAGTTGTGTTGCACATACAGTATGGAGCTGCTCTGTCTAGTACTGAAGCTTTTCTTCTGTTCTACAGAAGCTTTAGAAGTTGTTCAGTTGTTTTGTAGCTCTGCAGTTGTGTTGCACATACAGTATGGAGCTGCTCTGTCTAGTACTGAAGCTTTTCTCCTGTTCTACAGAAGCTTTAGAAGTTGTTCAGTTGTGTTGCACATACAGTATGGAGCTGCTCTGTCTAGTACTGAAGCTTTTCTCCTGTTCTACAGAAGCTTTAGAAGTTGTTCAGTTGTTTTGTAGCTCTGCAGTTGTGTTGCACATACAGTATGGAGCTGCTCTGTCTGTGTTGTTTGTTTTACGTGCAGTTGTGGGCTCAGAGAAAAAAACTTTAGTATATTTCAGACCCATCAAAATATGTGTTTAAATTAACAGAACATTCTTCACAGTTGGTGAGTACATGTACTAGAGAGAGAGAGAGAGAGTTCAAAAATAAACAGCTCTATATCCAAGGAGAATCAGACAGTCAGACACAGACATTTAGGCAAATTCCTGGTGGTTTTGAAGAACACAGCAAGCAGCATCTTTATCACTGACGCTATGACTTCTTAAACCACAAGATAATGACTTCCCTTGTGTGCCTCATGAGACTTGGGGAAAGGGGAAGTACTTGATTTCCTGTAAAAGTGCCGTATGTACACATCGAAGACAAACATTTATTTGACAGTCATGCTTTCTGTGTTCTCTGGGAACGTTAGTTTTGCCCTGAAATACGAGACCAGGTCCCAGAAGATTTAATACTAGTAGCTGGAAACTGAACGGTCTTGTCTTGCAGCAACTACACGTGTTGTATTTTAGGATTTAATATCAACTGAAATGGATTTCAATTCATTATCGCTAATTTCACATAACTACCAACTCCTGGTAGTTACTGGTGTGAAGGGTGTTATTGCGATTACATGTCAGTGAAAATATGGAATGTGTGTTTTTTATTATTTTATTCTTAAAAATAATAATAATCCTGATGGAGATGGTTCATTTAAAAAAAAAAAAATGCATGCAAGCTTTCAGCTCGCACTGCTTTTTATCTTGTGTGTTTTTATTTTGTGTGTTTTTTTTATTTTATTGTTTTTTTTATACATGTTTGGATGTTTCTATCCATGCCACTTTACACTTTTTTTCCTTCTTTTTAAAGTCAAAAACAACTGGATTGTTAAAGACCAACGCAAGACAGTGTATTAAGTGTACCTGGCTAATATAGAAACTTTTGACTACACTTGATGCGTCCTGTGGTTATCGCTTAATTAGGACTTGTTTCTAAAGCAGATGAACTGGCAGGTTTTATGGTCATTGACATGTACCATACAGTTTAATCTATGTGTAGGTGGTCTCTTGCCTCTGATTCTGTAGCAGCAGTAACAGAAAATGAAGTGTAATGCCTCTGCACAAATCCCTCTGTGGCACCTGGAGTGGATTGGCAGTAATGTTTTGAAGATGTTTCATGCCTGTCGATACAGTATCTCCTGCACACACTGATGGAAAGGTTTACAAACAAGGATGTATTTCCCAGCCTTATTGCATGCAGCTCCCACAGTCGCTCACTTCAAATCAACTCTCAAGACCCACTTGTTCTCTCCTGCTTTTAATGCTTTTTAAGCCTGATATCTGTTATTAGCTGCTGTATAAATTGTTTCAGGTTTTTCACTCCATCTTATTCGTATGATTCTGTGTGACACATGCATCCACAATGTTTAGAATTCACATTCCAGCCCTGTATTTAATGTATTATGCCTGTATTTAAGGTATTTGCATTTTTTTAACTGTTTGTATTTAATGTACAATGCCTTGTATTTAATCTATTATGCATTGTTCCTCAAAATCTTGTAAAGTGCTTTGTGATGGTGGTGCACTATGAAAGGCAGTATATAAAATAAATATTGCTCTTTGACTTAACCTTTTGATTTGTGAAGACGGCAGCGCTTCGTCAACATTGAGGCCTTGGTGGCAGTCTTTTGTCAGATTTCATGCCCTTTGAAACCTGTTTGGGTGGATCTGAAAGCAAATTGGGCTAGAACAGACTAGTTTGGTATAGCCTATTCCTTTATCACTGCTGTTAAACAGAAACTGGAATTAAACACTCAAACACGCGTGCATAGCATTTGCCCATAACTGTAAAATGCTCGATAGTGTTACATTTAGAAATACAAAAAGCTTTTTTTGCAAATTTAATAACATGGTTTTTTAAAATTATTTTGCAGTGTTTTTGCATTGACTTTCATAATGTAGATGTATTACTCTATCCTAAACTCCAGGGGGTGGGGGCATGGATTGCAACAATTGTAATACTCATGCATTGAATGTTTTCTTTTTAAAACGTCTTTGTTTTCTAAGTATTACATTTAACAGATTTCTATTAAAGTTACATTGCACTCAAATTAAGTTGTTTTAATTTTAGTTTTTTATGGAAAGCTCTGAAACATGTTTGTAAGCTGTGTCAAGAATCAGAGGTCGTCTTTTCAACAGATGGCAGTATGCCGATGAATCAAAGATTTATTTTACATCTCTCTTGCTGTGTATTTTGCAAGCCGACTTCATCTATTTTGACACTGTATTGATTTTTTTTTTCAGAAAGGGAATCTCAGACTATCAATCTTGTTAAGTCAGACCTCACACTAAATCTGACATCTGTGTGTGCAAAGGTTATCAATTGTTTTCTAAAAGAAAACAAACACCTACAGTAAATGACATTTACTGTTACTGTAAGCTATTGGTGTGACTTCATCAGAGACCACAGTAAAATCATCTGTTAGATCAAAGTATAGATTTCTGAACTTCAGTATTGCAACATGGTTTTATTTAAGAAGTGGTCATTCAGGTTGCCAGTCTGGATGAGTCATAAACCTGCGCTTTCTGTTAGGCAGTGCTTGATAAGTCAGCAGTTGCTCATGCAAAGTTTTAAACTGAAATGATGAGGTATTCTGCAGAAAACAAACCAGGCATATAGGAAAAGCATCAATACCCTAGGAGCCCAACACATTTTAATTTGAAACCTGAAGTGAGAGTCGGTGTGTTGATATACTGTAGTGCATGTTGGTGTCCTCCTGACTTTTGAATAGGCTGCATGCGGTACCAATAGGTGCACTGTAGGCAGCTGTTGTTGTTGTTGTGTGTTTTTTTATGCCTACTTTTCCTTGTATATCCCTGAATTGTTAGTTAAACAACTCTTTCCCCTCCCTCATATTTGTCTCTCACTGTATACCTTTACACATCTTTTACAAGTTCCGCTGACTGGCTTCAATGTGTATGTACAGTACCAACAAAGGGCTTTTTCTTGATTCATTACTGGTGTGAAAAATAGCTTTGCCTGACCATTCCTTTTTAATGTCCCTTCCCATGTTCACGGGCTGACCGCTCCTTTTAAGATTTTGAGTTTTGGAAAGTTGCTGCAGACTTAAGTAATTGGTTTATAATCCTTGATCAGGACTTCCAGCACCAGCTGTCGGTAAGCAGTAGGCTTAGTGCTTTTTTTTGTGTTGAACAGTCTCCTGCTCTTTGTGTCTTGCCTCAGAACTACTATAACATTAAAAATGTTTACCCTGTTAAGTCTGTCCTAATGTGTCCTACAGAGTAATCGCACACAGAGGAACACTACCATAACCAACTTATACACGTGCCAAACTAACCCATAACCAACTTATACAAATCAATAGCTTAATTAATTAATTGACTTTGGCTTGTGGGTATCCAATTATTTTATCTTTCCAGGACAAATAAAACATCAGCAGATTAATCCCTTAACTATTGTGGCATGAGATCTGGTTAACTTTGTCCTGGGGGGTATGCATTTTATTAAGTGGCTTTCATGCATGTTCTAATGAGCTGTTACGACCAGCAGGAGGCATGAGCAGTCTTCCTGATATCATCAGTAGTACTGCAGAGCCTCGTACAGTCGGACAGGCCTTGTGTTGTGTTGTGCTTTGATCTCTCCTGTAGATTTTACTAATCAGCAACACATTTAGCAATACCACTTCTGTATATTTGTTTTTCTGGTGAATAATTTAATATGTACTGCCATATGCTTCAATTATTATTAATTAATTTCTTAGCAGACGCCCTTTTCCAGGGGGACTTACAATTGTTACAAGATATCACATTATTTTAACATACAATTACCCATTTATACAGTTGGGTTTTTACTGGAGCAATCTAGGTAAAGTACCTTGCTCAAGGGTACAGCAGCAGTGTCCTCCACCTGGGATTGAACCTACGACCCTCCGCTCAAGAGTCCATAGCCCTAACCACTACTCCACACTGCTGCCTTCAATGTTATAGGCAAGCTGTTGCAGGGCAGCCTGAAAAAAAAGCTGTACATTTTCCACTTGATGTTGAATTATTGATAAGTGTTGGCATTGAGGAAAGTAATACATTTAGTCTATTGATGGTGCTTTTTTCTATACAACCTAACGAATGCAACAGGCATAACATAATATAGTTTTTGTGGCAAAAGAACAAAACTGCGGAAGAGTAAATATTGAAAAATGTTATCAAATATATTTATTTAGTGGGTGTAATTGTTTTAAATACTGTCATTTTTATTTGTACAATATATGTTTATTTGGCCTGGCGTTAGTTTTAAATCAGTAGTCTTGCTGTTAAATAAGAAGTTTTCAATGCTAGTGTTTTGCGTGTCGCTGCGACTGTCAGTCCTCTCTCCAGAGGTTTCCTTTAATAAACATCTTCAGAGTGCAATCTTACAAACTTGTCTTTTTAAAAGCATATCAAATGTCAACAGATTGAAGAAATTGTTGGAGCTTCATAAACAATTGGCCTTTGGAGGAAAAGATGGCAGTGTGAAGTAAATGCATTGTTCTCATCTATGGCTGTGTCTTTGCTGCGTTGCTGTTCTGAAAGGGTACTGTTCTTCAGCATGCCTGTATCTGTTGTTGTTATAATAGAGGTATGTATCGTGATACAAGACCAAAAGTACAATACAGCTCGTGGTACAGCAGATCACCAAATGGTTCTTGAATGAAGAATAACTATGTTGTGTAGTTATGAATACATCTCTTTTAATGTTTGTCTTTTAACAAAACGGTCCATCATTTTAAATGGCCATTTGATCTTATTGTGCATCATACAAGCAGCCCACCAGGCCTGTCACGTAATGGTACTTTGTTCTAAGTATTCAACAGCGATATTGTTGGAGTTTACAGTTTTGGATACATAAATCAGATGTTCGAATTTGTTCGAAATGACAGTTTAAAAAAATGGCAAGTGAAAAAGAGGTCCGTGTGATGTGAGATTTTATATATATAAAATGTTGTGTAGTGATTTATTTTATATATATATATATATATATATATATATATATATATATATATATATATATATATATATATATAAAAATTAAATGTAATCATCACTCAGCCTTGACAACTTGTACCATGGTTGGACCAAGCCTGACCTCTCTCTCTCTGTTTCTAAAAGTTGCCTGCTCAAGCAGGATTCAAACACCCTGTTTTCTTGCCAGCACTTCTCCAAATTCACCTCATGAAATCAGTTTTCTCCCTACTTATTTGATAAGAACTGTGAGTGGACACAACTTCGCTAATTCGTAGAATGCTCCCTTCTACTATGAGGTTTTCTTGTCATAGAAAGACCTTGGATTCAAAACTCTGGGCTACAAGTAAATCTCACTTTGACTGCCAACAAGAACCTTCCATATCTAGCACCGCTATGCTTGCAAGCAGATAAGGGCAAGGCTATTTTTCTGTAGATTTATTGCGTACTAAAATTATTGAATACAGTTTACACTTTATTTGTCTAATATTCCAACCTAATGGATATTGTAATGTCTAAAATATTTTTTGTTTAGTTGGAGAAAGAAACTGAACTAATTCTTAAATTGATTAAATGAAATGCTCGCTCCTGCTTTTACAGTCTATTTGTGTTACAGTAGAGCCTTAACCAAGCAAAAACACTTGTTAGTTACTTAAAACTATATTATATTATTTCTATATAACTATATTATTTCTCTTCAGAGAGTTTTGTCACTCTATTATTAGATCAGAATATACTTTTTTTTAAAACCTCTATGCTTAGTAACAACACAATCAAATAAAATCAAATAGGTATTTTTAGTTTGAAATATTGTTCTGTCTAAAAAGGGTTACCCTTTTGTTTTTGCTAATTTGCAATACCTAGCCTCCGTGTTTAGTTCCCCCAGATGCCTTTCTTTCAAGGTTACAGGCTTCCACGTGCAATAGTTGCAATAGTCTAACCAGCTTCCAAGAGTGTATGTGCACTAATAACAAAGGCACATAGACAAGCTTTTTTTTCTAACATTAACACTTGTTCAGTTTTCTTAGTTCAAATCATTGTAACTGGCTCATAATTTGCTGCAATATTATTTATGCTAGTTTTATATTCTTTAAAACACAGTACAATTATTACAATATTCTGACAGTGTCAGTTAGTACTGAACTTCTTTCGTTTTTAACTGTAATATGTTCTTTCAACAATAATACTGTTTTTATTAAGTTTAAATTATTTTATAACATGCATTTCTAATTCAGTTACTTCAGTATAACAGTTGCTAATATTATTTTACTGAATTAAGTCTAACCCCTTTCTCTGTTCATACAAAATTCAGTTGAAGCAGGTGTAAAGACATCCTAGCCTTTTGCCAATTTCTTGGTGTTGATTAATATGAGACATTAAGTAATGAAAGTAAAGTAATGTGAAAAGCTACTTTTTTTCTCATAAAACTGGAATATGTTAACAAGGCCTCATGATCAGAGCCTGCCGAGTTTGACTCCTTCCAGCAGGTGCTTTCATAGACTGCACACACCAGCTATCCATTGTTTTCTATCTTTTTGAAAGGAACATATATACAGTATTATTATTATTGACAAAGAGTATATCATATTATTTCAGTCAATACAGGTTAGTGTAAATCATCTAATTCATGTCTAATAACTCAGCACGTTCCCAGCAGGATTCGAACTCTGCGCCAGGATCAGCTCGGACTGGTTCGGCGAACACCACGACAGGCCTGTGTAGATCTGCAAAAAATATTCTATCTAATATTTTCTATCTAAAACATATTACAGTCATTACAGTATTTGTTTCACAAATGTTCAATTTGTTTCCCAAAGATCAGCCTGCTTCCAGTAGCTGTGACAGTATTGGGTCAGTTTCTGCACACAGGTATGGGTGACAGTATTTAAAAGCCTGATACCTGCAAAAA
This sequence comes from Acipenser ruthenus, assembly GCF_902713425.1. Classification (NCBI taxonomy): domain Eukaryota; kingdom Metazoa; phylum Chordata; class Actinopteri; order Acipenseriformes; family Acipenseridae; genus Acipenser; species Acipenser ruthenus. Next base: position 2,935,313 of record NC_081202.1, on the reverse strand, counting down.
CGTAAGTCTTGTTTGCTGGGCTCCCATCTCCCATCTCTACATTCCGATTCCCATCATTAGGAATCCATGCAAAAGGATCTAATGACTTGCAGCACAAAAGGGACGTGCTAGAACCGTGTGTGACAACGTGTTACATATTGTAAGGTCTTGCTGTAAAATAAAGGTGCACACACAGGGGCCACGCCCCCTGCCCCTGCTGCTATGCTATCTCTGCCTGCGTTCAAAGCAATATAGTTTGTTGTGTATAATTGTAGTTGGTCATCCACACCCCTCACAGTGGCAGTAATGGAAAGACGCAGCTTCTCCTGATGAGCCGTCTGTCCCCCCAGCCAGCTGTACTGTGTAACTGTCTAATTTTCTAACACGGTTCGCGGTACTGTAATTTCCTATTGCAGATCTCAAGCACTCGGTAGAGTAGGTCATTTCCATTTGCAGACTAATGTTGTTTTTTACAGTGTGAATGAATACGCCATTTAAACAAACCACCCTATTTCATGGTACAGCAAAGAATAAAACCGCTCCTGTCTGACCAGATGAGGGCAGTCTTGAACATATCAATTTCTTCTGCTTTCAAAAATGCTTCCAGAGCATACAGGTTCTGCATTGAACTGGATATTTTCACTTGTGGCAAAAAAGCTTTTTTTTTTCTTTTTTTAAATGTATCTACTGTAATCCTAAATGTAACCTACTGCAATTTGAAAGGCTTTTTTATGCAAAGGCACCACCAAAGTCCAGTTTTGTTTTGTAGTAGTTTACATGATTTATCACCAGTAGTGAAAGTATAAAGCCTATATTCTGTGTTGCCGTGAATGCCTATTTAAATCTTTACCCCTTCACTTGGTATTTTTAGATGGAACATTTATAATGTACTGTGATGGAAATATTTACTTATGAAAAAAAACCAAAAAAAGCGCGTGTGCTTGCAAGCATTGACATTTTTTTAGCAATTCTAGTACAATCTCCCTAAGCATGCTCAAGAGGATTTTTAAGCACGCTGTGTGGTGCTGTAATGTACAGAACAGCATGTTCTGCTTTACATCAGCACAGCTCACATGGGAGCTAATTAATTTAGAACTGAATGTTTAAGTTGAGGGCGTTAAACATGCTTTGAACTGAACACTTTTCAGCATTCGCAGGGATGGAAACAAGACTCCTATTACATAGCAGATTCACGCATTCCAGGTTTTACTAGGAGCTTGATTAGCTACAGTGTATAGGTAACAAGCTCTGGGGTGTCTCATTAAACTCATAGTCAATCCAGGAATGGTTCAAACTGCTATGCAATGGGAGTCTTATTTCCATCCCTGATGTTTTTGCGTCCTGTTCATCCATGTGTAATAACTTTTCAAAAGTGATGTATCGGTACATGGTACAGTATGCATATACAGTCACAGACTAAAGTATATGGGCAGTAAAAAATAAATAAATAAAAGGAGAAAAAACGCACAAAGTGATTTCTGATTGTTCTATTGAATGATATACATTTAAAGTACAGATTCAGCTTTTATAATGTAATAATTTGCATAAAGCGAAAAATGACATGCAAAAACTAACGTCATACTTTGACAAAAGTATTTGGACATGCTTGCATTAGTACTTTGTGTGCCCACCCTTTGCTTCCTTTACAGCTTGCAGTTTTTTTTTTTTTTTGTATTTTGAAACAAGTTCCTGACATCTTTCTGAAGATGTGTTTGCCCGTTCTTCAACACATACAGCTTTGAGTTCTGCAATCGACTTTGAGTTCCTTTTTGCAATAGCAGTCTCCAAGTCAATCCACAACATTTCGATGGAATTCAAGTCTGGGGACTGAGATGGCCAATCCATAACTATAATCTTGCTTTTTTCAGTAATTTCCTTGTAGACTTTGTAGAATGCTTAGGGTCATTATCCTGCTGGAATACAAAATTCTGTCCAGTAAGCCAGGGGTCGGCAACTGGCGGCCCATTTGAGGTTTGGTGGCGGCCCCTCTGAGTTTCTTTATCAATGTGTTTTTAATAATTTTAACCGCCTCATCATAAAACCACGGCACTTGCGCAGCCAGCTTCTGTGTTGCTGGAGTGATTTCTCACAGTAATTGCAGTCTGTCAGTGTTTGTTAAGCAACAGTTCCAAGGCACGTGAGACAGCATGCAGCCAACGTCACCTGTGCGAAGCCACTTTTTCCACAGTGAATGTCCTTAAATCCAAGTACAGGAGGAGACTGAACGATGCAAATCTGGAAGCCCAACTCCGCTGTGCCGTGAGTAATACTCTTCCCCCTGACTTTCACTCACTTGTGCAGAGCAAGAGTGCTGGGTTTTCACACTGACCGGTAATTTCAAGCACTTATTACCAGAGACAACGGTGATGTTTTGTTTTGTTTTTCTATGAAGGTATATGCAGGCAATTTTTATTTTATATAGCGCCTTTCATAGTGGACCACCATCATAAAGCGCTTTACAAGATGCAGTAACAACATTTTAATTTAAGAGAAATGTTTTTTTTTTTTTTTTTTCCCTTGCTGGGAGCAAAATGTACAATTTAATACCCACATGTAAAGTTAAATGGGAATAGCTAGATAGTTAATAGCTGCATTTGTGTGTTATGGCTGCTTTTGGTGGGAATCCACGTACCTTCAAAATACTATTTGCACACTTACTTTTCATTGGAGTTTTTTTTTTTGGAGAAAGACAGAAGTAATAGGCAGCTAGTAAATGTAAATAAAACCCATTTAAATAGTTATTTATTTTTGCTAAAGATGGTGTGCTAAATGTATTCCTGGTCTGTACAGTACAGATTAAGACATCGGTTTAAAACATACATATTTATAAAACTGAGACGATAGCAATACATTTTTAACTTTTTCAACAGCAATCGGTTTATCATCACTAGTCCCTATGCTAATTGACTGACCAAAGCAGTGCAGCTGGCAAGCAGATGCCAGCCTTTCAAAAAGCTGATCGAAAAACAATATACTGTCGGTCATTCACTCAGGCAGAGAGTAGAGACTAACTTAATTATAGCTAAACACATTGCGGACTGGTCAATAAAAATAATAAAGTAGAGTACCGTTCTGTATAATCAGAATACAATTATTTTCTCTGTGGCCGTCAATGTGACTGCTTCCGGGGCTTTTAGGTATAATGTAATATATCTCCTTTATTTCTGCACTCCCGCGTTTAATGCTTTGTGAGAATATGTAATACATACGGACAGAACGGTACATGAACACGCAGCCCCATATGTGTTACATAACCGGAGAAAATTACATTTTAAAACCAAAAACCGCCAAAATGACTGCCGCGGGGTTTCTAGTGTTAAATAATGTGCATGTCTTGTTTATTGCTGCTGCATTTTGTAACATGTGTAGGGGTGCTGTGTTCATTTAGTTTGACAGTTAGTTTATTAACTTTAAGTTAACCCTAAGTAAAGGCCATTATTTTTGCCTCTGCCATTGTGATAGACCGAAACACACCCGCCAGCTAATTTCATAGTACATAACGATTTACGCTTTTGGACCATGTTTTGTTTTAGTTTTATTAACGTTACTTTGTCTGTTACTTTATTATAGTTTATTAACATTCACTTGCCTATTGTTTTGCTTTACTACAGTTAATTTCAAGTAATGCATATGTATTTATTTATTGATTCATATTGTGTGTGGTGGCTAACACTTCGCTTGCTCCCTTAGGGGTGTTCTCTTAGCTGGAGACTACTGTATGTTTCAATTTAGCTCCAATTGTGGTCTGGTCATTTTAATAGGCGAGTCATCATGGGAAATGTGCCTCCTGTGCACACTGGCTTTTCCTGCAGATCTGATTTGACTTTTTATAAAGCTCATCAGAAAGTACAAACATGCAAGCAAACCAATCCTTTACTCTGATGGCTTGGACTGTGTCTCAGTGCAATGATGCCTTCCTTGCACAGTAAGGTTGTAGAGGTGTCGCTGCTGTACAGCAGTGTAGCAGAATGTCCAAGATCTTCAGGGCACAGACTCCAAACCTACCGAAAGCAAATACAAATTGTATGCTTATAATTAACAAAAGTTATAGGCTAGGCTTAATTTTTCTGTTTTGATAATAAATCTGATAATAAATTAGATTAGTTGTGCAAAAAAATAGCTAAGAGGGTTTCCGACAGCAGATGATGCTGACGCTGACATGAGTGTATTCCTGTCGGCTGTCAAAAAATTATAGCTGGAAGAAAATCTTAACGTCTCAACCAAATCCTTCGTTGTGCAACTATCTTGTGGCACTGGGTGTTTGTGTGAAGTGTAATGAATTAACGGAAGTTTGTGCTTTGAAAGCAGTACACGTTTATCATGTGCGCTGATAAACAAGCTGCAATTAAAGGCAATTAGCTTACATATACAGAGCATTTGCTGAAATATATCTATTGCAACTAAATTTAAAATTGATGGAGCTGATCTGGTTATTTGGCTGTGTCATTTACGAGGTAATTTGGTTTAATTTCAAGGTGGTACTGTAAGTACTGTAAGTTTTTAAAATGAATAAATCACTTTTTTTCTGTGCGTGCATGTTTGTAAATTGTCAGTTACTATCGGGTGCAATTCAGCACCAGTTGGTACAATTGAATTTTACTCCTGAGAGGACATCTTTTATATGTCAGGCTGTCAATTTGAATCAGGCTCCTGCCACAGTGTGTTGAAGCTTTTACATGGCCTTTGCAGTATTGATTCCAGTGCCAGTTTAAAAACGGATCAAGCAACCCTGCTGGCTGTTGTGTGTGTTTAGAGTGTATGGCACAAATTGCCCAATTTGAGTGCAATAACACTGCACCTTCATACAGAACATGATGCAGAATAGAATGTATTTTAAAATACTGGAGGCATAATTCACCTGGATTTGTTCCTCTATTCTAATGGTTTAAATGTGTTGTTGCATTCATTCTGCTAATATTCTTTTAGTATTTTCTTTTTCAGCTTGGATCTGAAGAGACCACCCTGCACAAGGTCAGGCAAGGGGTCACATTCGTCCCAAAAGACTATTCAGTTCAGAAGCACTTCTGCCTAAATCAAATGCTTTATTTTTTCCTCCCTAAAGACTTTTTTAGATTGTTGTTGCCCTTGCTGAAGTTCACCCAGAATTGGCTCTGCTAACTGCTCCCCTTTCATTTCAGTAATCTCGTTTCACTCGGGTCAGCGCTGTGGCACAAAATAAATGAATACAGCAGGGTTTCCTGGAAATAAATGAAATGTGTTGGGGTTTTAGAGTGGTGGTGGTGTTTTTGTTTCTTTTTCTTCTTGCTTGTGAACTTTAGTGGACAAAGGAGAACAATGGAACAAAGTACACTAGCTGGCTTAAAGTAGTATACAAATGTATATTTTTAAAGTAACACAATGTGATATGTACATTAATGACTTACCATAGCTATTTTGATAACATTAGTGCACCCTCGTGCCATTCTCCAAACAGGAGTCTTCAGAGCTACCACTGTTCTTGGATTTACAACTCGCTGTATCCTCAAGCAGAGTCCAGATTAATTGAATTCAGATGCTTTTGAGTTTTCAGCTGTTTATTTTGGTTATGGTCTGCGCACAACTGGAATCTCAGATTTATTGAGCCCAGTGCAAATATAGCCTAATGTCTTCTCCTCCCTTTTTTTTAATTTTTTGTTTTTGTTTTTACTTTTTACATTTTTTTTTTTTTTTTAACAAACACTAGGTTTGAAGTGAGAGTTCTGTGTATTCTTAACTTACAAACCATGCATTCACAAGGTTTATCTGGTCTTTAGACACCTACTATTACCAGTAAGCACGATGGAAATGAAAAGATAAGTGGTAGGAGAGAATTACTAAATACAGTTCTTGCATGTTTTCAGTTATAGCCTACTCCCTGACACTGGCAGAATGGGGTCCTCATCTCTGTTCTCTGGAACTAAGCAGACAATTGCAACGCCCCCCCATCTTAATGGCTGTGACCGCAATGTGTGGACGGTATTCTTTGCCTTGCTTTCCTCCTGGTTTGCTCTTTTACAGGAGCCCACGATTGGCGTATCTCACAGAGCCCTTGCATGACTGCAGTAAAGTGTACTGAATTGGAGGCTGGTACAGTAATTGCTCCAGTTCCTGCTGATCTGATCTAGTTTTATTGCTGGGGTTTGAACTATATCGCAGATGCTGGCTGTATTATGTGTTATACTCTTGAGAGCCGTGTGGGAGAAGCTGTGTCTTTTTGTGCTTATTCATAGGCACATTCTGAGAGACATTCAGGCCTGCTGAGTTTTTATTTCAGTCTCTCATTTCGGTCTCAAAGATAAGGTCAAGGTGCACGGTCATTGTCTTTTCATTATCCTTTCCTTTTTGTGAGATTTGTTTTAATTGCTTGCTTCTTTCCAGTCCTCCCGTCACTCTGAGAAACCTAAATAAGATTTGTTGTGGTTTAGTCTGGAGCGATAAGGTTGTACAGTAACTGGTAGCCATGACAACAATCGTATGCTCAATAAATGATGACGAGGGTGATGTTGCTCACGGCAGACCTACAGCAGATTTCAGAAAGTCTGCTTAAGTGGTGGATGAGGGTAGTGTTGCCTATGGGCTTTCTTATTAAATAACAGGGTTCAGCTCAGGAATTGTACTGCGTTACACTGGGCAGAAGTTGGATCAGGACATTACATGTATCGTGATAAATATTGTATCCTGGTCTGCATATCAAGATACATATCGTGACATTAGTGTATTGTTACATGCCTATATGCAGACCAGGATACAATATTTATCACGATACATGTAATGTCCTGATCCAACTTCTGCCCAGTGTAACGCAGTACAATTCCTGAGCTGAACCCTGTTATTTAATAAGAAAGCCCATAGGCAACACTACCCTCATCCACCACTTAAGCAGACTTTCTGAAATCTGCTGTAGGTCTGCCGTGAGCAACATCACCCTCGTCATCATTTATTGAGCATACGATTGTTGCCTCTATGTTGGAGAGTCTTGCTGAAAAAGTGCCAATTTGTGTACAATTTGAATGTGGCTGAATTTTTTAAATATTTTTTTCACCAACCAATCGGCCCCCCCTTCTGTTAGTTTTGAATGAACTAGTAATCACTATTGACCTTGACTTCAATTGAGCTGTTCAGCAATCTAGCCCCCATGCTTTGAAAGAAACCTATCTGTTTGCGACAAAAGCATCAGAAAGAGTCGGGTGGGGGTGGGAGGGAGGGAGTGTCAATACTTCCTTCTGATGTTAACTGTGTGGGATTTCATTTGATCGTTTTTGGGGGTGTGGGTTGAGCATTTTATTCAAGGGTCTGACCCATTTGTAATCCCGTATGGCATGTTCTTTCTATTTCAAACTAATCTGAGCCCAATAACCTGCCTGGGGATATTATTAAATAGAACAGGAAAAATTATTGGCGTGTGCCAACGATTTCCGGTTGGCTTCCTTTTTTTTTTTTTTTTAACACCTCTGTTATATTGCAAGAAGTAGGCCATTACAGTATTCGCAGAGACAAAGCTGTGGTTCTGTTTTTTTTAATTGGATACTGAGCATGCTCACAGCAAGAACCTAGGCGTCTTGAAGATTACAGCAGCATCCTCCTGTTCTCTCTGCTTGCGAGGCTGTCATTGAGCCAAGGAGGAAGAGATCACAGCGTGCCCTTTTGTAAACCTCGTAGAGAGAGAGGCATGTGATTCATCTGGGGGACCTGGTGGCTTTGAAACGATGCTCAGTGCTCCTGCTCGCACTGTAGCCGGAACAACAAGCAGCTCTCCTCGGTAAGCAGCTGGCATTCTGTTTGTTGTATTTACCAAGGCATACTGGTTCTGTGTTTAGACTCTGTGTGTGTGTGTGTGTGTGTGTGTGTGTGTGTGTGTTTTTTTTACGTGTGTGTGTGTGTACACAGTAGGTGCCTGTGTTTGATGGACAGTTGTTTTAAATAAGGAAGCATTACCAGTAGATTTTAAAAAAAGAACAGGTACTGTAGTTGAAGACATTGGGACTGCTAAGGTAAATACAAAATTCTATGGAAAATGTTCACTGCAAGCAATCCAGTATAGAAACCGCAGGCATATACTATACTGGCAGTGTCTCCAAGTAGTAATACTGTACAGGTACATAGATTTTAAAGCTTACTTTGGACAGAATGTGTGTGTGTGTGTGTGTGTGTGTGTGTGTGTGTGTGTGTGTGTGTATGTGTACCTTGCAGTAGACTTTGATTAAATGTTAACAGAAAAGCACTTCATTCTCTCCCTGTAGATTAGTGGAATTTATTATTTGGTCCAATTTTAATTTTATATTTTGACACGTCTGACTCCATGTATACAGTACTACAGTACAGAATGATCCTTTATAATTTTGAACAGAAATTAGTTTTCTCTTTTAAAATGGATCGGATTGCATTAGCCGTATGTGACAGAAATGTTAAGTGCAAGCATTCAAAATATACAGCAGAGATTTAACATGTCAGAATAGGAAATCCAAAAAGTACCAAAACAAAATTGTCGCAACCGAGAGCTGAAATTTCTTTACATTTCATGTCTGAGTTATACAGTACCTGTATACAAACACAGAAAGAGAATGAAACACGTTCTGGTCTTTTGTAGTGAATATGTGTATTGATAGGAATATTTTTCCACGTCAAGAAATCCTCCATGCGATTCATGTGAAATGGAGATTTCATGTGGCGATCATTCTGCTGTTTGTTTCAGTTTGAAAAGAACAGACACATGTTGGCAGTGCAATTGTACTTTATTACACAACCTACAGGTATTTGTTAATATAAATTGAATGTTTAACTTGCTTTACTGTAATCCTGCATTTTAACTCTGCTTAAAATGGTTTGAGCAAGATGATTTACAGAATGAGAAATACTGTTGTTGACTTCTGGCAGATGCATGTAATGAAAACCCTTCTCTGTTTTTACTAATCTATTTAAAGTGGTAACATAAGGAAATGAGATCTTGGATTAGCACAGAGGTTCTGAGACAGCGGTTCTTCGTTGGTGGTTATGCTCATTTACATTGTTAGGGTAATTACAGACTGCAATTATTCATCATTCATTACATCTCAAATGTAAACTGATTAAATCTGTAGAGGCTGTTAACATGAAGTCAACACACACACACACACACACACCCACACCCATATATATATATATATATATATATATATATATATATATATATATATATATATGTATGTAAAGTTTGAGAAAGGAAAACTGCTGTGTACCAAAATGATCAATAAGAAAAAAGAAAAGGATATTTCAGGTACTTAAAAAGGTAGAATAATTGATTACAAATCAATTATCAGGACGTTTCGGACTACATCAGTCCTTCATCAGCTGAATACAAAAAAAAATGCTTTAAGAAGTTGATAAACAACTTCTTAAAGCATATATGTATATATATTGTGTATGTATAATTTTATTTTATTTTTTTCAATGTATCGACAAGGGGGACCGTGTATTGGTAACTAGACATAAACTTGATATGTGTAGGAGTGGTGCTGGAACAGACTCATCCTTGCAGTTTTCAGCAGTGAGCTTAGACAAGCACCCAAATCTTGTGGTTATGTTGAAACACCGTCTACTAAGGGCTGCCACATACAGTATACAGTACTGTAATAAGGGAGTTGTGTCTGTAGAAATATAAACAATGGAAACAGTCTCTTCTCACAACACAGCACATGGGGAACGCAGTCTCTTGAGTTTATGGACAGTAGAACTATAGGGATAGAGAGAGATTTTATATATATTGTGAGAACTTGGTTCTACTGTAGTGATTTTGACATGCCTCAGGGCTTTGATTTGTGAAAAGTAGTTGTAATGGTTAGGCCTGCTACTGCTCTTGCACAACAAAAAACATGAATGGTGGCAGTACGCCTGAGGTCAAAGGTAATTCTTTGCATGTAACATAATAAGGCAGTGCATGTGACCTTTCACCCTGTGTGTCTGAAGAAGAACTGACACGGACAGGAATTCTAGTCCTTGTGAAATTGATTTCTTTGAAACCCAAGCGAAACACTTTCCCATCCCCTTCTTGCTTATACAGATGCTGACTGTAAGATTTATCGGCAACCCAATATCACCCACAGAGCTGCAATACTTGTGCACTGTGAGTGACCTCTCGGAGGTAGAATCACAGCTTTGCATATTTTTATTTTGTTGTAACAAAGGAAATGAGGGATGGCTAACAGTACATGTGGCACTGGGAAGGAACTGTAGAGTTACTGGTATAAATTTATTTTCTTCTTGACTGACACTTTCAATAGTGGTCATTTTAGAAATACAGTACTAAAACTTGTGTACGAAGTTAGTTTTTTTTTCTAAATTGTTTTTATCATATGAACGTCTTCCTTTTTTTAATGGAATGCTGCGTTGGTATCCTGAACATTCTGTCCTTTTCTTTTGATCGGTATCAGGTGAATGAAATATTATTTTTACAATATCATAAAACCTGTACAGTTTGGAGATAGGGACCATTTTAACCACTGTACCATCTGTGTTGCTCAGGAGATATGAGCCCATCAAAGCTAAAAACAGCAACACAGTTCCTGTGACATGGAAACAAGGCATTGGTCTAAGTAAGTGATTCTCAGCTCTGTCCCAGTCTGACCACTGTTAATAGAAGATCTGAATCGCTGAAAGTAATATAAAGAAATATATAGCAAAGCTACTAATGATGGTTAAGCAGCATCTAATTGCATGATGTTCATCCACAACTTAGGCTACGTACACGCACACTGCAGTTGGCTCGACAACTGTATTTACAAACGGCGCTAGCTGCGGTGGTTTGTTGTACACACGCCTTTCATTACTGAAGTGAGTGCACTCCCTGTTTAAACAAACCACTGAACTCGGGCCATTGTTACATGCCGATCGTGAGGTTTTGTGTGACAACATGGAGGCTGTGTTTCTGTTTATGCTTTTGGAAGAAAGTACAGTACGTAATCGATCGAGAGCTCGTCAAGCACAGCTGTGCTCTTTTCTGCAAAACCAGCGGAGATGCTGTTTTGCTTTTTCTGCACTGCTAAATACAGTGACAACGATCTGATGTACCTTGACGGTACATCGAAACATTTGGGCGATCTTCCGACCAGGAGGCTGGTGGGAATGAGTGGTTTCCAAATGACTGGATTAAAAATGTACGCATGTCTAAGGAGTCGTATATGCGTCTTTGTCATTTACTGAGACATTTCCTGCAGTGCCAAAACACACAGATGAGACGACGCGGTATTGGTGGGAAAAAAACGAGTTGCGGTTGCACTGTGGCGTTTTGGGGACACATTGTCCCATATTGTTTTATTTAAGTTGCAAAACCAAAAATATATATTTTTTAAAACAAAATATTATACAACTGTACTTTGATTAAATAAAAAAAATATATTATGTATGCACTATTTACCATTGTTATGAATTTACTATATCAATATTACAGAATCAAGTTGGTTCATCAGGCACCTATATATATTTTTAGCCATGTTTATCACACGGAAATGTCTGATAAACAATGACATCATTAGTTTCGCAGAAATCCACTGATCACCAGCTGCAGTTGTGTTATTGCGGTTGTAATACACACACACAGTTAGTGCGCATTAACTGACTGAACTGAATTAATAACCACACTCGATACTTGCTCTGAAAAGGATTAACTAGTGCGGTTGTCGCTGCCCTTTGTAACCGAACTGTGTGTGTATACAAACTGTATTAAGAGAAACAGATGAACTCACAACATTTAGCCTGTGTATGTAGGTAGCCTTATAGTAACACAATTTAGATGGAGTGTAAAACATATAGGATTGCTTTCAGAGACCCCTGGTTTTAAACTCATTTTGGACTTGCTAAAGTAAGAAGTTAATGTAGTACAAGATTAGTGCTGCTGTTATTGTTGATCTGTGAAATCATCTGACAATCTGATTTGTAAACATCATTTATTCAATGTATACAGATACTTTGGGTGGCCAAGTTACTATCCCTTTTTGTACTGTTTCTTGTGGCTTGTAGGTATACAGTTTTCTATTCCAGTAGTCTTTTGGGCTCCTGCAATTTGTTTACGTTATCCATATGTTATTTTCAACTATTGATTTAGCATTGCCTGGATGGGTTCTTATAGCCTTCAAGCATGACGGTGCCAGTTTCCATATTAAGATATGGAAGGTGTGTGCGTGTTAGTAAAATCTCTTTGATTTGCAGTAATATACCTGAAATGAATGGTTCTGTAAACATGGTTGTCTTTGGATAAAGCTGTAATGGTGTATTAATTTCAAAAGTCCTACCATAGGCTTAAACGTAATATCGGTGTAATTTATATATTAAATCAGAGGGGCATACTATAAAGTCCATACTTGTTCCATATTCATGAATATGAAATGGAAATGGCCTAATCCTGGCTGTCAAGCATGCACTCATTTTGAATCAACACTGACAGGCAGGGTTTAGGAAAGACCCTAACCCTTAACCATCATGACAGCAGTAAAATAAGGGGTTTGTACAACATGACAGTGTCTGTGTATTAATACATAAATCTGGTATAGCGTAGTGCATATCATCTTTGCTGTTTCTAAAGAGATAATCTCTGTGATGGGGTTTTCTTGAGCTATCTGACCTGGCTTTGAAATGTACGGATTTCAGCTTGTCGGCAGTATGATTTATCATTTTTATATATACAGTAATTCACGTTCCTGCTCTTGATTCTCTCTCAGAGCAGGGTAAAACATGCAGTGTGGATTGCGCTGGTTCATGTGATAAGCCAACGGTATTAATAGGATTCACAGAGCAGTATGTCAGCTATGCTGTACTGAACTCCTGTAATGTGTGCCTACAGTAGATCACATTTGTTTGCCGTTTTGAATACCTGTCTTAGGCTCATTGCTCTTTTAGAAAAATCGTTTGGTCTGGGTGAACACGGCAAACTCTACGAGCTAGAGCGTCGTTATATAGATAAACCAGAACGCAAGTCATTTAGTATGCGAGCTGCTCCTACTGTCACCCTCTAAGACCCCATTCACACTACTGCGCTGGCCCTGGGCCGGCCCATATTTAGGTCTGCAACCCCGGTCACATTTGCGGTTTTAAGGCTCCTTTGCACGTTCCCATATGTGACTGAAAAGCAGGCCTAAAATGTGGTGAACGGCTTTGTTTTATTATTTTTATGGAATGATGCCTGCACTCAGTCCTTCTGTAGTAGATGTTTATTAATAGTTTTTTTCAATGCAGCACAGAAGCAATTTTATGGTATATATTAAAAAGACATATTGACTATTTTGACTTACTGTTATGGTGTGTAACGGGTTGATGGTCCGAGCTTACCCCCCACCCACAATCACATTATTCTCTTAAGAACATGGAGGTGTTTAGAACGCGGGAAACGGCAATTTGCACAGGTATAAATATTTATTTTCGTAATGGATACTTCACTCAGATTGCAAATGACTTTCAGGTTGTACACAATGACTGACATTCACAAGACAAACTCACGAGTCACGACTGACCACCTAATAGTACTACTGCTCCCTCCTAAGGAAAGACACGACATTAAATCATGTTAAATACGTTACACATGTTTCTTCTCATTTATACGTATTTGTTTAACCTGCATGAATACCATCTTTGTTTTGTTTACAAACACGATCGTAAACTATTTGTTTACTCGTTATTATTATCACTGTCATTATTATTCTCTAGTCCCTAACCATTACCAGTAAAGACTGAACATCAGCATTACCCCTTCTCTTGGAAGATTACCCAACATATGGCTATAGAATAACATTAACAATAATAATAATCACAATAACAGGCATTGAAATATAACATATTACAGTAAAAATACAATTTTTTACACTTTCAAATTAAGCAAGTTACCAGTGCCATTGATCAATAAAACTAATATATATATATATATATATATATATATATATATATATATATATATATATATATATGAAGTAGTTCTGTGTTGTAAAAAAAAAAAAAAAAAAAAAAAATCATGTTAGTTCAACTCCAAGTCTTCGTCATCCGGATGGCTATTGTGAAATAGAGCTGCAGCATTCTCCAGCCAGATTGTCATGAGATGCTGGCTTTGAGCACAAAAAAGAATCCCAAGTCTGCTGCTGTTTACGTTTCCTTTCATTCAATTTATGTACAGAACAGCACATTACCATCGACTGGTGGATCCGATTTTAGGGATGATTTGTTATGAAACAGCTCTATTACTGACTGAAGTAAACTGAAGCCTCATTCAAAACTGAACTTGAATACCGGAAGCAGTTTTATCATACAGGTATGTTTACGTAAATTTAAAGCAAATTTAACTCTGTTAATGTTTATATATGATACGTGTATTGAATTGGTTATTATCAAACAAACAAAAAAAATCCTTTCATGTTTTTTGCCCCTCCCAAAATGTAAAACAAGAAAAGCTCTGACATCATAGAAAATCCGCTTTTTTTCAGTGTTATCATAGAAAATAAAATTGGTAATGTGATACGAAAAGGCCGGCCCCAGTCTGCTTTGCAGGCCCTGGGCCGCATCAAAACGACGGCCTAGGGCTAGCTTTTCTTTCTTGGAGCGTTCACATATGAGAAAGGGCCGCCTTAAATCGCAAGTGTGAATGGGGTCTAAGAAGTCTCGCCTGTCACAGTAACTGAGACTTGTTGTATTCAGCTTCACACTTAAGAGGAATTAAAACATATTGACTGCACCAGTTTCAGCTACAGGAATAGATTGGTATTCAAAATGGGCAGATCCGCCATGTCCTGTTTTCACTTCTGTCAAAAATACAATTAACATTTATACAGAATCGGCAACAAAAATGCAATACAATGCCATTTTTTTTTTTTTTTTTTTTTTTGGGACACATGCAATTGATTTTCAGTGACTGTTTGTTTACTAAATACATGTTGACCTCATTCTTGGCTCTATCATTACATTGTTGAGCTTTCTCCTTTAGAAAAAAAAAAAAAGTTGTTGGAACATTATTAAAGTACTGTATACCAGGAACTGTGCTTCTCTGCTATATCGATTTAAGTATTTCATAACTTCTACATTAAATTCCTTGAAGTTACTTTGTCTGACACTATGCAGTGTAATGAGTATATCATATCAACTGATGAACAAGTGGTCTGCTTGGCAATGCAGTATTGGGAGCCTTGCTGTGTAAGTAATAAGTCATAACTTCTCTGATAAACTGTGCACTCTAGACCTGGCAGTCTGCATCCTCTTATTGATGTATTCTGTATACTCCCAAAGAAGAAGAAACTACTGGTGGTCGATTTTCATGTTTTCATTTTTTTTAAACTTCAGAAAATGGTTCACATCTCAAAACTATAACTTTTACTTGCTACTGTATCTTGTGGGTTTGCAGTCAAGCTGTTTATGCAATGTGTTAAACAAAAAGACACCTTGAAGCATAGTGCCTTAAATTGTAATCAGTAATTATCATTTCATTCCAGATGAGGTGCAACTCGCACATATCGGATGGAAATAAGACTCCTATTGCATAGCAATTTCACCCATTCCAAGTTAATACAAGCTTGTCTAGCCACAGTGTATAGCTAACAAGCACAGATGTGTCATATTAAACTCATAGTAAAACCAGGAAGGGATCAAACTGCTATGCAATAGGAGGGAGCCTTGTTTCCATTCCTGCACACCATTTCATCATATTTAAGCTGACTTTGTTACAGGGCTTGGAATAAATGTTAAACTGTAGCTAAGCAATTTTCTCGTGAAGAGGTTCACTCAAATTATACTAAATGTGCCTAGTATTCCAGTATATGATATAGGCCTGCCTGTAGTTTCTTTCTGCTTCTGGACACACAAGGCTTTTCTCATTCTGCTAATGTAGCACTACAGTATGCAGTGTGTGGAGGGTGTGCTTGTATTGATGCTACTTGATGTAAAGATGGACCACCTGTAAAGTGGTCACTTTGATGAATCCCTGTGTACTGTATATTTGACATGTTAAATCACCAATATAAATCGTCTTGTGCTTGGGCACCTGCACACATATTTAACAGAATTCTGGGGATGTACAGTATCTACATGTCCGTATGACGTATAGAGTTGGCAACAAATAAACAAGTATAATAATTGTGATGGGAAGTAGGGATTGACTCATCACAACAGATTTTGAAAAGGTCTTGGCACAGTAAGCCATAGAATGAATGCAGTAGCAAAAAGCAATTTTCAACTTTATTTTTTAAAGCTTGCGTCTTGACAATAAAACGAACCCTCGGAGGGCTGATGCAGTAAATGTTTGCATCATCAACGGGCTTTGTGTAGCTGTGCTCATAATTAGTTTACAGTCAGCGGTCTTTTAAACAGAGCTTTCACTACGCTTTCAACAATGCAGACCTGCAAGGTCCCGGAAAAATACTACTGAAAAAAATGCAGACTTCTAGTTCATTTTATGAAAAATATCTCTACTCAACACTGGATGGGTTGACTGGTCCTGGTCTTTGGTATGACAACTTTTTTTTTTTATAGAGCAGGTTCACGTAGTGCCTCCAGAATCTGAACTTTGTCGGCTATAGAAAGGTCTACACGTTTTGAAGCCATGATGACAGACGACAGTCAGACTCAATAAATGCACAGCTGTGTTATGAAAACTGAGGGTGCGTGCAGAATGATCTCCGTGAACACACCATGATATATAAATAGACGGTGCGATGCGTGCGCATGATGTATTCGTGTGCGTGCTGTAGCCATAGAAATTGTAAAAAAAAAGTTGTCATTTAGTAGCAGACAGTTGCTAATATCTGAAATATATTAACATTAAAGTCTATGGGATGGGATTGGTTCCCGTGAAAATGTTGTTAATAACTGCAAGGTTTTCTTTATCAGTGTTGCTAATAACCGGCATTTACTGTGTGTGTGTGTGTGTGATATATATATATATATATATAATATAAATAAAAATAAATAAAATCTCTTACTGCAGTGGTAAAAGATTTACTGTCTTGTATCTTAATCTTTCTGTTATTACAGGGGATGCTGTGTAACCATCTTTAGCTGTGAACTGACCCCATTCGCATTGCAGAACAGTGGATTCATTACAGTGTGCCACAAACCTCATTTAAACAGCTGAAACCTCCTTCCATCAGTCCGTAAGTTAGGGGTAAAGTTATCACTACCTCGCTGAGTAATGATTTGAAAACAAGAGAGGTGATGGCACCTGCTCTGAGACAGACCCAGACTGACCGCCGGTTTAACCTTAAACGAGCCACCAAGATTTTAGTTAGGCCTCTCAGATTCTTTAGTGGAGTAATTGCTCCTCTGAGCCTGTCTAGTGTAGGTGGGCAAACACAGGACTCAAGCGTGTGTTTGGTTGGCTAAGCTCAAACTAACAAATCCAAGTTATAAATGTAGGGTAGCAAGCAGCCCAGCAGGTGTTTGCCATGTGATGAAAGAATGCCTGCAGCCAAAAAGATCTTCCTGTGTTCTACTTTAAAGAGATTTCTTAATAAAAGCAGCATGGCTGTTAATGACTTACAGATTGATCCCTGAAAGCTATGTGTTGCATGTTCTGCAGTTGGCAAGCTTTACTGGTTGCATGTGGTAACTGTACCCATCTTAAAGCTTTAAATTTCATTATACATTACATTATACTGAAGCCCCCCCCCACATGTCCCAATATAATTTAGTTTGGCTAATAAGATGGCATTTGATTTGTTTTCAGTGTATACTAGCTATTGCATTTAATTTGTTTGCAAGTAGTTTTTGCTTAAATTATACATGTCCTGAATACTTTGAGACCTCAATAATAGGGAACCCAAGATGTTGTGAGTCAAGAAATTGCAATATTTCATATTTAGTGTGTGGTACTCTAAACACAGAAGATAACGAGAGCTTGTGAGAATGGACTATGCTTACATTCTTTTGTGTAAAGCCCAATTTGTATTTGATCTCCTTTTCCAAATTCTGTGTAAATTGGCTGCCCCCCAATAAATTATCTAAAGGAACTGGATCAAAGGGCTTTGCTGGGCATCTTTGCTACTGCTTCTCTATTCATTACCATTTATAGTTGGATTCCAAAGATAGTGTGCACTCTGGTTTGTATCAAGGGGGCGTGTACCGATATGCAAAATGCTTTATAAAAATAAATATATATATATATATATATATATATATATATATATATATATATATATATATATAATATATAAAAAAATGATTGGGCTCAATTCATCTGTGAAAAGATATGCCACTTTTTAAAACTGATGTGCTACTCTAGGACAGCGATTAAGGCACAAACTTACATAAAGGTGGTTTTGTACACGCTCTTCATTGCAGAACTCTGGAATGCTTTTATTACTTCTGCTATTTATTATTCATCACTGTTATGCCTGCTGTGAGGGGTTTAAAATTCAAGTGAATTTCCGTCATTCCAGTTCTTGGTACACTGCTTTATGCTGTACAAGAAAATTAAATGTCAACGTTTTGAATAACGTGACATGTTCCGAAACTCAACACCCCATCTAAGTGCTGTATTTTGTTTTTTTCTAGCAACATTGCTTTCTTTGTGTTGCTCAGAACTACACTAGCACAAGCCAGATGCATTTTATACTGGTTGCTAGTTGCAATACATAACATGTGCAGCATGTCTTTCTGTGCTGTCTAATCCAGTATTACTCTGTAGAAGCCTACAGC
Source organism: Acipenser ruthenus (assembly GCF_902713425.1). Taxonomy (NCBI): domain Eukaryota; kingdom Metazoa; phylum Chordata; class Actinopteri; order Acipenseriformes; family Acipenseridae; genus Acipenser; species Acipenser ruthenus. The sequence goes on along the minus strand of NC_081202.1, from coordinate 2,916,719 downwards.
ACATGTTTTGCTCCAATTATTTGTTTAATGGGAAGTTTGTTGTTCCCAAACCCGTTTCTATGGATGTGTCCTTGGTGACCTACGTACGCAAGGATTGCAATTATTAAACTTGACATGCTAGGATATAGATCATGAAGTGTACCATAAATTCCGACTGCTTGGTGGAGGACACAATTTATTGTTTCTGTGGTTTGAAATTGACAGATGCATCTTTCCTATAAGCTAGATCTACAGCAAATATTACCTGGCACAGCATCAGAAGTGTTTCTGTCAAGGACTCTGAAGTTACAGGTCTGGTAATTTTAATGTGTAAAGATAAAAGGAACTAAGCAGAAGCTTCGGGGATAGACCTGGAAAGGTGATCTCGTCATGGTGTGTTGCTATTGATGCAGAAGGCATAAGGAACTAAGCAGAAGCTTCGGGGCTAGACCTGGAAAGGTGATCTCGTCATGGTGTGTTGCTATTGATGCACAAGGCATAAGGAACTAAGCAGAAGCTTCGGGGATAGACCTGGAAAGGTGATCTCGTCATGGTGTGTTGCTGTTGATGCAGAAGGCATAAGGAACTATGCAGAAGCTTCGGGGATAGACCTGGAAAGGTGATCTCGTCATAGTGTGTTGCTATTGATGCACAAGGCATAAGGAACTAAGCAGAAGCTTCGGGGATAGACCTGGAAAGGTGATCTCGTCATGGTGTGTTGCTATTGATGCACAAGGCATCGCGTGATGGGTTTCGGAATCCAGTTCATTTATTTATTTATTTTCTCGAAATTCCAAATAAACTACTTAAACATGTATGTGTTTTGGGGGTAAACCTGGAACGTTAATTTCAAAACCCTGTACAATAAATAACCCGAGGCCTGCAACACTCTGTGGGTGTGATATCCACGTGATCTTTCTGGTGTATGAATTCATACGTATGCTGTAGATGTCTCTCATGGTACAGTATATGACTGTCTCTTCTCTTTGAGTGGGCTTAATGACTGAAAATATTGAACACGGGTCCTTTTTAAAAATTCTGGGTTTTAAAGTCACCAGGATGTGATGACCTTAAACAGAAAAAATGATACAAGGTGAATCTAAACAAGAGGTGTTAAGGTAACTGTAATATTTCATTCTTGTACCAAGTTGCTCTTCAGCTTTGAAGCATGATGCATCATATGATGTAGCACCCGGAAAAAGGATCAAGTGCGAGTAGGGTGGTGCTGTAATTAATATGTACTGGAATTGTATACATGCAGCAGAAATAAATACAGTATATGACACAGATACAATTGATTGTGATGCTTTACCAACAGTACACCCAGACACTTGATTCCATGTAGACCTGTCATGTACATGCCAAAAATAAAACATGAATCAAGTAACAAAGTAATATAATACAGCATTCTGAACATTCATGGTGGTTACTGTACAGTATATTGGGTGAGAGGTGATAATATATTATTATTTTAATAGCCAAGACTTTAACTCTGCAAAAATCACAGTTCAATAATTTGGCTTTTTTCAATTTAGCGGTCCAGTAATGTCCACCTTATCGGGTTCTGTCTTGGTTTTGTTTTTTAAGAAAGCTGTATGTCCTTAGTAATTTATTGTGAATTCTAGAATTGATGATCAGTGAGTTCTACATTGTTGTTATAATCAATCAATCAAATCTTTATTTAATATAGCACCCTTTGCAACAGGCTGCCAAAGAGCGCTTCACATGGGCAAAACAAGAAAGTATACATAGCTATAAGCATTAGAGCAGACAAACAAATAAGTAAATACAATAAAACACATAAGTACGATAAAATAATAAAAACAATAACAATAAAACATACAGTAAATAGTAATAGTCATGTATGTGATAGATTATACAAATTTGTCTTCAGCCTACAGTAGTTTTAAAAGCTGTCAGTTGGTGCCTCCCTTACAGAGACTGGCAGTTTGTTCCACAGTTTAGGGGCCCATGTAGCCGAATGCTCTGCTGTGTTTTTTAAAATGTTTGGAACAGTGAGATGTCCAGCATCCTGAGATCGTAGCAGGCGACCTGGAACATATGGGACCAATAAGTCACTCAGGTAAGATGGAGCTAACCCATTATAGGCTTTATAGGTTAAAAGCAGGACTTTAAAATCAATCCTGTGTCGTACTGGGAGCCAGTGTAGGGATTCTAATACCGGCGTAATATGGTCAGACTTTCTTGTTTTCGTTAGGATCCTGGCAGCAGTTTTTTGCACGAGCTGCAATCTGCAATCAGAAAATAGGGCATTGCAGTAGTCTATTCTAGAATTTACAAAGGCATGCATCTGTCTCTCAGCATCCTGTGCTGAGAGAGAGTCTTAATTTAGCAACATTTCTTAGATGGGGGAAAAAAGACACTTTTAGTTACGTTCGTAATCTGGTAGTCAACTGAAGTATCAGGGTAAAAAACGTCACCCAAATTTCTAATTTCTGTCTGACTAAATGGGTTTGCTGTCCGCTGTACAGGCACATTTGATTTACCCTCCTTGTTGATTTCTTGACACCAAAATGATGACCTCCTGTTTTTATCAGAATTTAACAGTAGAAAATGTGTTTCAGAGATACAATTGTGTGTCATTGGCATAGCCGTACCCTGTGTCTACAGACATCATCGTCCAGGTGGAGCATATACAGGGAAAACAAGATCGGTGCAAGAACAGAGCCCTGCGGGACGCCACACGTAACTCTTAGATAAGGAGGAGTGCTCCTCAGTTTTAACATATTGTAACCTATTTGAAAGATAGGATTTAAACCAAGATAGGGCGCAACCTGACAGTCCTACAAGATTCTCAAGGGGGTCAGTTAAAATCGGACGGTCAATGGTGTTGAATGCTGCACTTAGATCTAGAAGGATGAGGACAGAGGCAAGGCCTGAATCAGAAGATAGTAGCACATCGTTTACCTCTTTGATTAGGGTTGTTTCAATACTGTGAACAGGACGGAAGCCTGATCTGAAATTTATATATATATATTATATATATATATATATATATATATATATATATATATATATATATATATATATATATATATATATATATATATATATATATATATATCATATGTATAATATGTATATATATATGTATATGTGCTGCAAGGAATGAGTTGAGTTGATTTGCCACCACTCGCTCTAATACCTTTGATAAGAAGGGGAGATTAGAAATATGCCTGTTGGAACTCCTGGATCCAAAGTATTATACAGACGTGCTCAAATTTGTTGGTACCCCTCCACAAAAAACGAAGAATGCACAATTTTCTCTGAAATAACTTGAAACTGACAAAAGTAATTGGCATCCACCATTGTTTATTCCATATTTAATTGCTTTTGATTTTTTATTCAACATAATATTGTAAATAAGAAAACAAATGAAAATGGCATGGACAAAAATGATGGGACCGCTAACCTAATATTTTGTTGCACAACCTTTAGAGGCAATCACTGCAATCGAACGTTTTCTGTAGCTCTCAATGAGACTTCTGCACCTGTTAACAGGTAGTTTGGCCCACTCTTCCTGAGCAAACTGCTCCAGCTGTCTCAGGTTTGATGGGTGCCTTCTCCAGACTGCAAGTTTCAGCTCTTTCCATAGATGTTCGATAGGATTCAGATCAGGACTCATAGAAGGCCACTTCAGAATAGTCCAATGTTTTGTTCTTATCCATTCTTGGGTGCTTTTAGCTGTGTGTTTTGGGTCATTATCCTGTTGGAGGACCCATGACCTGCGACTGAGACAGAGCTTTCTGACACTGGGCAGTACGTTTCGCTCCAGAATGCCTTGATAGTCTTGAGATTTCATTGTGCCCTGCACAGATTCAAGGCACCCTGTGCCAGGCGCAGCAAAGCAGCCCCAAAACATAACCGAGCCTCCTCCATGTTTCACTGTATGTATGGTGTTCTTTTCTTTGAAAGCTTCATTTTTTCATCTGTGAACATAGAGCTGATGTGACTTGCCAAAAAGCTCCAGTTTTGACTCCTCTGTCCAAAGGACATTCTCTCAGAAGGATTGTGGCTTGTCAATATGCATTTTAGCAAATTCCAGTCTGCTTTTTTATGTTTTTCTTTCAAAAGTGGAGTCCTCCTGGGTCTTCTTCCATGGAGCCCACTTTCGCTCAAAAAGCGACGGATGGTGCGATCAGAAACTGACGGACCTTCACCTTGGAGTTCAGCTTGTATCTCTTTGGCAGTTATCCTTGGTTCTTTTTCTACCATTCGCACTATCCTTCTGTTCACTCTGGGGTCGATTTTCCTCTTGCGACCGCGCCCAGGGAGGTTGGCTACAGTTCCATGGACCTTAACCCTTTGCGGTCCATTGTCGGACTGGGTCCGACATTGCAATTATTCCTCACAGGTCCTTTGTCGGACTGGGTCCGACATCATTATAGCAACGCAATAAACGGGTGTTTAGTCGTTTTTTCTCCGGAAAAAGCCGAGAAAACCATTCAATTGCCGAGTGGTAGCGACAGGAGCCGAGACAAGTCGGAAAAAAAAAAAAAAAAAAAAAAAGGCGTATTTCATGAATAGTCATACATGGTATCAGGTATCAGATAATGGGCGTCCATAATAAACAAGCTGGCTAAGTGCGTCAGCGCACTGAGACTATCATGGACATTTGCAGAGCTTTTTTCAGATGTTATAGTAATAAAATAATGACTTTGATCGCATTATTGAGGAGTTTGGTGATAAAACGAGTGATCTGGAGATGATCGATCGGTATGTACGACTATTATTATTATTATTATTTATTTCTTACACAGCTGAACGCTATAGCAAACAAAAGGCTGGGGAGGGGCTGGAGATGCCTAGTGTGTGCTTTGTTGATATGCAGGGCCATTTAAACCCGTTTGACTGTGAAAAAAAATACTTTTAAACAGCGCGTATAAAATTAACTGCGCGTGTGAAAATTAATTATTCCTGGCGTGCCTGACGCGCGATTAATAAATGGACCGCAAAGGGTTAAACTTCTTAATAATATTTGCAACTGTTGTCACAGGAATATCAAGCTGCTTGGAGATGGTCTTGTAGCCTTTACCTTTACCATGCTTGTCTATTATTTTCTTTCTGATCTCCTCAGACAACTCTCTCCTTTGCTTTCTCTGGTCCATGTTCAGTGTGGTGCACACAATGATACCAAACAGCACAGTGACTACTTTTCTCCATTTAAATAGGCTGAATGACTGATTACAAGATTGGAGACATGTGTGATACTAATTAAAGAAACTAAGTAGTTTGAAATATCACTATAATCCAATTATTTATTATCTTTTCTAAGGGGTACCAACAAATGTGTCCAGGCCATTTTAGAATATCTTTGTAGAATAAGCAATAATTCATCTCTTTTCACAGCTTCTTTGCTTTATTCTATGACATACCAAAGGCATGCAAGTATACAGGATAAAATAGCTTTTCATTTCAGGAGGAATGAAGCATTATTTCAATGAGCTGTAAGGGTACCAACAAATTTGAGCACGTCTGTAACTATATAACATCATGGGGTATAACTTAAAAACATCCCTGCTTTTAGTTTTGTGTTCAAGTCTTGTACTCCTAGGAAACTTTGGGGATCAGAGCAAATTGTTCTTTTGTGAAGTCTCGGTTACCCCCAGCCCCGCCCAGCCCAGTATCAACCTACAGGATTCCTTGATCTCTGTTTTTGGGGCGGCGGTGGTGGTGGATGAAAAGCCTAACAAACTCTCGCAATATATAATCTCCCCCCTCCCCCATCTGTTCTGCCATCGCCTTGCTGCGGTGCAGAGGTAGACCAGTCTGCTTTGCTCATGTTATTTCTGATAATTTTCCAGCAACTGCTAAAACGGTTACAACTGATGCAGCTCATGTGTGTCTGGCTTGTGGCTTGCTGTCTACATTTTTATATGTACAGGTATCGGCTGTCTGCAAAACTTCAGAAACTGTAAAATGAGTAGTTTTTGCTGTCGGGGGGGCCAAGAAGGGGTATTGTGCCATGGGCTTTGTTTTGCGATGGCTCTAGAGTGTTAAAATTTCTGTGCAAGTCAATACGAGTTGCCAAAGGGTAAAAATAGCACATCTACTCTTTTTTTTAAAATTTTTTTAAAAACACATCCGCCACATGTTCTCCTACCAAACATGCGTTTTATTACTTTTCAGCTAAACAAGCCTGTAATTAGGACAGTCTTTTCCTATTTGTTATGGATTCCTGTGATTTTGCTGTTACATTTCATGGTTTGCTGTGGTCATTTGTGTAGAGTGGGTTTTTTTGTACTTAATTTTTTTAAACCCTGTTCCAAATATGATGTTGCTAATGGTACTGAAATCCTATCGCTAATGGAATCCTTGTACTGTATCTGGAAAACAGATTTGAATCCAGAATGGAAAATTGAAAAGCTTGTGTGGGTTGAGATTTTGATATCTTGATTCTCATTCAGTGATGTAAGCAGTTTACAGCACGCTTTAGACAGTATCCTCCAACGCCAGGCAGTATCTCGGAAACAATGTTGAGAAGCTGACTTCACATTTCAGGAAATAAACACCCTGGTGGAAAGACCCATGTGTTCCATCATCCTCATCATGCTGGAGAACTCAGATTGTATATACAACTGCATTTTAGGATTCCCTCTCTGCCAAGTATCAGTATGAAAACATTAACCTGTTTGTAGATGGCTGCTGGACATTTTAGCATGGAAATGTTTGAGATCACATTTGCTGAAATACAGTGAATCCTTTTTTTCTAAATCTCTCTACATGTTGATGATCCTAACACATTGTGCTGTGCCATTGGGGGATGCTTACAGTAACACTGATCTAGTTTTTACTGCCTAATATCGTAGCATTATGGAATCGCAGTGATGGGAATAAGACTTCCATTGCATACAGTAAGTAGTCGGTCAAAGTCATTCCAGTCGAAATCTTTCTGCACGAAGTAACTTGACATAAATATATTGAATAGTTTTTGTCTCCTGCTGGAAAATAAAAATGACAATATAAAGATTTAAGTAACAGTGTTTTATTAGTTAACTGACTGCTGTCTAATATAGGAAAAAAAAGTGGGCTGCAGTTTTGCGTTCTCTTTCTTTAGACCTACTGTATACAGTACAGGTCTACACTGTTGTCCGAGTTCATTTAAGCTTAGACGCTTTACCTGTGCCCACTACTGACTGGATTAATGAGATTGGGTTTCACAAAGTTTGACAGTAAAATATGAGCTAGGAATTTATTTTTGCATTAACACTGTGAAAATGGCCAGGGCTGTCCACACAGTGGGATGAGTAAAACACTAGAAAGATATCCAACACAATGACTCGTTCCATCATTTTATCCCACCTGTATAGCTATAATGATACCCCTTCTGTATTTTCCCAGTACTTCAGGCTTTCCCGTATATTCTTTCCCTTGTGCCTCAGTGTATTTCATGTGCCCAGTTTTGGCAGTTTTGCGGATGGGGAGGCAGTTTAACAGCAGCACATGTCTGGTGTGGGTGTACTGTATAATAAGAGTAGCTTTCACCAGCAGTGCTAAATTAAATTACATTCCATTGTCTTTGCAAGTCTCATATACCCTCCATTGTATCCATTTCAAGAGCTGCTTTTATATTGCTTGATCATTGCTGCTATTACTGCTTATGTTAGGAGTTTATGTAATACTTTACTGCTGCAGATTTTAAAATTAGTTTAAAATTAAATCCTTCTATAAAATCATCAGTGTTATCATGATAAACATAATTTCAATTATTACATACATTAAAAAAAAAATTAATTCATTTAATTAACTTATTACTCAATGCTGTGATTGTGTTGGATTTCAGATCTAGGCGTGCACAGTCTGTTCACACCCCTTTGTTTTCACTTGGCTACTAACTGTGTCTCCTGTCCCGTAGAGGTTTGAGAAGCAGCCTTTCAACAACAACAACAGTGGCACAGCGATCAATTGAAGAGCTGTGTTTGCATATTGTATTTTCTGTTGGGACTGACACAAAGCGTGTGCTTTTTTTGTTTTTGTTTTGGCCTGTCTATCTTTCTTTTCTGCAGTAGAAAAGAACTATAGAAGAGAGTGGGGTTTTTCCACATAATGCTGTGCTGGAGTGTGACATCACCCCTGGTTTCAGGTTTCCACTGAAGCCAGGATCCTTGACAGCTGTGCTGCTTTATTTCCTCTTGTGTTCAGAGGGTGAGCGCACACAAGGGGGAACGGCTTCACAGGAGCATGTTCCATCCATGAACCTGCCAAACGCTGGCTTCTGACTGATGAGGGTGAGCATCTGGAGTTTCATTTCTATAAAAAAAAAAAAAAAAAATTAAAAGCAGGCACCACTTTCGTTTCTTCAGTTCTTTTATGCCCTGGGAATCAATAGTAAGTAAAGCTGCAAAGTGATTGTTTGTTTGTTTGTTTGTTTTGTTTTTGTTGTATTTTTATTGGAACAATGTTTTGTATTGTACTAGTGTGCTTGGGAAGATGGCATTTTCTGTTCCTTGTGTTTTTGGAGGAGAATTGTCTGGTCTGCTTTACCTTCAATGCTCCCATTAGAAATTTAGTGCAGTCTGCCATAGGTTTTCTTTTTTTTTTTTTTTTTTTGCTAGCACAAGGACTACCTTTTTATTATTGGAAATGTATTAACCGTTTATTTAATTTCTGTGTACTATGTGTGTGTTTCATTTTATAATGTTTGCAATAATGAGTTCTATTGCTCCAATATTGAGTATTTATTTTATTTATTAATTGTGTTCCTTGTAGCTGGCTTTCAGCTTTGACATTTTGATCCGTCTCAATTTTAGTTTATATATATATATAATATATATATATATATATATATATATATATATATATATATATATATATATATATATATATATATATATATATATATATATATATATAATATAATCTTTTCATACAGCGCCAGCCTAGCATCTATTTGGACGATTGCATTAAATATTTCATGCTGAAAAGACATGACGTTAAACCATGCTAAAAACAGAGTACAGTGTGGTCACAAGAGGGTTTTTCTGTGCATAAACAGTTTCTTGTGTTTTTTTTAATTAAAATGAGATGGAGCACTTTTGATAGCTTCTTTGCTAGGTTGTGTTCATGCTTTGGTTTGGGGTGGGTATGCACCAGAGTAAACCTGTTCAGTTCATACTGCATGTTTATCTTATCCTTAGCTTTTTTATTTATAATGATCCAGAACAGTGGTGTTTTTTTCTAATTACAGGGCAGTGTGGTGTGGGGGGCCCCAAGGTCTTTTCCTGTCCAATTAACCTCTGCTGTAGTTTGACCTGCTTGGTCAGGATTCACTCATACGGTTTCTATTGGTTCTGCACAGAACAACATTGGATTATCTTGCTTGGCTGGTTCCCTTTTGTAAGCAAATTAGTGATGGACTAATTTCAAGTTGCTCTTCTGAATCAAACTATGTAATGAAGCAAAATACTGCTTTTTATTCCTGCCTCTAGTTCCATGTTGAAAACCTGTACAGATTCAACCGGTGTCACATTTAATGTTCCCCAGATAAGTAGACTACTGTATATGATTTACAGTAATACAAGTAAAAAAAACTGAAAAAGGGTTGTTTAGATCTGCTTTTATTTCGTTTTGTATTATTGCCAACTTCTGTAAAAAAAAAAAAAAAAAAAAATACAAGCATGTAACTAAAGTAATTTTCTCTTGCAAAACCTGATACCTGGTAAAACCAAGTAATTTTAAACCACCCTTGTTTTATGGTCTTGCTGTCAAGGACGCCATTCTTTCAACACAGCTGACCTTTTAAAGAGGTCTAGGAAAATAACTCCACTCAGAACAGCAGGCTGCTGGTGGAGTCTACTGCTCTTACACCAGCAAGTGTGGTACATCTTGCATCCACTAGGGGCAGTGTGTAGCATGGGGGACAGGTGATGGTTACACTCTGGTGTACCTGATGTACTGTACTTGCAGTTTAGACATGATTATGAGAGCTGTGTTTAATGTTGTGTGCTGCTCTTGATTAGTATAAATACAGTACATGTGGCATTAGAGACCCACATCTCCTTGATTGTCTAGTTATTGCTTGCTAAAAATGCTCTGTCCTGTAATGACCTGTATCAATCTTTAATAGCTTGGTGCACATGAGCTATACTATGGTATTAGAAAACACCAAGGATATGTTTAAATGGAGGGGGAGGGGGTTGCTTCTGCTGTGTGACTTTAATTTAAAAGGTTTTTTTTTTATGAGCAACTCAAGCTTTCCTTATTTAAACACTGATTGAGAATAATTGATGGAAATGAAGGACTGGCTGTGGTTTTGTGTGTGCGTGTGTGTATGTAATGACCTTCAGAGTTGTAGATTGCTTTGCCCACAAAGTTTGCTAATGACTAGCTTTGTACCATTAGCTTAACATTTTAATTTCCTGCCCTGCAACATGAGATGCTTTTTTGTTGTTGTTTTATCTCCACCTAGTGATTTTCAGTAATGCTGGATGGCTATTTTATAACATAAATTTAGTTTAGTGCAGCAGGCCTTTCCCTGCCACCTGATAGTGTGTAATTTTGAAATTTTCCATTGAATGGCTATCAATGTCCTGTTCCAGCAGTGCTGATAAAAGGTGCCACACTTTAGTAATGGGAGTTTGACTGGCAGAATGGAGCAGGAAATGTCTCTGCTAACCATAGGGTGTTTTAGTCTGCCTCAGATATGCAATTACAGTTTAATGAAGAATGACTCCTGCACAGTGCTGTACAATAGTTAAGGTTTTTTGTGGTACAACAAGAAGACAAAAATTATGACATTGATGCTGGTAAACAACTGCATTGAGTTCTCAAGCTGCTTTTGTTTATTTGAAGTAGAAGAAGCCTTTTGTCTTGGGATGGCGTAGTCTTCCGCATGGTAATCAGGGAAATAGAAGCAGAATCTGGTATGGGCAACATTATTGCACTTTGCCCTCATTCCAGTTCTATGTCATGTGCTTGGATAAAATAATGCTTTAATCCCTGTGTTGGGGGAGTGACTTTTGGGAACAAGGGTTATATTTGAGGGGTCAGCACGCACTTCTTTTTTAGACCATTTGCACTACTGTGTTTTATTAAAAACATGTACTTTTTCACCAGTGTTGCTCCATCTCTAAACAAAAGCATCTTCTATTTCTTTATCACATCTCCATAATATTAAACCTCATACTGTGCTGTAGACTGAAGTTTGCAAGATTGCACTCACATTAAACAATGGAAGAATTATCGTAGAATCTGCTAAATAGCAGTACAGAAAGTATGCCTCTATGCTGTATGATCCACATGCACATGGTGGTGGTGGTGGTGGTGGGGGGGGTGGGGGGTGGGGGGGGGGGGGTGGGGGGTGGGGGGGGGGGGGGGGGGGGGGGGTGGGGGGTGGGGGGGGGGGGGCGGGGTAATACTGGTGTAACATTGTGGCACTAGGCAAGTTCATTTTTGCAAATATTCTTAGACCCGGCCTTTTTTTACTATACGTACAGTACTGGGCATGACTTCAGTGCTGTATTATAAATCCATTCTTACTGTTGCTGTTCCAGTGATTTATTTTGGTCATGAAAACAATGTTGATGCATTTCATTATATCAGTCTTATAGAGGTCAGGTACTTTTACCATTGGCAACTGAGTTACAATGTAATGACCTTCATCCAGTAAGAACAATACATCTGTACAGAAGAATGAGATGGAATGAGGCATTTTCAGAGTGGACATGATGACCTGCAGACCATTAAGATCCTTTTGAAAATGCTTCAGCATCCGTATGCTGGTGTGTACATGCACTGCTTTGTGTTTTTTGTTGCATGAAGGTTTTTCAGATAACCTTATTAAAATTAGCATTTTTGACAAGCTGTAGCTACATGTGCAATGCTAATGGGTTTTAAAAGTCTACTTGACTTTATGATTTTTAACTAGGCTTGGTTGTGGGCCATCATATTTTCCAAGTGTGGTACTCTAATTGAGCCCTTTTATACTGCCAGTGTGATGCTTTGTCAAGAATTTGTTTCATCTTTTGTTAAGCCCATTAGTGCATTAAAATAATTGGCTACCCTTTGAAACTGCGGTTATTATGTGCCGGGAACAAAGCAAGCAGCAGGTTAGAACTGGCTGTGCTCCAGGGGTTGCAGTGGAAGTTTAGTGGCTTCTCTGTTGTTTGAAGACACTTGGTCTGACATTTTGGGCTAAATTCTCAAAGCTACCGCATTTACTTCAAATTGTCATTAGCACTTTTTTCACCCAAAAGGAGAAACACACCCAATAAAAGCTACCAAACCAGATATAAACAACCTAAGAGCTTTTTTTTTTTTTTTTTTTAAATGTAGGAACTTGTAAGTAGTCAAGTTGTTTCTTATTTTTTTTAGAATTGTACTTTTCTTTTTTTTTTTTTAAATGCAATCATCATAGGAGCCATGGCAATCTTCACACAAGCAGTCATTACAGTAGAACACTCTGTCCTTCTACTGTAATAGTTCAGTTGCTTGTGTGAGAATAGATGGAATAAAAATACACAAAATAAATAAATCTGTTCAATCCTTTAACAATTGTATTGATTTGTTTAAGGTATCAAAGTCCCAGATAGTCAGTTGGCTGATTTTTAAATAGTCGATTTTTTAAATCAATTGATTTTTTTAAAATCAATGATTTAAAATATTTTTTTCATTTACTACCTATTATATAGTTTCTCTAGGAAAAGTGTGTTTTAAAAACCTTTTGTTAACACAAACATCTTAAACTCTTACTGTCTATAAACTAAAACTCTTAGTTCTGTATTCTGATCACAGCACAAATGTGAGTGCAAGCGTGAACGACGCATGCTCCCGATTCTGTGACGCATAAATGGAGCGAAGGCGTAAAAAAGAATAATAATACTGCACTGAAAGGGTATTCTGAAGACATGTCCTGCCCCGTTATAGAGCGCCTGACCCATCATTAACATATTCACCGACGCGATTCTGATGACAGTGCAGTGGGATCCCAAATAGACAATTGAGATCTGTGTTAAGACCCGCTGAAACCAGGTTTATTTAGTGGTGCAATCAGGAACTTCAACAATTGAACACACTATAAAAAGCAAAGCAGTCCTAAGTAACAACTGCATGTGTTTGGACTGACACAGAACGAGGAAATCAAAGAAAGAAAAGTAAAAGAAAAGAATGACTGGGATGAGTGAGGGGGATTTTTCTCTGGTGTACTATGTGCTGCTGTACAGCATTGGCCTGTGTTCATTACCAGTGGCCACACGTTGTAAAACCTACAATTGGGGGAAATTCAGTTCCACTAAATTGCAGAGGATCTGAATATGGCCACTGTTTAAATAACAGATTTTATGGTTATGAATATCTAACATCCAATCGTAGACTTTTTAATTGCTATGTATGTATGTATGTATGTATGTATGTGTGCATATATATAAACTTGGTAGGACTCGTGTATTGATTATTTTAAATGACAATATTTGAATAAATTGAATAGACCCCCCCATTTGTCATTTTTTAAAATGTTTTAATGTGTAAAATAAAAAAAGTGGTTTGAATCCCTTGTTTTGTGGTACATCAATAAGACCCATCAATCAGTGTAGGTTATACAGCTTTGATTTATGACCCCAAAACAATTTGATCCAATTTCCTGTTAGGAAATTGGAGCTACTGTAAGAAGCAGCCAGTCCCCCCTCATTGGCATTGTGCAGCACTACTTTGTAAGGATTACGTACTGAATTCTATTATACAGGAGACTCAACCCAGCAGTCAACCCAGCTGCTGTAGTAAATGATTATTGATCAATACACAACCAGGTTTCATGCTACTGCAACTAGAAGCTTTCTGTATGTCTGCAAGAAGTTACTAAAACGAATGTAAGTCGTGTTCTAGAAAATGCTCATTTTAAAGCACACTGCTGTAATTATCCAATATGGGTGTGTGTGTGTGTGTGCTATATACTTCTGAATATAATATAACTTTCATACTGTAGAACTTTATTTCTGCCTAGTTAGAAATGTGTCCATCTCACATGTGGTTTATACTTCACTAGTCCTTAAGGGGCTAGAAACGCTTGGAGCTTAACAAAAAGTAGCTTAAAACTTCATTAAGAGCTGTGCTGTTTCTGACTAACACCCTAAGAACATATAATCATTTTTACTTTACTGAATCACTTTATAATCCATCATGTTTTCAGCAATACCCTACTAGAGTGTACCACAAATTACCTTTTGCAGTAGCTGTTGTTGGAAGGGTAAGCACAGTAGCTGGGGATTTCAAGATCCTTCTGGTTAGCAGCCCTTATCTTGCACGAATCACAGCATCAGCACAGTGCCTCAAGAAAGATGCCGGTCACAACCTGCTTTTGAAAATTCAATTTTATAACCTACGTTTATGAAGTTTTAAATGCAAATCGAATCATACATACTTGTATTCCTATAAAAAAAAATAATAATAATAATCTTCCAAGTGATGAAAGTTGTAATGCTGTACCACTTCAAATTATAAAATGGTTGAATGTTTTGATACCTTAAATCCTTGAACCAATTAATCTTTAAAGTGCGTGCTTCAGATCTTACCATTTCATGAGCTATTCATTTTGGTTAGCCGCCTTATTTTGGTTTAAGTGCATTTCAGCGGCAGTACGCAAATGCTGAGTGCAAAGAAGGAAGAACAGTAGTTGTTTCAATATTATACTCCACTGCCAGTTTGAATCCCTTTCAAATAAAACCCAAAGCAACAGATCTATAAATAGTGCTTTAGTGTTTCCAACATATAACCCAGATGTGACTTAAGTACTCTGTATTTATCCTGTCCCACCCCTTCCCACTGTAAACCAAATCTGTTCTTGTTTTGTGTTTATTTTAGGCAAATTCAGCTTCAGCATTTTCATTCCAACGGCTGGATGTTCATGTAAATAACTGCACATGCCATCACCTTGAAGCCTTTAATATGAATGTGTGTTGGGCTTGGGAATGCAAGACGCTCGTTCTGTTTTCTTAGTCTTTTTGTTGTTGTTATCCATGGTCCTGTGTGCAACATCTCCTCCACCACATGCAGTAAAATACTGCCTGTTCAGCCATTCGAAGAAACTACAGTGCCCATGAGAGTTTGTTCTGCCGGTAATGGAACGAAAGCTGCTGTTTAAAAAACATTTTTCAAAATAATGACTGTATACCTTGAAAAACTGAGAATAAAACAACGGCTGCACAGTGTGTGTGTGTGTGTGTGTGTGTGTGTGTCTCTCTCTCTCTCTCTCAGTACTAAACAGTAGTACTAGTTTGTAGAATTAGGCCTATGTGTTTTTATACCCAGTTACAAGAAGGTTCCACATTATATGGTCTAGGTCTAACACATTTTCATAGACCTCGTCCTACTTGCATTGACCATAATAATGACATTTTTAGTTAATTTACAGGGTATCAACAACTCAATACTTCACATGTACAGGAGGCACAAAACCTGGCAATACAAAGTCAGTTACGCATGTCTGCCACAAATAATTGTATAGCCGTTTCGCAATTTAATTGTCTACAGTAGCTTCAGGCTGTGCTGGCCGTACTTGTAGCCTTTGTGCTGTCTATCGCACTTTACAATACGGCTCTTTGTATTTTAGGTTTTCCCTTTCTGTTGACTTGCATGTGAATCTTTATTTCAAGCCTAAGTGGTGAGTAATTCTAACAGGAAGTCCAGCCACCCCAGACCATTAAAAACATGCAAGAGGCACGAAACGGGGGCACCACATTGTTCGGGTTTTGCTGTTGTACAGAATAGTTGTTTGATTCTCTTAACATTTTTTACAATACAATTAGAAATGTGGCCCATTCACCATAATATATATTCGAGTTCAGCACGGGTACCCGTCGGGTTTTAAATTACCCGACCCTGGTCTCTTTTTTTTTTTTTTTACTACCCGGGTATCGATTTATTAATTTTGAAAATATGACAATGCAGTTGTAAGCGCGGGTCTCTGGCTGGCGCAATAAAGACAACATTAAAACAAGCTTTGCATTGAGCCTGTTCTTAACTGACAGGATATCAAGGTTTTACAGAAAACAATTACACACAGCGGCAAGTACACCTCATCAATAATAACTGCGAAGACTATTCTATTCTCAGGAACTAAATCGGAAAGAAAACAACATCCTGCAGGACGTATGTCAGTGATAACTCTGTGATCCATTAATAATAATAACTGTGTGGCCAAGAGTTGGCTTCTTTAGAAAGAAATGTGTAATTGGTTGGTTTTTTCTCAGTTTCATGTTAGTGCTGCACTGTAAACCAGAGTACAAAGTAACTTGGGAAACTGACTAATGAGAAACGCCTTTGTGGCGTGAATTTTACATACCCTAGTGTCTGTACTGTTATGGTATTACATTTGTATTTTCCCCAAACGTTTTTCAGCTAAAGCGAACTGAATTAACTAACATAACAGTGTACTAATAGAAACTGTAACCGTACAAATGTACTGTATATCAAAATACAGCCTCAGCTGCCTCAATGGACGCTACGCGCCTGGTAGTTATTTCCATACTACTTGTTTGTACCCCACTGAGTGTTCAGAGTTCGGAGAGAGTAATTATATTGCTCCAGCAGATAGTTTATGAAAACTAGTGATATGTAACATACAGGGTGGCTTCAAAGTCACCACAGTATGAAACTGAGTGCTCTGGTCATGGTTTCTGTGCTGCACTTGAAAGTACTTTGAAACAAGAACATTTCACCAGCAAGAAATGTTTGCTAATTTCGCGTTTATTAAAAATCCGCAAAATGAATGTGCCGTGAAATATATTATTCATACATGTGCCGTACGTTTAAAGAAAAAGAAGCGCAAACATTTATTGCAGCAAAAATATACCTTGAAGGCCATTATCGAAATTAAGTTGCTGCAAAAAAATCCTGTTTTACAGTATTGGCACAGGTTAACGATGACAAAGTAAACCATATTCTGCATGTTGAATTGTACAACATTGTACATTTGAGTATTTTGTTGCAAGCCCCATATTTTTTGTAATTATTTAAAACACCTGCTGTATAGAATGCATGCTGATACCACCTTCACTATCTGATACAATCAGGACTAAAAATAAATTGTTTTTCTTTTCTAAGTGTTTTATAACTGTATTTGTTTTTAACGTAAAGAAAAAAAAATACTGATTTTAATAAAAGCCTGTACTGTAACTCGCTGTGTATAAACTGACTGGAAGTAACAGAGTGAAATTCTTCTGCCCCAAGTTTGGTCTTCTGGGTCTGAAATGTCCTGACATCCTTGCTGTCAGCCTTGGCATTTTAGTATGGATCTCAAATTTAGGAATTAAGATAACTATCTATGTGCGCCCTTTCGAAAAGTACAATACAGTAGGGCCGAATCGTGAACGATGACTTTGTTTCTTTTCCTTTGCATTCTTGTGCAGAACAGAGTTGTAGAGGAACTCCATTTGAAGATTCCTTCTTGTGGATTGCATTTGACCGCTCCAAGGATACATTTACTGCATCTAAGGACACTTGGCTTGACAATTTTAATGCTGTCATTTCTCACCCTGACCTGTTTCCTCTTTAGTCTGATTTCCCAATCTGTCTCCTGGTGCCCTCCGCTTCCATCTTGATAAATCATGGTTACAGTTAATTGGTGTGATTTGTTACCTGCTGTACTGTGGTTGGTATTAGGGCTGTTTAAAACTGCCCATGCCTCATTTTAGTTTACTACTAAATCTGTTTAAATTAACAAGACAGTAAATGCATTTGTTACTTTGAGGGAGAGCCACTCGCCCAGTCCAGGTCTTTGTTATAAGGATGTTCTAAACTGCTTAATTAGACCAATTAGACCTGCATTCATGTCTTATACAGTAGCAGGTCATCTTTTCATCACCTGCTTATCCTGTAGTATAATGGCCCTCCAGGATTGGAATTGCCCTCTCCTCTATTAGGTTATTCCTTTCTTCATTTTCTATTCATACGCTCGATATTGGTTGATAAATGGGGGTCAATGTATTTTATAGAGTTTAATTATTAGCAATTATAGAGTTTAATTACTCAATTTCAGTGTGCCATTTTACCTTTTTTAATGTATAAGCTGTTTCCAACTGCGGATTGTGCTCTTATAATATGGAAGTGTAAATGGTATCATTTTAATTTTTTTTTACACATCTTTCATTTACTTTGGAGGTTTATGAAGAAAATGCATTACCAACTTGAGTTCACTGTACCATTCTGGTTGGATAAATATAAAAATGCATCCTAGCCTTGCTGTAAATTTTAGCACTGAGCTGCTTGAAATGCTCCAGTAGTAGATAGACGTGTTTTGGTTTTGCATAATTACAAGGTAGGATTTAGAGGATATATGGCTAGTTTGAAGCGCTTGGTGGTGTTTTTTTTTTTTTTTTCAAGTGATCACTTGAAAATCAGAACCTGTGTCCTGCACAGCTACTGTATTTTGTAATGGCGAATAACAGATGGAAAAACATAGGGACTACAGTAGTTATGAATACGAATGCTTGGAGAGAATCCAGATCACTGTGTCTTTTTACTGCTCAGCGTGGGCTGAGGTAAGGCTAAAGGATTTCTATAGCCACTAACCACATCCTATGGAACAGCTAATGTGATGCGTACAGTAAGAATATAACATTGCAAATGAAGCTGTGAGCTACTATTTGGATGTAGTAAGAGTATACTGTATGATCAATTATGATCTGCAGTAAGGTGCTGTGCTGGAATTTCACGTTTCATTGAATTTAATTTTGCAGGCACTTGATGGTGAATTTAATAGTACAGTACTTGTATACAGCTGTGGCCAAAAGTTTAGCATCACCTAGAATTTTACGATTTGAGACCAAGTAAAAAAATAAATATATATATACAGCTCTGGAAAAAATTAAGAGACCACTGCAAAATTATCAGTTTCTCTGGTTTTACTATTTATAGGTATGTGTTTGGGTAAAATGAACATTTTTGTTTTATTCTATAAACTACTGACAACATTTCTCCCAAATTCCAAATAAAAATATTGTCATTTAGAGCATTTATTTGCAGAAAATGACAACTGGTCAAAATAACAAAAAAGATGCAGTGTTGTCAGACCTAGAATGATGCAAAGAAAATAAGTTCATATTCATTTTTAAACAACACAATACTAATGTTTTAACTTAGGAAGAGTTCAGAAATCAATATTTGGTGGAATAACCCTGATTTTCAAGCACAGCTTTCATGCGTCTTGGCATGCTCTCCACCAGTCTTTCACATTGATGTTGGGTGACTTTATGCCACTCCTGGCGCAGAAATACAAGCAGCTCGGCTTTGTTTGATGGCTTGTGACCATCCATCTTCCTCTTGATCACTTTCCAGAGGTTTTCAATGGGGTTCAGGTCTGGAGATTGGGCTGGCCATGACAGGGTCTTGATCTGGTGGTCCTCCATCCACACCTTGATTGACCTGGCTGTGTGGCATGGAGCATAGTCCTGCTGGAAAAACCAATCCTCAGAGTTGGGGAACATTGTCAGGGCAGAAGGAAGCAAGTTTTCTTCCAGGACAACCTTGTACTTGGCTTGCTTCATGCGTCCTTCACAAAAACAAATCTGACCGATTCCAGCCTTGCTGAAGCACCCCCAGATGAGTCCAATTTTCAGCTTTGCCCAACACCTTGTCGTCTAATGGTTAGACAGAGACCTGGAGAGGCCTACAAGCCACAGTGTCTCGCACCCACTGTGAAATGTGGTGGAGGATCGGTGATGATCTGGGGGTGCTTCAGCAAGGCTGGAATCGGGCAGCTTTGGCATGAAGCAAGCCAAGTACAAGGTTGTCCTGAAAGAAAACTTGCTAGAACCTTCTGCTCTGACAATGTTCCCCAACTCTGAGGATTTCCAGCAGGACAATGCTCCATGCCACACAGCCAGGTCAATCAAGGTGTGGATGGAGGACCACCAGATCAAGACCCTGTCATGGCCAGCACAATCTCCAGACCTGAACCCCATTGAAAACCTCTGGAATGTGATCAAGAGGAAGATGGATGGTCACAAGCCATCAAACAAAGCCAAGCTGCTTGTATTTTTGCGCCAGGAGTGGCATAAAGTCACCCAACATCAATGTGAAAGACTGGTGGAGAGCATGCCAAGACGCATGAAAGCTGTGCTTGAAAATCAGGGTTATTCCACCAAATATTGATTTCTGAACTCTTCCTAAGTTAAAACATTAGTATTGTGTTGTTTTAAAAATGAATATGAACTTATTTTCTTTGCATTATTCGAGGTCTGACAACACTGCATCTTTTTTGTTATTTTGACCAGTTGTCATTTTCTGCAAATAAATGCTCTAAATGACAATATTTTTATTTGGAATTTGGGAGAAATGTTGTCAGTAGTTTATAGAATAAAACAAAAATGTTCATTTTACCCAAACACATACCTATAAATAGTAAAACCAGAGAAACTGATAATTTTGCAGTGGTCTCTTAATTTTTTCCAGAGCTGTGTATATATATATATATATATATATATATATATATATATATATATATATATATATATATATATATATATATATATATATATATATATACACATACTGTCTATATTATGAATTAACATATGTTCTGTCTTATTTATGAAATGGTGAAGTACAAAATGGTATCCAAAAGTCTAATAGTTTAGTATTTAATGTTTTGAAATGAAATGTCATATTTTTCAATTTATCAGTTTTACGTTAAGTATATGGGAAAACTACAACGTGCTAGTAATTCAATATGTTAACGTAACATTATTCAGCAGGTTTCATTCAACTTTTATGAAACAATGTGTTCATTCTTAGGGGTGTGTACCTTTAGCTTGATGACAATACGATATATACCTCGATACATGGGCTGCGATACGATACGTATCATGAGACAACTAATATAGCACAATGCTAACTGGAAAAACTTGAGATCCTGAATAATTCTAGGGGCAGCACTGTGGAGTAGTGGTTGAGGCTCTGGACTCTTGACCGGAGGGTTGTGGGTTCAATCCCAGGTGGGGGACACTGCTGCTGTACCCTTGAGCAAGGTACTTTACCTCGATTGCTCCAGTAAAAACCCAACTGTATAAACGGGTAATTGTATGTAAAAATAATGTGATATCTTGTAACAATTGTAAGTTGCCCTGGATAAGGGCGTCTGCTAAGAAATAAATAATAATAATAATTCTAATGTTAATGAAACATTTTATTATTCAATCTCATTAACTGTGTTCCGGAAACAAGTGTAAATAACCATTTTTACAAAAGCAAGGACAGAGCAAACATACTACTCATTCTTCAATAAAGAAATAGCTCTATACCAAACAATATATTCATATTGACTATAAGACATCAAAAGAAATGAGAGGCATTACCTTTTTTAAACCAAAAGTGAGGTTTTTTTCTGTGTATATATGAAATGCCTACAGTCCTGACATTTCCAACATATATTTATAATAAGCTGACACCCTGGGATCCTTCAAGAAGCTGCTTGATGAGATTCTGGGATCAATAAGCTACTAACAACCAAACGAACAAGATTTGCCGAATGGCCTCCTCTCGTTTGTAAACGTTCTTATGTTCTTAATAAGTAACCTTCTAAAATATATATATAAAAATAACAATAATAACAATACTCCTTGTTTAAAACCCATTTCTTTATGCAATATGGCATTGTGGTCTGCTTTGCAAATGGCAAGAACACCTACAGCAGGGGTGCCCAGCTCTGGACCTAGAGGGCCATAGCCTAGCAGGTTTATAGGTCTCTGTAAATCAGTGCAGTCTACATCGATATTGTGGCATCTTCTCAAGTGCACGGAAAGATTAGTTGTATTTATTTCCAGTGTACTTAACTTCTGTTCAGCATGTCTTGCAAATCGCATTTGACTTATCAAGCTTGTTTCCATTTTCATGTAGAAAAAAAACAGAGTGCTTCCACACTTTGTATTTAAGCTTAGTTGGAGCGTTTTGTATAGGTTTAGGGTTAGGTTTGGGTTTATTCTCTGTTGTTCTTTTGCGTCCGCCATCGCTTCTGCTGTGAGGAATGCACTGTAATGACGTAAACAATATCTGACCCAGGAAGTAAAGTAAAGCAGGTGATCACGCGCAGTCCCGTGCCACTTTATTTTTCAGTAAAGCATGTTGCATTATCACTATGTTTACTTAATGAGTTGCTGTGCATTTGTATCGGTATAAATGATTCCTTATCGATTTGAACCAAACCTAGAGTCTGGATCGATATATCGTCCATACCGGTGAATCGTTACACCACTATTAATTCTATAGGGTGATGCAAAACTTTGGGCCATAGCTGTAGGTTTTTCCTAGAATACGTGACACACAAACGATTTCCATCTATTTTTATCTTTGAGTCAGAACGCTCTGTGACAGGCGTAAAGAACATTCAATAATGCAGTGTCTGCATGAGTTA
Organism: Acipenser ruthenus; assembly: GCF_902713425.1. Lineage (NCBI taxonomy): Eukaryota > Metazoa > Chordata > Actinopteri > Acipenseriformes > Acipenseridae > Acipenser > Acipenser ruthenus. Next base: position 2,894,380 of record NC_081202.1, on the reverse strand, counting down.
GTCATGCTGGCTTGCTGACAGGCCTGCGCTACAACTTTCCTGACATGATGTGAAAGAAAATGGTCCTAACTATGACACGGACACGCACACGCACACGCACAGGTTATTGGGCATTTAATTGTTTTGATTTATGGCACTAGACCCCTGCTGCAACAAACATAGATGTGTTTTTTATTTTCTTTCCCCCTCAAGGATGCTGTTATGAAATGTCAGCATTGAGGGTGGGTGGGGGGTAGTGGTACTCTGCCCCTCAAGCAGTTATAAACATACTTGATTCACCAACAAATGCAGTATTGTTACTTCTATTCAAATTCTGTTGCTTTCTTGGCATACAGATTTAGTATTGTACCATCCTTTTATAAGAGTATCTTCTCTGTACACTAATTGGGACTTGCAGTACGTGTGGGTAGTGTGCTTTAGGTAACCGAGTCACTGAAGCATATCATCTAGCGTTTATTTGTCACACACGTACAGTGTCTGAGAATGTATTACATTTCTTAGATTTCATCTAATGGTATTTTATTTATTTTTCAGTCCTTGTTTTGCTTAATGTAATTTCATGGATCGGCCATGTTGACAGTATATTCACAAGTACTAAACTTTACTGAGCAAGGACCCTTTATTAATTCACTGCCCTTGATATTTCACTTATTTTCTACACAATACAATAGTTATAGCCTGCAGTACACACACAGTTAGAGATCTGGGTAATTGTTAGGGGTCTGCAGCATAGCCATATCTAGGCTACACTCCCACGGCATGCTTGGGTTAAAGTTTCGCTGGCTTGGTCACCTATATTAAAGTAAATGTTCGTTGCTGCATTCAAAAGTCTATTTGCTCTGGGGTTACATTTCATTTTATTTGGCGATTGGTTTTTCAGCTGAAATTGTGATATTTACTGTACCCTAGGGCTAAAGTACATGGAGTGTATATATATTTTTAAACACCTGCTGTACAGTGTGCATGCTGGTACCACCTTCCCTTTTACATTTAAATGGCAGGCTTCACTATCTGTTACAGGACTAAAACAAGCATTTTACTTTACTGTACTACATTGTAGACCTCCTGAAATGTTATAAGCCAGTCTCTATGTTGCAATGAGAAATCAAAGAGGCGTCTGTTTTGTTGCTGCCCTTTGCTAGTGGTTCTAACACTCCATCATGACAATAATGCATGCTTCACTGCTGGGACAGTAACTGTATTTATAGTTATCTCTATAAAAGAGGCTTTAATCCCTGTACTGAAGCAGGATGTGTGTATCACTATTGCTGTGATTAGGGCATGACTGGGGAACAGTGCTGAAGCTACAGTCCTGAATTAGGATTTTCTATTTTTAAAAACAAAACAAGAAGTACAAGAACTAGCCTAAACCTGGCAAAACAAGGACTACAGTACCATGCTGAAGTTTACAGTAACTAATATAAGGTCTGTGAATTAAATCCTTGCATATGCAGTATGGGTCTGAAATGTGATGTGTTCAGAGATACTGTTTGTGATGCATAAGGTTTGATTGATGTGTGTGCTGTATTTGTTTTTGTTCAGTGCACTTCTAAACATTGTATGGGGTATTTGTTTTTTTAATTAAATGTTCATGTGGGCCTATTACAGTAAGTCTTAGAAAGTTTTATATATTTTCAGTAATGTAATGTACTTTATAGCCTTGTATGTTTTAACATCTGCATCTGTTTAATCATTTCTGTTGAATTACTGTTAAATTCTGCTCTGAACTAGGCTATATTTTAGGGATTTTGGTTTTTAGCCTCTGTCGAATATTTCAGATGAGTTTTTAAAGTTTTTATTCAAGCCACAAACTGAATCAGAATCATACATTTAGTCATTTAATAGTGGGCAGTTCTAGTGTGGAAGCTTAAAAATAATTGTGTTTTTATCATTTGAAATGTTCCAGTTTGGCTTCTGTTTTGGGGAGGGGGAGTTAGCGTGAGTTCGCTGTCCTGCCTTTTTTTTCTTTTTTGTATAACTGCTGCATCAGTTTGGCTACTGTAGTCCTTGCCATGTTTGCAGTGATGCTGTGTTTTTGGTATTTGGGTTTCACCATACTGTTAAATTCCACTTTCAGCTGCTTAGAACATGGTTACAGGACATTCCATATTGATGCTGCAATTCTTCAATAACCCTTTTCAGCAAGTCGTTTTGTTCCACAGTCAGCAGGAGTTTGTCTGCCACTTACGGGCTGTGTATCTGTGCATTTGATCACCACTGAAATTGCAAAGCAGATAATCTGCCACTACAGATTGCAATGAGTTTGACGTCCTGATTCTTTTCTTTTTTTTTTCTTTCTCTACAGTCACAATGAGAGGAAGGTAACTTGCAAACACCCTGTCTCAGGTCAGCCATCACAGGACAACTGCATCTTTGTTGTGAACGAACAGTAAGTAATTGTTTTTAGTCCTTCTTTTTTTTTTTTTTTTTCTAATATGAAAATAATGGAAAATTATTGGTTATGTTAGAGCTGGGACAACCTTTTTTTAATAATAATAAACAGTACTTGATGTATTTAGTGGCAATATAACCATTTTTTCTATCAGTTCATTTGATTTATGACAGTGATAAGGTATTGTGCAAAAGAAACCGATGCATCAATAATGCAGTAGATAACACATGGTAGAGTTTCTTTTTCTAAAAAAAACCTGCCTTTCCTAGTGCAGCTGTCCCCTCTTCCTGACTTGTATCCTATCATTGATTCGTTCTGAATACTTTAAACCCCTTTTAAATGTAAATTCCTATTGGAGACTCTGATTACAATTAGGAATGGAGGCTTGTTATAAAACTACATTAGTTAATACAGAGGATTTAAAACAGAAATTGTGGTGAAATGAAAAAAAAAAAAGCCTACACATTTTTGGGTGGGGTGGGGAGGTTTACATGAAACTTAAATACTGTAGCTAAAAATGAAATTAATAAAAACAGAAAAACAGAAGCCCTGCATGTAAACATGAAAACCACAGTTGTATGCTAAATGTGTCCGTCCCTAATTGGCTTGCTCAGATAAGTGCTTTTTAAAAAGGGCGATGCAGAATTAGTTTGGAAGGTTTCAGCTTTCCAACCCAGGTTCACCTCTACTGCCGTAATGATTCAGCTTGCCTAATAAATGCACTTCAGTGTTATGTGAACTCTCAGAAGCCTTGCGTTAATAACAGATTGCAGCATGGGCTACTGTGCCACCCAATAATTTACTGCAGCACCAACAGACTGCACAGGGATATGCATGCTTCTTTAAAAACAACATTACTAAGTAAATTAGATCGCATAGCATTTGATACACACCATATGCATTCAATTTGTTAGACTATTTAGCTTGTTTTAAAATACTGTTTAAAAGGCTCATGCCTGGCTTATTGCCTGGAACATTTTAGCAAAGAATAGTTTTGCTGTTTAACCAGTTTAGACTGGAGAATATTGTTTTTTATAGTTGGAGTAAATAATAAAGCCATTGGTGATGGCCAATACTTGGCATTCAACATAGACTACTGTACTTGCTCAATTGATTTTTAATGTTTTCATTTTTCTTTTATGTGGTTTAAAAACCGTGCGCATACATAATTGAAGTGACAAGGGGGTGGGGGGTAGAGGTGCTATTTAGCAAGGATTGTAAGGGCACATTTTCTGAAAGGATTAAAACCCTATTAATGACATAAATCTAGCAAGGACTGACTTGTACACAGAAGGGAGCAGGTACATTTCTGTTCTGGGCAGGCCCTTGCTAGTTTTGTACATTTCAATTTGTTTTATTGCTTTAAGAATATTTCCCCTTGCCCTTGTTGCTAAATCAAGCCCAAGGTGTTTTTGAAGGAGAAACTTCGAGACATTCTGCCTGATAATTAATGGAAGTTTATGAAGAAACTGACAAGTCTCTGTTGGCCAAATCAAGCCGGGCTGTACCTGCTGTGTTTAAACGGGTCAATAGAACTCTGCTGCCGCCTTGATCAAGCATTCCAAAATTGCAGACCAATCCCTATTACTGTAGTTAACTATATCCATGTATCTATCTCCAGATCTGTGCCTGGTTAAGACTGGTTTGGCGCCCACTCAAGAATGTGATATCATAATGTTTTGAACATTAAATGACGTGTATAATTGGGCTTCAATTGTATATAATCCCTTCAATGCAGGGATTCCATAGCGGTTTAGGCTATTCCAGGACTAACATTGTGATCCTGGTACTGGAATTGAAAGATGTTAATTTGTAACTTTTTTGTTCCATGTTATTTTACAAAGAAGGCACATTTTACAAAAAAATAGGTTCTACTGTACAAGTTGAGAGGGAAAACAACAACAAAAAAACAAACGTTCACAGATATACTGTACTGTAGGGTGAATATTAATACAAAAGGCTTGCCAAATTCTTTTCTTTGGGTTCATTTGAGCTTGACAATGGCTTTAATAACCATGACTCACTATCACATTTCAGAGCAGTACTATTAAGTTCATTATGATAGATTGTTAGGGGAATGTGGTGTTAATTTTATAGTTAGTTAATAAGAATTATTCATCATCAGTGATAAGTCTTTGCAATGGTCAATTGTTAACAATCAAATGACACTTTATTAAAGATGAATATCCATTGATTATTGATAATACAGAAACAGAGTTCTTGCAAAATATACTGTTATGCAGAATATAATAGTCGGCTAGTTTTAAACGGTTACAGTCTAGTTGTGCCATACTACCTGCACTGGGGGTTTATCCTCTCAGGACAGGAGTGAAGGATGTCCTCTTGAAATATCTCCTAAAATAAGCCTGTCTGTATCTCTGATCAGTGTATTTATTACAGCTACAGCTCTGGGGCGAGGCCCTTGTGTACACAGCTAATTGGCTACAATACTCTAGATAATACTATTCAGCTCTGGCTATTGAGTCACTCGCCCTATAAAAATGGAGAACAGGATGTTCTCTTTTCTCAGTCGGCTATTTTTATGTCTCACTGATCACATCTCTCCCTCCTCGTATCACGCATTTACACAAACATTTATTTTAACCCTTCAGTCACCCGTTTGATGCTGTGCTAGCGGTCCTTGCATAGCATCACTCATACACACTTTATTTGGTTCGGGCAATCGGTATCCATCCCATTGACAGCATGTATCTGTTACTTATTCAAGCCAGTTTGGTATGATGAGGTCAGACACTGCTTGCAGGGCTACAGATTTTCCATTCTGGGGAATAGCAAATTCCGCTTTTCAAAAATGAACAATTCTGTTTTTTCCCTACTTTTTATTAATAATTAAGCATGGCATTTCAACATAAATATAATGTTGATAGTTAATTTAAATTGCTTGCTTACTTCAGGAAAGTCCCGTCTTCAGCGCAGTACCTTAGGTCTGAGTTTTTCAGCATAGAAGAATGCAGTGCTTTGCATTTGTTGACGGCTTCTTTTTTTTGCTTTCTTGTTTTCTGCGTGTTTACGACTGGCAATATGATTTTAATGGTACTGACTCGTACATGATCAATCGAATGACAGCAACATTTGCAGAATAGTATGGTACCATCCTCATATCGATTGATCAAAAATGTTTTAGCTCTGTCTTTTGCTGTAACATTGCATTCAACTTGGCTGAGTGTAGTACAAAAAACCCTAGAAAACTGGAGTTGCGAAATGAAAAAGACAACACTGCAAAATTCCATTCCCAAAGTGCCTATTTCTGTTCCCTATGCCTAATTCCGGGATTCCGTCTGCGATCGTGAAAAATCAGTATCCCTACGCTTGGTGCTTCGTGAGCACATCACCTTGTATTGTACAGAGTTGTCAAATTTATAATATATCAAAGCCTATGCAGAAAACATGTTCAATTACGTATTCTCTTGGGTTCTTGCCCTTGTCTTGATCTTGAGAAATTAAGATTTATTATGCCTTATACGTTATTCGTACTTTTACACATTCATGAATAATTAAATACCTTTTATGGTCAACATTGATTCTGCGTATGTAAATGGAATATTTTATAGCAAAAAGAAGCACACCATAACTAGAATTTAACATATCAGGTATAATTAAACCCACACAGCTGAAAGCTACTGTAGAAAGGTTTTTATCGGCTTCTATTATTAAATACTATGCTGTTGAAACTTCAAACTGTTAGACCTTATGGTTTTTAGCGTTGGATGATTTATACCATCATCCCACCTTGTCACCTTTTGTTAGGATTAGACTGATATTGGGCTGCTTATCCCACGCTTTGAATGCATATCCAAATATCCAGAGGAAAAGGGGATATGGAGTAGTGGAGGCGGAAGGACATGCCCATATATATGCCACACTTGGAGTACTGCATATATCTAGAGAACCGCTTGTCCAGTTGTGACCGGGACCTTCTTTAGCACAAGTTATTGAGTGCAACATAGGCTGGAGTGTATCTGGACTGTGTGTCCTATCTGCCTGTGCGTTGTCTTTACCCAGTCTATACCGTAGTCTGGGGTGTATCAAGACAGCTTCCCTGTCTCCTTCAGTATGCCCACTAGGATTACCCGTATCTGGAAAACTGCTTTATCCCTTGTGATCAAATCTGGTCTGGACATACTTTTTGCACAATATCTGATAGCTTGAAGTCGCAGTGGACATAGGGTCATGGTCTTCTACTTTTTTTATGTTACTAAAAGCTTTACAGCTGTGGCTGGTGGTGAATGTTACTGACATGCTTGTTTAACCCAGTGAAACCTGGAAGGGAAATCTTGCAGCTTCACCCAGAATATCACCATATAAAGCCAGAGAATTATAAAGGAAAGAGCGACTGTACTGTATGGGAATGAGAAAGTGCTAATGGAAAGCAACACTCTCCATACCCACTCATTGCAGATCATGATTCCATTTCATCTGCCCTTGAATTCTTATTACAAGGCAGCACACATACAGAATTGCATGGCTTCTTATTCCGGCGTCTGACTTAGTGTTGAAAATGAGAGACCATAGTAATGTAAATTACACACATTTGTTCAAACCAGCATGTAGAATGAGTGTGAACAGATTGGGAAGCTACAGTATCAATAGAAAAAAAAAACATTACTGCATTCTTTCTGAGAAACTGCAGAAGTTTTAGACTATTTTTTGTTTTTAGCTTTTTAGTTTTTCTCTTAAATTAGGAAAAACTCACACACCCTCTCTTAAATTGGTTAGACAAATATAATGGGATACTACAGTACAAAGAGATACGCACGCACACATACAAGCAGTCTGTATTTGGAGCATTGTACTGGGACTGTACCCTAGCACTTGAAGCCATGTGGTTTTGAGTCGTGCATTTTTAAAGTTCTCCTGATCTGCTGCTGCATGACCCAGTTCCAGTACAGAACAGTATAAATGCAAATTAAAATGCAGAAAATACGGGGGAAGGGACAGGACTGACAGAACCTCCAGCTGCCTGCAGACAAGCTTCGCTGCTTCTCATCCAGCTGAGGCCATTTTTAAAATCCCCAGACAGCGCCCCTGAAATATGAGAGAGCTTCCATCCTCCAGCTCCCCGAGATGCTGAACGAGCAGCACAGGGAAATGCAATCTCCTTCAGCACAGGACATGTATTAAAGCAAAACGGTGATGAGGAATGATGTTAATTAAACCACAGCAACCATTGCTGCGAGTACCCGGCACGGATGTCCAGAGCACCCTTTTAATAGATGAGCTAATCAAAACCCTGTGCCCATGCCAGTGTAATTATCAGATTGTTTACTGAAATATAACGAGGTTGAGGATTTCATCCATTAACAAGAGATTGTTTTGAAGCTCATCATGGTAATTTCAACTGTGAAAAATCTTAAATGTAATATTTTAGAGATTTACTCTAATTTCTAACAAAAGCCTGGTGCTCAAACACAAACATATGCCACTCACAGATCTCCATTAAATCACATACAGTAGCCCCCTACTGGTCCATATTTTTGCTTTTCTGTATACACAAATATCTGTTCTGATACCATGCTGTTCCTATGATCCAGGGGCTTCTGTAGCACAGTTACTGTCCCCTACCGGTGTAGTGGAGGCGGGTTTACTTCCGTGTGTCGCACTTCAGAGTTCTATTGTACCTGCTTCTAGAGAAACGCTCATCCATTTGTGATGAAACTTGCTGAGGACATTCTTTTACGATAATGTCTGATCAGAATCTGGGGATATATACAGCATCTCTCTATCCGTCTCTTACACTTTCTTTAGCACAGGTTATGTAATGTGTGTTGGAATATTCATATCCTGCTGCAAGAATAGAAATTTACAATATGTGTGGCTAAATAAATAAACATCTTTGCTGCAAAGACAAAGTTAAAAGGCTCCTGAAATGTCCTATATTGGTGATCAGGAGCAAATCTGTAATGGAATTGCAGGACTTGAGATTGGGAATAATGACTGACCTTCCTACCCCCCTCCCCAGGCTAGTCATGGGCAGATCCCATGGTCAACATTTAAAATAAAAGCCTCTAGTGTTCTGCAGCTTGGGTATTGCTGTAGCAGCTTCATATCGGTTAGCATCATGGGGCTTGAGCTCCAGGCAACACAATGAAGCAGAAGTTTGGAAGGCAAGCAGCTGCCACCACACTGGGAGAAGTCGGAAGATTTTAAAACATCAGAGTCTCGGAATTGAATGCAGAAACAAGAGGTTGCGGTGAATCCTGGTTTTTAAACATACTGTGGACTCCCATTTGTTTTGAATTACTGTACCCCAGCACTGATTAGAATAACTTGAGCGCTGAAGTTGTTTGTTATATTGAACAACCTTGAGTGAGGAAACTGCAACCAGAAAGCTAATGCACAGGGTAAAATAGAGTCCCTGATGCAAGCAGAATTGGGTGGGGGTGGGGGGCTTATTTATAGTAATACCTGGTCGTTAATGAAGAGATATATGATGCTATTGGTGTTTATTGATTAGTAACTCGGTCTGGTTTATTTTACAGCATGCATTTAAAATAAAAAGATAATAGATGTAGAATGATTTCTTGGCTGGCCATGCACGCTACGGAATTGCATAAGAATTGACAGTCATGAGGTTGGAGTCATGAGTTTTAGACACTTTTGCTGATCTGCTCAATGACCCAACACCAATATATCTGTTAAATAGCAGCATGTTCTTATTCCTGTCGCATTTGTTCCAGATAAGGTGTTCCCGCAAGACCAGAGTTGAATTTCTTAACTTTAGAAAATAGGACATGGCTAAGAAACTAAAGTTTTTCTATTAATTATTTAGAGCAGCAGATAATGTGTTGTGTGTGGTGTTTTTTTTCTTTTTCTTTTTAAATTCCAGCCCTGCTTCAAAAATGCAGTCCCACGAAAAGAAAGACAGACCAGTGAGTTCGAGAAGTGAAGCTTCAAACTACACCATGGCATCAGAGTACGGCACACATCCAGGCAGCCCTCTGGCCAGAGTAAGAGAGATATATATATCTCCTTTTAAGAATGTTTAAACTGCAATTAACACTTTCATGGGTGAAATATTGAAAATGGCTGGGGGGGGAGGGGGGGTACATGGAATGTATTTTTCATTAGAATATTTTTCCCATTGCTATATATGGGGGATAAATTGCATCCTCCTAATGAGGTCCACAGTGAGTTGTGTTTTTTTTTTTGTTTTTGTTTTTATCTGTCCCCATGAGAGAGAGGGAGATTATATTTTGAACATTTTATATACAGTCTGGTAGTCTCCTTCATAATGGGACCCCAGGGGAATTAGTTCAAATTAACCATATTAATAATTATAATATATTTCAGACATATTCCATTACAATTCCAACAATTTCATTTGGAATTTTTGTAAAAATGTGGTGTAAAAGAGCAATATAAACCTGAAAGACTTGCTTTGGTTTTTAATTATTTTATTTTGTTATGTGTATTTAAGCATTCTTTCCCAATTTTCAGGCCTCCAGATCTTTAAAGAAAATTCACAATTTTGGAAAGAGGTCAAATTCAATAAAGAGAAACCCAAATGCACCTGTGCTGAAGAGGAATTGGCTTTACAAACAGGTAAGTTCATAGTTTATTTACCACAGTAAAAAGTTTTGACAAACATTTCCACAAACTCGTCAAATAAGTTAGTTGTCATTTATATTTATGTAAACAGGTGAGTAAATGGTAGAGCTTGTAAAATGACAGTCAACTGAAATGTGTCAACTGAAATGTGCATCTTGTGTTAATACTTAACTGCACTATAGTTTTAATTGAGTAAAAAAAGATTTTTAGTGGTAACAGCATTCAGGTTTGACCAGGAGAAAAGAAATCCGACCTTGCTTCAGATCTGGAAATGCAGTTTACAGAAGCTGCTGCTGCTGCTGGTCCGTCTTGAAGTATTAGCAGATTAGTATAGGCATGGATGTCAAGTCTAAAGGTTTACCGGTGAAACTCATGGTTTTTCACAATTTTGAGAGTCTCACGGCCGTGCAACGGATTCTCACGTTTGTGCATAAGTTTGTTATTGTTTGCGAGGCTGCGAAACCCTTTATACATGATACAGCGGTAAATCCAGTACAACTGTCCAAGCGGATTATTTCATTTGGGGGGGGGCGGTTACCATGAACAGGTGTACATTACCATTCTATATTCCTGTAGCTGCTATGCAAACTCCCCCCTTAATCCAAAGATAGAATTGCCTTGTTGTCTCAAACTGACTGTTTGTCAGCGTGAGCCTTCTGTATTTCGAAGGAGAGGCTGTCTGACTGTCACTGTCTCATTCATGCAGAAATTACCACAGAAATAAAGAGACGTTGACATCAATGAGAATTTAATTATTAAAGTCGAAAAATATAATGTTCATGATGCCAGTGTCAGTGGTTATAAAGACAATACAAAGAAAGACGCCATATGCTAAGAAATAACAGAACAATTGGATATTGATGGTATGTTTATCTCTCTATTTCACCTTAAAACACACTGGTTTCGTATTTCTGTAAAATGACACTTCGTTTTAATAATGTTGACCAATAATAATAATCATTCACACACTAACTGAATATTTTATTAAAAGTGAAAATCAATAAAAAAGTATATTAAACTAATTATCAGTATTTACAAAGACATATGTGTAGATATGTTATTTTTGAATGATTTACATGTTAAACCAGATCACATATAAACATTCACTGTTAGATGTCATTTTTTTTTTACTCTGTGGTGTACCAAGACTATTTCTTTGTTTTATTTCATCTTCACAAAAGGAGTAAAAGCAGGCAGTATTTTCTTTTCATGACTAGCTACAGTTGTGTTCTATTATTTTTCTGTATGCGTGCTGTATTTGTGTCGTTTGTTTCACTCCCTGTGTGCGTAGCCCTTAAGTCTAGGTCAGTGTCAGCCATGTGCAAAAATCCTGATCCGTCACCAGCACCGCCCCCCCCCCCCCCCCAAAAACAAAATCTAGTGATCTAGGTTAAAGTTTTTCAGCAATCCCAAGGTTTTTTCAGCAGGGGTCTCACTGGTGTGAACACTTAGGGCTTGACATATCTGTATAGGTGTCCATTTCTTGATGGCTATGAAAACACAGAACGATTCGAGATGAGGTATAGGGCTAGTCTAAGGTCAAAAGGGTTGGTGATTTGAATCACTTAAGCTCATGTTGCTGCTAACATCCCTTTGGATTTGACTTCCGATGCTTTTCTTGGCAACACTGCAAGCTTGGATAGCTAGGACATGGCAGGTGTCGCCTTACTTTTTCAGAGTGCTTTGTAAAATGCTGTTTCTTTTACCAGCATATCACCATACCATATCAGCCTTTTCGTGCTGTTAGTAAAGAATAAAAAAGGTCATACGAATAGTACAGTACAAACTTAATGGGACATTCTCATAGGGGCTTTATAAGATTGATAAGTGTAGAAATATGAAGAAACCGCAAAGGGATTACTGCTTTAGTTGAGGTGCATTATTTATTTATTTTTGTATGTATTTTTCTTTGAGGCCAATATCAAGATGCTCAAGTTGTGCTGACACCTCTCTCTCTCTTTCTCTCTCTCTCTCTCTCTCTCTCTCTATCTCTCACTCTCTCCCGTTTTCATTTAGGACAGCACCGGTATGAAGCTCTGGAAGAAGCGATGGTTCGTGCTATCTGATATGTGCCTATTCTATTACAGAGGTAAGATAAATGACTCCACCAATGTTAAATCAACACAACACAAGGATGTGTTGATGTTGTAGTCTTTGTCTGCCGTATTATCACAGGTCAGCTGGAATGATGTATGGCTGACATTTTATCGAGCGCAAACAAAAAATGATCTTGATTTTAACACTAATCGGGTGGGGAGAGAAACCAAGCATTACTATAGATAAGAACTTAAACATCGCTGTAGGAGTTATATAGTTTAAAACAAATTTGTCAAGGCATGGCATTGGAAAGATTAGAAATCACATTGAAGTTGTGCGAAAATAAAATGAGAAATGTTCTGTTTTAAGAAGGGAAATCCAGTATGATTATCTCCTGATTTTACCTTTTTAATCAAAGTTGATAGCTGTATTGAAATTGTCAGTACTGATGAGTCTGGGAGCTTTACATCTGTTTTACGGAGCTTTATGGAGTTTAGTATACGCTCTAGCACTGTAAAAACCAGATAACCAGTGTTTGTATACTGTGAAAAGCATCTATGCACAGAGTGGCCAACAATGTTTATAATTTAAGTGTTATAATCTTGAAAAAGCAAGCAGATACAGTACAGTGAAACATGTAGAGCTTGCATTACTGTGGAGCATGGAAACGAGTCTACAGAAATGTAGGAAAATAATTTGACCCCTCCAACAGTGGGTTCTGAAATCTATGGAGTGCTTGTTGTGAACCATCATGTAACGTTGAATCGGCAGTGCAGTCCCATCATGCAGCCCTTTCGTGCAAATGTACTGTTGCCTTGCCAGATGATGTAATAAATGCCACTACTTTTTGGGTTAGTGTTGTTCCTGTATGACATTCTCTATGTGTGTGTGTGTGTTTGTGTATTTTAAGCCTTGTTGAATGTTATAAATCTGTCACTCTTGACCAATCACTGTTGTTTAGTGCAAATAAAAAGGAACAGTTCTTGACTGGTACTATGGGTGCTCAAGGAGACTCATTTGGATACTGTACATCAGGCAGGGTCAACTGTACTAATTAACTTACAACACAAGGTGGTATTTAAGTGGCAATTATGCCATGCATACTCACACCAGCAACACATTATACATATAAAGACATGCAATAGTTTTGTTTTTAAGAATGTTTCATATGAGGTCTTTGATTTGTATTAACATTGGAACAGGGTAATTGGATTCACAGACCAAATGGAGGAATTATCTATGCTGCCTGTCTTAACCAGTTTGTGTTAATGTGCTTTCACATCTCTCAAATCCTTTTTTTGTTGGTGTTTTATGGGACGCATTCAAGAAGTGGTTTTCAGATAAGTGAGAGATAATAATTTGACAATGAGACTTGCTCTTGTCTGTTTATGTGTGTGTATATATGAGAGTTTGAGGACTCGAACACTAATTTGAAGAAAATGATTATAACTGGGATCACTTCTTTTCTCTTAGATGAAAAGGAAGAAGGGATCCTGGGAAGCATTCTTCTGCCTAGTTTTCATATATCAATGCTTTCTGTGGATGACCATATAAACAGGAAATATGCATTTAAGGTCGGTACATTGTGTGGATGTCAGAGTAATTTATTATTTGTTACTGCTAAATATCTTTAATTTATTCTCTCAAACTATCTATAATGTCATCACTTTTTTTTTTTTTTTTAAATATCTACACTTTACAAATGTGGACAGTGTTGTCCATTCACTGTCAGTCTATGAGTAAGTGGCCAGTCTGGGCACATTGTGTGGTGGTTGTGAGAAAACAACAACTTGTTTTTCCTTGCTGGTTCAAACATCGTCTATTTTTATAAATACTTAGCAGTACATGTAAAGTGCTTTTATTGTTTTTTTTTTTTTTTATTATTTTGTATGGGATATAATGAAGAGCCTGTGTTGTACACTATTTGTTTGTACCAGACTATAATTGGAACAAAATACAGTGTCTATGTATTTTTAATCACTTACAATCTCTTTTTTCATGCATCTGAGGAATTGTAAACATGTTTGCTGGGCAGAAAGAGAGAAAATAAAGTAATAAGTGGTGAGTACAAACATTATGCATCTTGTAGAACAACTGTTTTCCTGGCATTCTATTTTCATGGATTGGTGGAAGACTTTTTTTAATAATAATAAAAATATGACTGTTTATTTCCATTGTAACTTATTTGATCAGACATTGAAATGTAACATTCTTTCTGGGAGAATAAGCTCGAAATGCAGGCGCTTTGCATTCTCTCTCGGTACATGTGACCATACAGTGGCATATTCTTTTTCTGAAGGATTATATTTTATCGCAATGAATATTGAAAAATCTCTTGCATAAAATAATTCTTACTGAAAATGTGTGATTTTAAACTATCAAAATTGTCAAATGGATGGAATGTACCGGTAGGAATACTAAAAGAAACTAAAATTCAATGGCAAATGTTTTGACTAGAAGTGCCCCCCCAGTTGTCATTGAAAATACAAAAAAAGAACATATTGAATGCATTTCTCAACAGAATTAAAGATCTGCAGGTCAGCTGTACTAGAGTAGGTGTTACTTGGGCTGCTCAGTCTACTGTATAGTCCAATACAGTTCTCCGCTTTTAAAATGTGAAATTATGCTGAGGGCCTTGTACAGTCCAATGTGAATAATGCTTGTCGTGTTTTTAGTGTATAATTAAGTGAGATGACATGACCTCAACTCTCATGGAGCCCTACAGACACTGACAAGGAATTACAATAGTATTGCCCAGCCCCTCTGTTCTGAAGTCTAAATAAAACATCTCTAATTACAGTAAAGCATGTGATCAAAGCAATTAAGCCTGTATTATAAAGCATAATTATAGATGGTATTGTGCTTGGTTTTTTAAAAAAAGACTTGAATCAGTTTAGAACTTTTCTTGTATTTTTTTTTTCTTTTTGTTGCAGTTGCTTTTTATTGCTGTGATTTTGTTTTAAAAATCAATCCCCATGTTGATGAATGCAAAGGTTCTGTGCTGTTTGTTTGTTTGTTTGTTTGTTTGTTTGTTTGTTTGTAATCCATATATTGTAATAATTTTCCTATCTCCTTGTTTTTTCTTTCAGAAATCTACAATATTTCCATTGTATTGATCCAATGATTTTCAACCAGGCGACTCATCCAAATATGCGAACCTACTACTTCTGCACGGACACGTCCAAAGAAATGGAATCCTGGATGAAAGTCATGACAGATGCTGCCCTGGTTCACTCTGAACCTGTTAAGAGGTACATCTGCTTACTACTTTGGCTGCTTTTGCAATTCTAATAGTTTATTTTTGCATTTGTTGTATTGTATTGCATCTACTGTATAAGACGGGTACAATAAATCGGGGGTTTACAGCACTAGAACCAATGCTGGAAACTTACTCTTACCCGGGTTGAGATGAAAATCAACACTTGGATTATGTATATGGAGTTCAGGCTACCCTGGAAGAAAGCACATCTATTACTGTTTGTGTTTTAAATAAATATTGCAAGAGGTCCCTTATTGGCAATACTGGGACGTGTTATTTGTATTGTGTATTTTGTATTTGTGCATTGTGGTATCTGAATCACCTTGTTTTAATTCTATGAGACAGAGTTTTGTTTTGCATTTTGCTTTATGTTCAAAGGTTAGGCAATTTACTAGGGCTGTGCTGAGTAACAAAGTAAAACAAATTACGACTACAAATTTAATACACTAGTACAAAGCTTGTAAGTTAGTTTTCTAAGGCACTTTTTTTTCCCTATCCACTTATGAATAGTAGTGTGAGTGACATCTCGCTGTAGAAGTAATGGCACCTCTGCAGTGCACACTCCTGTTAAAGTATCCTCTGGAAACTTCAGCTTCGCTCATTTCCAATGGTCAGCGTTGGTGCATTTTAAACTGCTGCAGATTTATTACTGCTACAGATTTATTGCTATATTACTTTTATCTTGTATTGGTTTGCATTGTACAACTGAAATAGTCTATCATGCACTTTTAAAATTAGCAATTATATTGGTGGAAAGAACAGAGACTGTAATTTTTTTCTGCCACAACTCTAAAGTCAGTGGATGTTTGTTCTGAAATCTTCACATAACCACAGTCGAGTTGGCAACCAGCAAGTAATGAGCCCTTTTGCATGCCAAGCAAGATAGGAGTAGAGACACAGAGCATTAAAATCATATTAGCTGCTGTTCTCCATAGATTTTAAACATATAATTGACTTGTTTTAAATGCATTTGGTTATTTTTATTGGCATGGTTGCACTACAGTTAAGCGTGTATTTAGAAATCCTAGACTGCCCATAACCTCATTGCTGTCATCTTTTGGATTAACTCCACTGATTGTATGTCAGTTTTGGGATTGGAGTCCTGCTCAGCTTGTGATGGGAAATGGCTACTGTAATTAGAGCTGTAGTAGGCATATTAAATACTATGTTAGCTGCTTGGTGTTAGATTCTGTTCTTTTGGTTACTTATCCTTGACACACCCAGTAGTTAAGTTTTTCTTCAAAAGTATCTGATTGTTTCTTGTGTGTCTTGATTTACATTTAAACACTTAAGAAAATCATTCAAGTGCACCAGGAGCAATTCGATTTAGCCCTATCGATTTAGCCCTATTGCAAGCATGCCTGTATCTATTCCATGCTGAAGAACTAATTCTGGCATTGGTTCTTGTATTTTTTTGTTTGGATTTTATATATGCATCTTATATGCGCTTTTGAGGAAGTCACACTTTTTTGTTTCACATATGTTGATCCTAATGCTGATGACTGTATTGCAATATTTTTTACTGCAAGTTACTGAGAGCGTCATAATCTGAGGCACATATAGAGGTTCATATATTGCTGATGTACACTACTGTAGGTCTTGGTTCTAATTTTGTATTTACAGCGTGGCGGAAAGTGTACAGTATGTTTCTAAGATAACACTTCGCTTGTCTCTTGCAGGATTGAAAAACTGAAGCCTGAACACTCTGCTCCTCAGGAGGTCAACAACATTGTGAACCACAGAGTGCTGACCAGGCCGGAGGCACTAAACAACGAAAGAAACAGAGAAGTGGGGAGTCTTGAGGAAACGACAAAACTCAAAGATGCCGAGAAGTACGGCTTTCAGAAGGAAGGGATAGAGAGACCCTTGACCAAAATAAACAGTGTAAAAGTGCACCCTGCGTCCCACGAGAATGAGAACTCGACGGCAGCGGGCTCGGTACAGGGAGGGCAGTACATACCTGCGCAGGTGAACGGGGCCGGGGAGAGGCCAGGGAACATCAGTTCTGCAGACATGGGGATTACACCGGGGCAGAGGCAGCAGCAGCAGCAGCAGCAGCAGCAGCAGCCACAATACCACGAGCCAGAGCGGGCCCTCCAGAGGACCAGCTCCATGATGCAGCTAGAGCAGTGGGTGAGAACGCACAGAGTACGGGGGCAAGAGGATGAGACCAGAAGGTGAGAAGGGGACTGGCTAGTTAAGCTTTTGCTACAACCGTCTGGGACACAATCATTTATTAGAATCCTAAAGTACTATCCACCAGTAGGTGCGTGTACAGTGGGAGAATATACTATATATACATACATACATACATACATACATACATACATACATACATACATACATACATACATACATACATACACAGTCTAACTTCATTATAACGACCCCCCCGTGACCTGGAGAAATGTTCGTTATATCAGGTTGTTCACTATAATAGGGTTTGGCAATTTGCTGTATCAGAATAATGAAGAAACACCCAAATTGAACATCTTTATACAGTATAAAGTAGTTCTTTCAAGACAACTTCACATTGATCAGCATTTAAACTGTATGTTTAAAAGAACTGTAAAGAAATGAAAAAAAACTGTACACTACACTTGCATGCTGAATACAGTAATTACATGCCCTTTCTCTTGAAAAACATATCCAGCGTAGATTGCTTCATGTTTTCGGTGCTTTTCTCAATGTACGCTGTTTCAGTCTTGTTACCGCCTCATGCCTGTTGCCATGGTTGCAGTTTGTGTGAAGATGGCAACGGTTGCATACGTCACACATGATTCGCACTGCAATAGGTTATCTATGAGTCAGCCTGATCTTCGAATTAGCCTACCAAGGTCTTTGTTTTCACTGAGAGAATAACACAGTCACTCTGGAGAAAGTTCAGTGTCAGTCACTACCGAGATCGATTTATCCGGGTAGATTTTGTAAAAGTGATCATTGTAATAGTGTTAATTTCCCTTAAAAAAAAAAAAAAAAAAAAAAAAAGACGGTTCTTGCTGATTTTATCATTAAAAAAGGGTGTTTATTATAATTTTTTTAAAAAATTGTTTTCCTGGTTTTAAAGCATGAATTTTATATTTATTTTTATACATTTTACTTGAGTTCACATTAACTTTTTTTGATGGGTTGTGTAAGTGGTTACATCAGTAGTTAAACAAAACAAATGGCCATCAAATGATCTATAATATTATAGGATGGAAATGACTCCTATTACATAGCACTTTCACCCATTCCAGGTTTTAATACGTGCTTGATTATCCCCAGTGTACATTAGGTAACAAGCTGAGGTGTGTCTTATTAAACTCATAGTAAAACCAGGAATGGATCAAACTGCTAAGCAACGGGAGTGTTAGCTGTCTTCTACCACTACACAGTCACTAAAGGATTGCAAAGGCAAATTAATTTTAAAATCTAGTTTAACTAGTGGTGTCATTTACAGCATGACGTGACCAGTACTGTCTGAAAAATGTCAAAGGGTTCCTAACCACTCCACTACAAATGAATACAATAAGCACCTGGATTCAAAGGTCATAGCTTATGCCTGGAGCCTTGGTGCCAATATCTGGAAGCTGCTTTAAATTGGATGCTTCTATGAGCAGGTCATTTTATTTGAATTAAGCAAGGTAGTTTAATTTACTGTGCATGTATTGAAGAAATGAAATTAGTTTTGTTTGCCTGATTTTAATTTGTTGCTGCTTTCTTTTCGATACAGTTATTTAATTAAATCGTGAGGGAATTGTTCATTGTCATATGTAGAATATAGTAACTGGGTAATAAACCAGCATATTAAATGAGAATTTTGGCTGTGGGACTGACTCCAGTGGTGATGATCTTACTGTTTAATTGTCTGTTGGAACAGTTCCTGGAAGGCCATTTTTCATTATATTTCCCCACCCCCTGTAAATATGCCTTAAGTGCTATAATTTATTAAAAACTGCAAAGTTTATGAAGGTCGTTTGTCTTGTATGGAAATAAATAAATACATAAATAAATATTAATTACACTAAAAATAGAGAGTGTAAGTTTTTAATCTAAGCTGTGTTCCTAAATTTGAAGACTTATTGAAATATGAGTTTATTTTTTGAGTAGGCTGCAACTCCCTGAGAATATATTAATTAACCCTCTTCTCACAGGGTTATTGCTCAGTACCTTTGGAAGGAATGCAAACAGCAATGTGATAATGATGGCAGCCACAGCACTGAAGGATAGCAGGGCCAGGACCCTCTCTTTATGCAATGGTTCTACAGGCTACAAAATTGCTGAAGCATCTATTGTGCTTTGGATAATTTTTCTGAATATAAAAACCAAACAAAGACATTTCTAATGTTACACGCGTTAGCATTGTGATTTATTCTGTGCAACACTGTTGTGAAGTACTTTTTATCAGCCATTGAAAACAGTAGAGAGAGAAATCATTATTATCACTGATGTGGGAGTGAAATAAAAGCAGATCTTTTTAGGGTAGATTGGAGAATAGTGAATACAGATGTCATGTCATGTCTCGTTGAGCAAACTCTAAATGTTATTGCAGATTGCTGCTTGGAACAAAAGGCCAATTCAATCCAGTGAGAGCTGCTTTTATTTATGTGAATAAACATCTATCTAGATGCTTTTCTAAAGCGATTGCCTGCAGTAGCCGGTTTGCAGAACAGATTTTATATAACTGCAAATTAGGAGAGTCAAAGAAATAAATTTCCTTCGTTGTATAAGGAAGCTCAGTAGCCATCAGCCAGACAAAAAGCCTTGAATTTGTAATTAAGTTAATAACAAAAAAAAAAAAAAATTGATTCTCCAGTTACAGAAAGTAATTATCATGATACATTTGCCAATAGCAAGAATGTGATGGTTAAACTTGCCTGTCTAGCTAAAGTGCTCTTCTGTTCTTTTCAGCATAACGTCTTACCAGACGCTTCCAAGAAACATGCCAAGTTACAGGGCGCAGATTATCCCGCATTACCCTGAAGCCTACAGAACTCTGCCTCGAAACAGTGTCACCAGACCTGACAGCATCTGCAGCATTTCGGCGTCTGTGTACGACAGGGCTCTGGGACCCGTGTCCACGGAAGACAAGCGCAGGTCAATGCGGGATGACACCATGTGGCAGCTTTACGAATGGCAGCAAAGGCAAGCTTACGCCAAGCAAGGGCCCGTCGGTAGCTACGGGACTCTGAGCAGCCCCAAGACAATGATTAATATTTCAGACCACGTAACGCACTCTATTCCTCCTTCCCCTTCCCACGGCTCCCTGGCCCTGTACCAGGGCTACTCGCCTCTGGGGTCGTACAACATGGGATCCAGATCGGAAGTGTCGTCGCCAGTGTTTAGAGGAGACCGGCACCATCGGACACATCATGCCAAGGTAAATGAGCTGCAAAGCCAGTGCTGTGTTTTGCTGCTCAGCAAATGTCTGCAGCAAGGATATATTTGTTATTGTTGATAGGAACAGGGTCAGTATGGAATAGGTTAATGCAACCTACAGTAGCCTTTCTGTGTGTGCGAACCGGCACATAACAGAAAGGCATTGTAATGGGGGGATTTTAGGAACTGCCAGAAATATAGAACGAAACAAGAGGCTTTTGCTATGATCCTTATCAAGGTAAATGCATCATATCTTGCAAATAGTTTTGATGTGGATTGCAAATCGACTGTAAAGCTGTTCAATAAAGGTATATAAATGGTTCCTTATCATAAATGAGGTTTCGGGTGGAAAGAAGACTGTGATTTATCCCCCTCATGTAGTGGAATAAAAAAGACCAGTACATTGGTTTAGTACAAAGTGAATAGAGTTTGCCTTGTGTGCATTGACAGACTTGTTTTCTTTCAGTATGCCTATCCACCTGACAGGAGGTCAATGCCGACAGGGCTACCTTTGCAGCCAATTAGTCCCCAGGTACTGCAGGGCAAAACGGTATGTGGCAGCTGCTGTTTATTTCGGTACTCTGTCCTTCAATGGAAACACAGACGCGTAGGCGTTTCATGTAGGCAAAAAAGTGGCGTATTTAATAATAATGTTTTGGTTCTGCAACGTCTGTTTTGTATTAGCAGTGTATTGAGTTTTTATTTGTACTGTACGCAGTCTTGGAAGGGATTCTTTCCAAGGACACTTGTACTAGTTTGTAATTGGCTGTCTGTTTTAACATGGTTGGTACAGAGATCTACTGTAGAGTGTTTAGAAGTGCCAGAGTTGCCCATCTTAGGTCTATACAGTCATCGCTTTGTTCTCAGTCATGCTTTCACACTGACAACGTTACTGCAATAACCCAGGGAAACCATGTGAAACTTAGTTGAGGGTCAGAATGAACCAAGGTCAAGAAACAGATTTAAAACAGTTAGATCTCAGATTTCGAAGGGAGTCAAATTTACTGACATCAGCAGACTACTAGCTGTTTTATTTATTTATTTATTAAAAAAAAAAAAAAAAAAGTAAAATTTGCATACCATTCCTTGGCAATAAATGAAAGCACTGAAGGACATATTTAAAAGTATTTGTATTGACCCTTGTTTCTTTGTAGAGAAGCTGTACTGTAGCATATTATGCCAGGGTTTCAATATAGTTATTTGGGACCACTGCAGTCTTTATGAGCACTGGCAAGCAATGTCCTGTTTAACATACATGTATACAGTTATAAAATGGTGTTGGGCTGGTGAGGGCTGCCTGCAATACGGTGTTTGGTGTAGTTTCAAAAATAGGAACTTGTAACGTAGTGGCCACTCCTGGTTCATATGAGCATTATTGATGCTGTAGTGTGGAGTAGTGGTTAGGGCTCTGGACTCTTGACCGGAGGGTCGTTGGTTCAGTCCCAGGTGGGGGACACTGCTGCTGTACCCTTGAGCAAGGTACTTTACCTCGATTGCTCCAGTAAAAACCCAACTGTATAAATGGGTAATTGTATGTCAAAATAATGTGATAACTTGTAACAATTGTAAGTCGCCCTGGATAAGGGTGTCTGCTAAGAAATTAATAAATAAATAAAATAAATAAATAGTACAGTTTGTACAACAAGCTTCAACACATATTGAAATACATTTGACTGAAGTTGATGTATTCTGTAGGTTACTGTATTTGGAGATGCAATTAATTTGTTCTTAATTCCAGGTTATAAATCAAGCCATCAATTCCATTGTTTGTATATATCGATCTTTTACATACAATAAGGATATCACTTGGGTTAGGTTTCCTTCTCTTTTGTGACACACATTTTTTCACCAGCACCCTCTAGTGGGCATGTGTTACTGTGCATTTTAAGTATAAAATGACATGCATTGCGACTGCTCTGCATCACTTTTCAATTGAATACCATTCTTCTTGTATTGTCCCTGCTATATTGAACAAAGATTCCCCCCCCCTTTTAAATTCATTATTTTGGATGGGAATTAAATTACATTTTGCGGCTTCATTTACTCCACGAAATGCTAACCAGCTTCCAGAAATGTTTCAATCCTGGCCTAAGGACGTTTTGCGGGTCTGTTTGCCAGGGTACATGATTTGATTGTGATCTTAGTAACTGGCTCATGTAAGAAGCGCCTTGGGATGCTGGCTCAGAAATGCACACTGAAATGCACACTGAAATGCATATTGAATTCATGACTTGAGTGTCAGTACATGTATTCAGTGTTTCATAGTGTCCTTGTATCTCCTAGTATTCCCTCAAATCTATTGACGCTTTTTTTAAAAAATGTAGTGCTAGTTTTCATGCTTCAATATTCTTTCCAAATCAAAATGAATACTTGAATATTCTTTACTTTTGAGTTTGCTGGAAAAGTATTATTTGTACCATATTACAGACCATAATATAATTTTTTTTTTTTTTTTTTTTTTTAATCTCTGGTATGCCATCAAACTACCTGTTAAAGTAGAGAAACACTATTCTATACAGCAGTGTGTGTGTTATTTCAGACATTTATGCATTGATTTCCTTTCCATCTTTTTAATAGTCATTTATAAATTATTGTTAGATGAACACAATCATTTTGTAATGCATTTCAATCAGTTTGTGTGTGTATATATATATATATATATATATATATATATATATATATATATATATATATATATATGTTACACACACTTGGTGCTTGGCCCAGGATAGTGTCTGTACAGAGTACACGGACCAATTTTATCCGCTTTGAGCTCTCCACAGAAATCAGGTGCTGACAATCTGGTGAATGTCATT
Organism: Acipenser ruthenus; assembly: GCF_902713425.1. Taxonomy (NCBI): domain Eukaryota; kingdom Metazoa; phylum Chordata; class Actinopteri; order Acipenseriformes; family Acipenseridae; genus Acipenser; species Acipenser ruthenus. The sequence goes on along the minus strand of NC_081202.1, from coordinate 2,870,946 downwards.
GGTGTCGATTTTGGGCTAATTGACCATTCAAACATAAAACTGAAAAAAACAGCTGCTGGATTTGTGTTCGTTGCTGCTTTTCTTAGACTTCTTAGTGGAGAACCGCAATCCCACACCCATCCAAGCATCTGTTTGTTCCTTCACTTCTTCTTTCACACGGAATGGTAAATTAGCACAGTCAACACCTTGCCTGCGGAGAGCTTGATCCGAACACTGCAGCTCTAGCAGCCTGCGTGCAGGACCAGCCTAACATGTTGTCCCTTCTTTGGCTCCCACTCTGCGCGGCCGCAGCCCGAGGAGCTGACGCTGCTGCTGATCAAGCTGAGACGGCAGCAGGCGGAGCTGAGTAGCGTCCGGGAGCGCACTTTAGCACAGCTTGTGAAACTAAATCTCGATGCCACCAACCCAAAGGTCAGCCAATAGGTGGTGTGTGTGTGTGTGTGTGTGTGTGTGTGTGTGTGTGTGTGTGTGTGTGTGTGTCGTGTGGTCCATCACCATCATCTTTCAGTCAGTCAGTCATTCATTAATGGGGTCTGTGCAAAGCCACACAGGAGATCAGTCATGATCTGTCACTGCATTTCCTCTATAGGTTGATTGTTACTTGATTTCTGTTAACCCTTTGGAAGCAGTTATGTAATGTGCATTCATGTTAACCTTAATCTCGTGAAAGTACAACCGTTCTGCCCTGTGTTTCTTTTTTTTATACCAACCTGCAAATTTAAGTTATCATTGTTTTGTTGAATGTATTAAAACATTAGCCTGCTTTTCAGTATTGTTTTTATTCAGAGATGTTAGCAGCCATGAATATAACTGGTGTACCTCTAAAATGCATGTGATAATGGGTCTTTTTTTATAGCTTTGATTTATTTTAAACTTGAAGTATTTAAGTACATTAATCTTTCTTTACTAATAGGAAAGCTGTTTATTTGAATCATTTTTTGTCTGAAGTAAACAGTATGTATTTAATACATGAGAGAAATGTGAAAGTGTTTTATAAGAAAGCTTGCACAGCTTTATATTAATATTGGATTTGAAGATTTGGATCATTTGCTGTATTTTAATAGATGTTTTATGGTTGTCCATCTTAAGTGAATAATATAATTTGGGTGATTTACTCATAAAGCATTAGAAATATGTAGTTATATTGTGCACTCTTCCAGATTGATGTAGTCCTCTCAGCTTTCCTCTTGTCTCTCTGTTTACTTTCCGACTCACTGTCTCTCTTCTTTTCCTCCTCCTGCTGCTGCTGCTAGAATGAGATTCTTGCACATCACCTTCAAAGGAACCTTGTGTATTTGGATAACCAGGTGGGATAACTAATGTCTTTTTACCGGGCTTGTCATGGCTATTGGTAATATTCAGTGTGTCACTGCAGAATCGTTTTGTCTATAAACTAAATAAAGATACAACTAGCTTTAATGTTGCTAAGATATAAATATATGCTAACCAATCATTTAAAATCTAACTCTTGGCTTTATTTTATCACCCTTGTATTGTGCTGAGAATCTGTAGGCTCTTCACATCCTTTTTATGTCAATTCAGAATATGCAAATATTTCAAATACAACACCATAGATAAACTGCTGCACCCTGGTACCTTTGTGTAGGTCACATGGTCACATTGCAGCTGGGCTATTTGAGAGAGTATGAACTGCAGTACAGCACATGAAGTGATTAGGAACTAGGAAGCTGCAGAGACATTTTATTTATAATGTTGTCTTTGTATAAAATACAAGCTGAGAACCTGTGCCCACTGATAATATTGCTAGCGCTAATAAGATGAAAATAGATTTTAAAACCTTGGTTGGCATTCCTTTAATAACTCTTGTAGAAGGAAAAACTTTGGAAGAGAGTTTTTGCTTGTTTTGTTTTTTAATCCTACATTTTCACTATGAAATTTACAGAACAAGGAGCTACTTTATGAAATAGAGCGATTTCTGGATGCATGCCGACTAAAACAATTCTGTATTACCTCATGCAGTTTCTTTAATGGGTGTCTTATTATATTTGGACGGTACTGCTTCTCTTTGGCAGACAATGTAGTGGAAACATTATGCAGGTATAGCACGTACTTTAATACACATTTTGGCATTTTCTGAAATTGTACACGTTGCCGCTATAGTGTACCAGTTACATTTCTATTTATATGAAGTTATATAAATGTTCTATTTGATCAAATAGTATTTGATATACCCAAAGGCTATGTTTCAGTCAAAATGACTTAACAAAACTTTAAAATAAATTATTTTTAAAGGCCTGTGATCTCCACAGATTTTTCTCTTCCTACTTGTATCTTTACTTCATTGCCGAGATCCCCTTGCTTTTTAATGTAGTAATCGGAATTATGTTTAATGTCACATGAAATTAATCCTAATTACCTGAGCTAAGGTTGCTGTTAGCCTTTCTGGGGTTATATTTATATGCCTTTTAATATCATTTTCCTTAAATAGTACACTATTGAAAGAAGTGATCAAGGGATTCATTATTAAAGAACTGCTCACCTGCCAATGCTGTCACACTGTATGTGCAGGAAAGAAATGTTTTATCTGTCTGTTGCAATAACAAAGCTCTTGTTATGAAACATTTTACTGTTAAGTTTAATGTCTGTAATGTAATAACCTGACTAGAAGTGTGTGTTTTATGGGCTCAACCAAGTCCCATTAATGGCCAGATTTTATGAGTGTGTGTCTAGGCTGGTGGATTTATTTGTTGACGGTAGAATGTATCTAGACTTTTGAATGCCTAAAAAGATAAACAATTTATTTTTATGACCGCACCTGACCTTTTTTAATATTTGGTCATTATATAAAAAACACATTAATTCGTATATTATCCTTTTTAAATGTAAAAAAAAAAAAAAAAACATAATGTGTGAGCCTTTGGATTGAGACAAAAATGTGGTTCCCGTTTGTATTAAATTTCCCAACCTTTTTAATTATTCCATAACGAAAGACATGAACCTGACAAGCATTGCATTGAAAGGTAAACTGTCACTTAGAGCATCATCTGTCTCAGACACATGCAGTAAGCTCCCAGGTGTGTCTGTCTCCTGCAGTACATGATGATGATGATGAGGAGGAGGATGATAATGATGATGATGATGTAGCTTTTATTCAAGTGCACATTCAGGTTTACATTTCTAATTTCAGATAACATTGTTCTATGACGGTCTGCTTCTGTTTACAAATTGCAAAGCTTGAATTGAAGCAGAAGCTTATTTACAGTGTTGTCTTTCAAATCTAGCTGTGCTGTAAACTGATGTTTGCTGTATGCTCCTCCTGATTTGAAATAGATGAAAGAGAATGAACCTTTAATCGTCATGGTTCACACTATGATTGAGAACTCGGCGCCAAGGCCACAACTGTACCAGCAAGTAAGGTCTTGGAAAAATGAATGGCTTTTGCTTTTATCATTTACCCAAAAGTCCTTTTTATTTTATTTATTGGCAACCTTCAGTTTTACTCCCGGTCTACTCATAGCATTTCTCTTGTGTTGTCTGTTCTAAAGCACACCTCACTCATTGCTTTTGTGGAAGGTTGGAACAGTGTTGGCATGGCTAGTGATGTGTGCTACTTTGTGGAGCAGCGCCCCTTCACTGTGTTTAGTGGTGTTCTGTTCATTGGGTATTGAGTTCTGAGCTAATGAAGTGAGAATTCTTGTTTGTATTGTGCCAAAATTATGATATACAATCATCTTCTGCTTCTGCTAGTTTTAATATGAGCAACAAGGACTTAATGAGATTTTGGAACAATGTTAAGAAAAGTCAGCAATTAAGAAATAATTATAGATTGTTGCATTGAAAGCAGGAAAAAAATCAAGAGATTTATGGGTGTCGAACAAAATGATGACGTGGTATAATAAGCTAACACATTTACTTTAGTACAGTATATTCTGCAAGTCACAATCATGTGACTAGGGAAACACAGTGTTTGGAAAGTCAGCTGGGTGATGGATCGTGGTTACTATCGCATAACTCCTGGGTAGATCCTACTCAAGACAATATAGGCAACACAATTTTAGTCATGTATGCCATGAGCATAGCTTTTTTATTTTATTTTATAGTAAATCGTAAAACCTAGTTTTGACTGAAGAATACTGTACCTTTGTATTTGGAGACTCTCTTCTATAGACTAACTTTTTTTGAGTGACCAATTATTATTTATTTATTTTCCCCCAAATTTGGAATGTCCGGTTTCACCGCAGCAGGTCCTGAGCACAGTTCTGAGGGTGTGTGAGCATACGCTGGTCTCACAAGCCTAAAGCCAGAATCACTTTTACACCGAGCCATCCAGAGCAGAGGTGGGCGGGCTACCGAGAGAACGGAGATCAGCCTTGCCTCTTATCCACTCTGAATGTGCTTGTTGTGTCTGGCCAGTAGGGTTCGCTGTTGTGCGATGAGGAGGAGTCCCTGCTGGCTTCCCACCCCCCACCCTGGGAGCGTCAGAGCCAATGTGACACTCCCTTCGGAGTCCCCAGCACAGTCCGGCCTCTTTGCACAGCCCGGACGCGAACCGGCGCCATCCAAGCTGATATTGATTAGTTTCCAAGAGCAGTCTTTGTTAGATGCAGATTTAGTAGATTAACTGTTTTTTTGTACATATTGTCAAATATTTTGTAAGACTCCCATAGTAAAAATGATTGTAACAGGATTCATAGTTTTACTTTTGGTGTCATATCAAAATTCTACACAGTTCTGTACAACTGAATATAATGAGAACACTAAAGTGTTATTGTGGGGTTCACGACTCAAATCTTAAAGTATTGCAGGATATCTAAAATTTGTATGTAGTATTTGCGTGTTTTTACATTGATCGTTGTGAGTCCAACTTCTAGTAAAGCGTAAGACTCCAGTTCACCAGAAAGGTAAGTAAAGCGGCCCGCTGCTCCGCTCTGTGTTCACAATGGAATGAAAGGTTCCAGCTACAATAAGTGTTCATCTGATTTTGCCACTTTTGTCTACCCTGGGTGTAAAAGTGCTGCTGCTTGTTCATGCATCCACTTTATTTTTTATTAACACACTGACCCTTCTCCTGGAAGTGTTCACCAGTGTGTCTGCATGCTTTTTATGTGGAGGTGGCATGCCTAAAGGTATATGTATTTTATTGTGAGTGTATATGTGTACTGTTAAAGAGTTATCATTTGTACAGTTCATCTTAAATTGATTTGAAGCAGGTCGTGAGATTTGAAAGCTATGTTACATACAGTATGAAAATGGACATCAAAGGACGTCGTTGACTTAAATGTGGTCAAAGCCGAGTATTTTTACTATTTGGTACGGAATAGGGTAGTTAGGTGACAGATCTGAAATTCACGTGTTCAGAATGCCATCATTTTTATTGTGAAACAGCAGATATAGGGACTTCAGTGAATTAGATAGTGTCCAGTCTACAGAGATTTGTCACGAGCAAATTAATCTCTAGATGGAAGAGTTGATATTTTTTGGCACATTTTTGTGCTTGGTCAATCTGTTCTGTACAATGATTTAGGAAGTCATGCATTCCATTGGTTAAACATTGTAATAAAGTGATGCATGTCATAAATGATAATGAGCGTGAAGATAATTTTGACTCTGAACATTACTAAAGAGCAGCTTTTTGTTGTTATCTTGCTAAAATCAACATACTTTGTATTAGAAAAGAAAAGGCTTTCTGTGTAAACCTATCAAACAGATGTTCCTCCTATGGCTTAGTCGACATCTGCTGGAATTAATTAGTTATATTAAAACAATAGCAGCTGATTTATTAATGTTCATAATGTTTCCCATGATTAAAATATATGCACCAACAATAACCTACTTAAGACAATTATTTAATCAAACAGTTTGGTAAAAACTGAGTTGTAGTTTTCATTTTATTTTGTATATCCTGTACTATGTTAAATGTATATGGCTATTGCAGATTTAGAATCGCAGGGGACTGTCGAGCTTGTTTTGCGAGCAGTTTATGCAGGTTTCCGTAAAGGTGCAACTCTGCTCTGCATCCACGTAATGCTCTAAATCACTCCTCATGTCCATCAAGGTTACGTTGTCAAGCAGATTTTTAAAATGCAAGGTACATTGTAAACAATGGACAGTTGTTGGCTTGTTTTATCCGATCAATCTATGAACAGTAAATATTTGTTAGACACCTGCTGGGAACCTGCAGTAATAGAATAGCAAAGCTGTAGCCTCTTCTATCGGCAGGGAAGAGTGCTCCGCTGATACATTGGCATGATATCTGTTCTGGATCCCTTTCAACCAGCTGGCCAGGAAAATCACATCAAGCTAATCTGTTTGAGATCATCTTAAATTCACCCCATTTGTTAAAAATCAGAGGACTGGGAAGTGCAGCTTTTGAAAAGTGATTTTATTGTTGTTTTGTGGGTGCCCAAATAGTGTTGTGTGTGTGTGTGTTTTTTTTTTTTTTTTTTTTTTTTTAATTGCACAACCTTTAGTAGTTAGTACAAGCCTAATCTTATGGCAGGGTTTACTTTACAATGTCTGTGTACTGTATGTACCTGTTGCTTTGTTTTGTAGTGCATTTTACTATTGTGGATCTTGTTCCATTTATTTATTTATTTATTTATTTATTTATTTATTTATTTATTTATTTTAATATAGATGTCCCATGGTGAATTTAGGGATCCAGCCTACAACTACAGGATGGAAGAGCTCGACATTGATGTACGTATGTGTTGTGCAGCTAGAAATCTGGACTGTAGCTTTCCTGTGCTTAAAAACAAGCCGTGTGATTTGTTTTGTTTTATGGATAATGATGTGTCAGTTGTAGCTTTTATAAAAAGAGTATTTTATAGCCTTAAGGCGCAGAGTGGTCAAATAAATAAATAAAAAAAGCATATTACATTAAACCTAATAAAAGCATCCTTCTCTTTTTTTTTTTTTTTTTTTTAATTCAGGCTAAGCTTAGCAGATTGTGCAAGCAAGACAAGCTGGTTCGGACACAGGAAGAGAAACTGCAGCAGCTTCACAGAGAAAAGGTACACTGAAAACATGGTAAAAAAAAACGAAACCTGGCCTCTTATTAAAAACACAGAGCAGTTAATGCAAAGAGGAAATCGGCACCATGCACACAGTATCTAACAGCTTTTGGTGTGTGTGTGCGGGTGTTTTGTTTGCCACAGCACACTCTTGAACAGGCGTTGCTGTCAGCCAGTCAGGAGATCGAGATGAATGCTGATAACCCTGCAGCAATACAGAGCGTGATCCAACAAAGGGACGTCCTGCAGAACGGTTTGCTCAGCACTTGTCGAGAGCGGTCCCGAGCCAACGCGGTGAGTTACAGGCCATCTCTTGGGCCACAAGAAATTAATAAATGAATACATTCTCAAGTGCAAAGACTTCAATAAGGCATGTGTCCAAAACATCAGAAGTTCTGCGAGTGTCTACTAGAACAGTATTAGAGAACATAGAGCCATTTTTTTTGCTACAGAAATGTGCTAGTAAACCATGCTTGATTTGGATCAGCAGGCTTTTTTGGAGATCATAGTTTTGTTTTTAGAAATTGGTTCCGTTGCGGTACCAAGACCTTTTTGTATTCAGATCTCCATTTTTATGTGCAATTTCAGAGGTCTTGGTTTTTTTTTATTTATTTTTTTTTTAAGATCAAAGACAATGCAGTTAGAAGCCTGGTGAATGAAAACTAGGCGCTGTTCTTTGATCTGGGCTCTGTTTGTTTTTCTGATCTCTTTTTCTTCTAACTAATGGCTCTGTAATAGTGTAACTGGCTGTGGTTGACAGCATACAAGTTAAAATAGGTACTGGAACATACATTTCACAATGCCAAAATCTTAGAGCAAGTACCTTCAAATAACATTTTAATAGTTTTTTTTTTTCCCTCCCTATTCGTTGGGCGTTTGCTGTCATAGTGATCCAACACCGAGTCATTATGATTGTTGGGGTTTGAACCTCCTTTGAGCTTCAGATCACGTGACCACTCGGAATGATTGCAAACACTGTAAAACAGGAAATGTGAAATAGAAATTGAAATGACGTTTGAAGATGCTTGCTTTTTACCACTAGGGGGTTTGCATTTTTATAACAGCAGTGATAATCACATATTAAATGCATCTTTTAACCCAATACATTTTGTTCCCCTTAGGAACTTGAAAGATCTTGGATGGAGTATGACAGGTTAGAGTCTGAAGTAACTTTGGCAAAGAACAATCTTCAGGAACAACTGGAGAAACTGGGAGATCAGGTACTGTTTCTTACTGATGTAGGCATTCTGTTTATTAATAATAATAATAATAATAATAATTACAGCTCATTTGAATACAACACACAGAAAATATCATATCTAAATTAAATGTAAAACGTGCGCTACGAATACACTGATTTAGCATCCCCATGTTTGTAGATTTGTTACGGAAGTAAACCTTAAACAAATGCATTCAGAGCATTGGCACTCCCATTGCATTGTATTTTACTGTGATCTTGATTAGATACACCTGAGGTTCATTAGACATGACCAGCAACAGTAACTTACAAACAATCCTCACAGGAACCTGGAATGGCTCAAACTGCTTTGCAATGGGAGTTGCAAACTATTCTATACACTGGTTTTGGTAGACTGTAGTAATTTATATAAAACAGAAAGAGGATAGTGCCGTCCTATTCGTGTTCTGTGAAATTCCTCACCATGAAACTCGTTATCTGGGAAGGCACCTATTTTACAATGTGTTTTTCGTTTCATCCACAGTCTGAGTCCTCCAGTCTACATCACGCTAACATTCAGAAAGAGCTGTGGAGAATACAGGATGTCATAGAAGCACTGGGTAAAAACAAGCCGCAAAGAAATAAGGAAGATACAGGTCAGTTTTATAATGCTCACTTTGCTGCAATCAGACTGCAGCTAAAGTCATCCTGGTCCAGTTCTGCATCTTCCCTAAACACAACTTGACACTGGCACTTGAGTGGAGCTGGTTTCTTTTTTGCTTGTCAGTTTGCAATATTCCCATTCCCCCCTGGTTTGGGTTTCAGTGCTGCACACACTGTCTTATTATGAAGTGGTTAAAATTGTCTTCACAGCAAGCATCTCAACATGAATCTTCTGCAATGACTGAATTGCTCAGTGGCATCTCAGCATGAATCTTCTGCAATGACTGAATTGCTCCGTGGCATCTCAGCATGAATCTTCTGCAATGACTGAATTGCTCCGTGGCATCTCAACATGAATCTTCTGCAATGACTGAATTGCTCCGTGGCATCTCAACATGAATCTTCTGCAATGACTGAATTGCTCCGTGGCATCTCAACATGAATCTTCTGCAATGACTGAATTGCTCCGTGGCATCTCAGCATGAATCTTCTGCAATGACTGAATTGCTCCGTGGCATCTCAACATGAATCTTCTGCAATGACTGAATTGCTCCGTGGCATCTCAACATGAATCTTCTGCAATGACTGAATTGCTCCGTGGCATCTCAACATGAATCTTCTGCAATGACTGAATTGCTCCGTGGCATCTCAACATGAATCTTCTGCAATGACTGAATTGCTCCGTGGCATCTCAACATGAATCTTCTGCAATGACTGAATTGCTCCGTGGCATCTCAACATGAATCTTCTGCAATGACTGAATTGCTCCGTGGCGTCTCAACATGAATCTTCTGCAATGACTGAATTGCTCCGTGGCGTCTCAACATGAATCTTCTGCAATGACTGAATTGCTCCGTGGCGTCTCAACATGAATCTTCTGCAATGACTGAATTGCTCCGTGGCGTCTCAACATGAATCTTCTGCAATGACTGAATTGCTCCGTGGCGTCTCAACATGAATCTTCTGCAATGACTGAATTGCTCCGTGGCATCTCAGCATGAATCTTCTGCAATGACTCAATTGCTCCGTGGCGTCTCAACATGAATCTTCTGCAATGACTGAATTGCTCCGTGGCATCTCAACATGAATCTTCTGCAATGACTGAATTGCTCCGTGGCGTCTCAACATGAATCTTCTGCAATGACTGAATTGCTCCGTGGCATCTCAACATGAATCTTCTGCAATGACTGAATTGCTCCGTGGCATCTCAACATGAATCTTCTGCAATGACTGAATTGCTCCGTGGCATCTCAACATGAATCTTCTGCAATGACTGAATTGCTCCGTGGCATCTCAGCATGAATCTTCTGCAATGACTGAATTGCTCCGTGGCGTCTCAACATGAATCTTCTGCAATGACTGAATTGCTCCGTGGCATCTCAACATGAATCTTCTGCAATGACTGAATTGCTCCGTGGCATCTCAGCATGAATCTTCTGCAATGACTGAATTGCTCCGTGGCATCTCAACGTGAATCTTCTGCAATGACTGAATTGCTCCGTGGCATCTCAACGTCAATCTTCTGCAATGACTGAATTGCTCCGTGGCATCTCAACGTGAATCTTCTGCAATGACTGAATTGCTCCGTGGCATCTCAACGTGAATCTTCTGCAATGACTGAATTGCTCCGTGGCATCTCAACGTGAATCTTCTGCAATGACTGAATTGCTCCGTGGCATCTCAACGTGAATCTTCTGCAATGACTGAATTGCTCCGTGGCATCTCAACGTGAATCTTCTGCAATGACTGAATTGCTCCGTGGCATCTCAACGTGAATCTTCTGCAATGACTGAATTGCTCCGTGGCATCTCAACGTGAATCTTCTGCAATGACTGAATTGCTCCGTGGCATCTCAACGTGAATCTTCTGCAATGACTGAATTGCTCCGTGGCATCTCAACGTGAATCTTCTGCAATGACTGAATTGCTCCGTGGCGTCTCAACATGAATCTTCTGCAATGACTGAATTGCTCAGTGCTCTTCATGGTTTCTACGCCCTCTGTTTTCTCCATGTTTCTGATTGCAGTTTAATTTTTGTTGTTTTAGATTTAGCAAGATGTTGCATTCAAATTTAAAACTGATGAAAATAACTGTTTAAATAAGGATATAGGCTGTAATGTGTGTGTGTCAGTGTGTGTCTGTGTGTTATGAAACTAAATTCCAGTTGCTATACAACAATGAATTAGTTTCCATAATAGTAACAATAATAAAAATTCTAACCTCTGATTTTCATTTCCTTTTGTATTATTTTTAGGCTTCTCTAAACCAATATCTGATGAGCACAAAAGTGAGGTGAGTGACTTCAAGTACTTGATTTGCTGGTGTTGGTTGTAAATATAGTTCACTTGACCTATTGCTCATGTAGCAAAGTTATACGTACTGTATTAACCTTGCCTATGCTGAAATCCATCTTTCTGAAGCAGTATGTATTAGAAGTAAGGAAAGGGCCTTACCTTTCCAAAAAATAAACAAATAAACTAAATTAAAATGTTACCGCCGCCTATTGATAATTTGTTGCAGCAAAAATCAACCTGCCCTACAAAAGAGATCAAACAAACCAAAAAATAACAATTATATGGGGGTGGGCAGGTATTACTATCAATGTGCGGACAAAATTTGAGAATGTCCCCACAATGATAGTAACTCCTGAAAAAACGATGTTGTGGGGACATCCCCACTTTGTAAAACAAGTTATTAATAAGCAACTAACAACCAAACGAGCAATATGGACCGACTGGCCTCCTCTCATTTGTAAACTTTATGTTCTAACTAAATATGCCTTAAAGAAAAAAAAAAAGTTTGTTGTCGAAATAGTAAATAAAAATATAGTGAGAGTCAAAGAGAAGTCCCCACAAATATAGGAATGCAAACTGTGTGTGTGATCAGTTGGTTACATTAAATGACACCCTCTGGTGGCCATATGTTGTAGTTGTCTTTTTTAAAACAATAAAATGCAGGGGACAAGTCACTATTCAAAATGATGTAACACTCCTGGCATGCATCCAGATGTCAGTCATTCCAGAATTGGAGCGATCCTGTGCTGACCTTTCTGTACTCTCCAGGAAGAGGAGTCTGTCCCTCCACGGCCTCCTCTCCCCCAGTCCTATGATCTGACCCAACGGCCCCCTATAGTGCCTCCTTTGCCTAGTGACAGCAGCCTACAGCTGCATGTTAGCCGGGGGCCGGTTCACCGGCTAGAGGACAGGAAGACATACCATGTGCAAGGATGCCAGAGAAACGGAGCGCACAGCGTAAGTGGCTGTCACCGCCACTATGAACATTACGCTTTCCCTACCTCCCTGCACATATATTTGCCGTGTTTTCATATTCACAGCCATCTTTCAGTTGACGGGATATTATTTTATTATTATTTTTTTTTACTTTCATGCCATTTTTCGTTGTATTCCCCATGCACTCCAAATTGTAATGCGCTTTTTTTTTTTTTTTTTTTTTTTTTTTTTTGCAATTACATTTTTTGTTTATGTTTCGTAACAGGTGTCTGTGCATTATATCCTGAAATATGCTTTTAGAATTCGCTTCATACACATTGTGCTGACTTTATAATACTTTCTAATATAGGTTGTGGAACCGCCTTCGTATTTTACAAGCAGGATTTCAACCCTTTTAATTATTTGAAAAGGGAGTTTTTAGGTATCCATCCTGGATAACGCAAAAAGAAAACCAGACAATCCTTTTGAATACCATTTTACGAACTCAAATGTAAAACAGCACAAGTATGTGGAGTGATTTCTTTACTCCTTACATGAAACAAGCATCATGGTTTTTGTTTTTCTTCTGTTCTTTACTTTCATTAATACTGTTTTGTGCACCTGTAGGGGCCGGACTATAGGCTATACAAGAGTGAGCCCGAGCTGACTACAGTGGCAGAGGTTGATGAATCGAATGGGGAGGAAAAAACTGACACTGCAGCAGAGAAAGAGAGCACCAGTGTGAAAGGTTGGTGGATTGCAGGTTTTATTACGCTGGTAGAACCCTTGATTTATTACCTCAGACTCAATTAAAATAAAATAAAAAAATTTAAAAAAAAAGCTGGAGAGGAGAAATGGTTTAGTTCATTGAATTCAGTCTCTTTCCAAGGGAGATGAATTTAAAACTAATTAAAAAGAAATGCAGTACAGTAGGTATTTACATATCAATCGTTTTTAAAAGCACTTAAGACCGCCCTGCCTCATTACTGAGTGTGCATGCATTTTGTAATTGGGGATGATGTAACATTATTCCAAAGACAGAACAGATTAGTTTATAATTTATTATAAATATTTATTATTTACTATTTCAGTATGATGTACTGTGTGTTCTTTTCTGCAAGGCATTGACCATGTATGTATTTTCTTTTGTTCCTTTCCAGGTAGTTCCTATCCCGTGGGTGTCGTGTCTCCTAGAACAAAGTCACCAATGCCTCAGTCCTCAACAATAGCATCTTATGTCACCTTGAGAAAAACTAAAAAGTTGGATACAAGAACGGCAAGCTTATATTTCATTGTATTTTTGTTTTGTTTGTTTCTTTTTCTTTTTTCTAGCACTTATACTTGGGACTCCTATTGCATAGCAGTTTCACCCATTGCAGGTTTTAATACAACCTTGATTAGCCTCAGTGTATTGGTAACAAGCTCAGGTGTCTGGATCGAACTGCTATGCAGTAGGAGTCGTATTTCCATGCCTGTACATACACACAACATAAAAGCACAAACTTTAAAGTGTATTCAGCATGTGGATGCTTCACTTTTGGCCAGTCGGAGCACTGCATTTCACACTCGGGGGTACTTGTATTGCTGTGTACAGGTGCTTGAAGACACTGTACAAAACCACACGTCCTTCCCAGTTAAAACTGAAAACAGCATAAACATGACTGAAAAAACGGAGATACCTACAGCACATTTGGACTTGGATATCAGATTTTATTTATTTAACAACAACTTTACTGAGCACATTTCTCAAATGGAGCAAATGAATTTCCACTTTATTTGTGTGTCCGGTTGCTGTTCTAATGAGGTATTTTAGTGCTTACACACCCACTGCTAACTGTGTGCTGCAGAGCCTGGCTATACAGTAACCAGGGCAATGCTTGTGTCACATCACTGTAAAACTTTACAGAACTAGAACAACCGAAGGGATAAACCGATATTCTACAAGTGTTGACCTTCCAAATGAATCACACTTGCAACTGTGTTCCTAAGCAGATGTGTAGCTTTATACAAAAAAAATTCCCCAAATGCAACTGCTTTAATAATTGTTTATTTTCCATACACTGTATTTGTTCTATAAACAGGATATTTTATACTAACTGTAGCAACAATTACAATCACATCAATAAAAACTAAAGTTAAGCACCTTTTTGAATATCTCCCCCACACCCCCCACACACACAGTCTCTAAAAAATGCAATGCTGCACTGCTCCCTCAGGAACGACCCAGGAGTGCAGTGGAACAGCTCTGTCTGATGGAGAGCTCCCGTCCCAGAATGAGTGTGGAGGAGCAGATGGAGAGAATGAAGCGGCACCAGCAGGCCTCACTCCGAGAGAAGAAGAAAGGGTTAAACATCATTGCAGGTCATGAAAACTCACCGTCCAGGAGCCCTTCATTTTCCAAAGAAAACCCTTTCAAATCAGCCCAGGTATTTAGTGGGGGGGGGGGGGGGGGAGAGGAACCCTGAAGTTTATAAAAGCAAGGAAGTTACAGTTTAGTCCTATCTGATCAATCGCTGAGATCTGTATTGTATTTTTAAGCCCTAGGACACTTTGTTTAGTTTCAATGAGCTATGGTTTGTTTTCAGCTTTGCAAAATGGAAGACACGATGTCCAGCAATATTAAAGAATTGGAGGCTTCTCTTCAGGGCGATGATTTGGAGAGGAACCATGAAACTCCTGCCCAAGAAATCGCCAGGCTAAAAGGAGCTGGTCAGCCTGGAGAGTGCAGTGTTGACAAAGAGGTATCAAAACTGATTACCATTGATTTAATATATCCTACAAAAGCACTGAGAGGAGGCCACTGCTCAGTGGTGCAGGAGACCTCCAGTGAATATTGAGTGATGAAGGGTACTGTATGGTGTGGGGGTGGTAACTCGATAGGGCCACAAACACTCGCCCCTCTGTGCCAAAACTTAAACTATGACAACATGGCTTTTATGTATTTAAAGGGGGAATAGAAGAAAAAAACCAATTGCCTTACCCCTGTAAGTGGGGAGGGCCGGAATGTTACAGCTCGGAGGATTATTCCACTCCTAGATGTCTAGCGTGTTTAAAAAGCGTCAGTGGTGATAAACTGCTTTAATCGCAAGTGATTAGATCCCTTTTTAATTCAATCCGACGTTCTAATAAAGCAAATAATCAGCATCTATTTGCTAGTGCCTTGAGTAACCCAGCGCGTTGTGTGAATTTATAAACGGCTCACTTGCCATGTTGGCTTCAAGGCAGACGCTTCAGTGTAACAGATTATGAAATGCACAGCAGAGATCTGTGGCTCCTTCGGGTGATTTTAATCATTTGTGTGTCATGTTCTTGGCCACTTTTCAAGTGGATATTCAAGGTCACGGTGGCTTTTTACTCAACTATGAAATTTGGCCCATTTTTATCAGTCCTCCAGTGTGTCTCGCTGGTTTAACATTGCCAGTGTGTTTGCAGTGTTATGGTTTTACACTGCTGTGCTGCTGGACTTTGGAATAGCCTTCCACAGGCTTTTTTAAATCCTGACACACAACACTTTCTTGGTCATCTGTAGACAGTGTTTTATATTGTTGTGAATGAGGTAGATGTGACTTCAACAAGGTCTTTTAAGTTCTTGGGTGTTAACGCTGTTATTTTGTTGCTGTTCCAGTTATCTACCCCAGAGAAGGTTCTGATTCCAGAGAGGTACATTGAGTCTGATCCTGAGGAGGTGCTAAGCCCAGAGGAATCAGCGGACAAGCAGAAGAAAGTTGACAGAATAAAAGCAATCCTCACCAAAAACAGGTAGAGGAAAGAACAGAGGCAAACAAATCTACAGACAGGGACAATATGGGTTGTGATTTGCAGAGCCATATTTAACACAAAGCCCAAGTTGCAGTTTTATTTGACCAAGCATGTCAACTTGAAATGGAAGGAGATAGTAATTATCCTAACTGCCTTTGTAACGTCTGCTGGAATAATGATTACATTACCTATTCGAGGACTTCTTATGCTTAAGAATATTCTACGGGTAAGCACATGGTGAAAAAATTATAGTTCATTAGAATTAGCATAACGTGGAGACATTCATAAAGTCTTCAGTGAAAAGTTTTAAGTTTCTACTTTTTTAGTGCTTCTAATATCTAATTAACCCTTTCTCTGTTGGGGGTTGGTGGGGGGCTTATACCCTGTGTGCTATACAAGTGGTGACTTGTGGAATGATACAACACCCACTTGCAAAGGAGATCATATCTGCACATTGCATTTAAGCTGCAAGCTGATCGTTTTAGTATAAGTGATTTTTGGACCACTGAGTACAATATTCTCTGTGTGTGTGTGTGAGATTTTTTTTTTTACTTCCCCTTGGCTTCCTTTTGCCTGGTGTGTGTTTTTTTTTTATTTTACCCTGTGTCTTTTCAGCATGCAAAATGCTGTGCCTGTGGTCAACCACAAGACCGAGGACCACACAGAAGAGGAAGTCAACGCTCAAGAGCAAGAGAAGATTCTAAACATTTCTTACAAACTCGCCGCAGAGGCTTCCAAAAGAAGCAAGCTTGTAGCGGGTAAGGGAGATAAAAGTTATTTAATGAGCTCTCTACGTCTGCTTGAACATAAGAAAGTTTACAAATGTTCTTATGTTCAAGCAGATGTAGATGGCTTCTTTCAAACAGCTGCTTTTCACTTGAGAGCTGTATTGCATTGTTTTTCTCAGTAGCGGCTGCAGGATTTAATTCCTGGCCCAAATTTTCACGGACGGGCCGTTTATGACTTAATGACGTAAACGTAATGACGTAATTACTAATATGTGTACTGAGGACACTCTATCAAAGATCTTTATAGTAACTAGAAGATCTTTGACTCTATACTGTCAGAAATAGCACCATATTCTCCACGAACGCGCACTCTACCAAAACATTTTGACAGTTGGAAATCCTATTTACTACCAACAGGCATAGCAGCACAATTTCCATAACGTTAGCATCTGACAAAAGCTCTCACACGTGTTTCGACTTCCCAAAGTGAGGTTAAATTTAAAAAACTCTCATACAGTGACTAAAAGTGAATGTTAATACTTCCCTTTCAGCTTTAAAAAAGTGTCAGTTATATGGGAACAAAAACAAAACCGGAATAGAGGCATGAGTAGAGCATAACATACATCTCAGCTGCATCAGTCAACTGAATTCAAGTTGATAAAATTAAATGTAGGTACTTGCATTACTGGCGCATTTGTTGATTCGTCGGTTAGTTTTCTTTTTACCAAATTTTTCGGGACATAGCTAATGCGTAAGACACAAATATAGCTATGGTTTACTGCAAAGTTGGCTAAACATTCTGTATTATATTTCTTAGCAGACGCCCTTATTGTTACAAGATATCACATTATTTTTTTTACATATAATTACCGATTTATACAGTTGGGTTTTTACTGGAGCAATCTTGGTAAAGTACCTTGCTCAAGGGTACAACCTGGGATTGAACCCAGAGCCCTAATCACTACTCCACACTGTTGCCCTGTGTAGGTAATTAGACAGCTAATTGCAAATGTAAAAAAATAACTAAGCAGCAGCTGCACAAGCTGGTTGCTTGCGTGCCTTGCAATGAAAGAAAAGTTCCTGTATGTGTGCTGCCGACGCGTGGTGATTTCGAGACCATAGTATCGAAGACTTAAGATCTCAGCCGTCCAATCGCCAATCTGTTTTTTTTTCATAACCATGACAACGGTGCTGAGGTGGGTGGGACGGATATATTTTTTGAACCACAAGGATGAGCTAGACTCGCTGCAGCGGATTAGTCTAATACGGTTTGGCATGAAATGTTTTTAATTGTCAATCGCTCCATAACTGGGTGGGCCCATGAGCAAAATGGGTGGGCCCAGGCCCCTCAGGCCCAAGCGTGACGCCGCCCCTGGCTTTTATGCTGGCTGTAGTTGGACCTCCTGCTCGTGATACTGAATGACAGAACATACAATAATACCTGATGATAACCGCACTTAAATTGTTGTGATGCACCACCAGATAATGTTATCCTGCAGTCTGTGTAATTCAAAGGAACATTTGTATAGTCTCAAAGGAGCTCTTTTAATTTCCTTTACAAAGCATGAGCCATAAATCTAGGAGATCTGGAAATATATCTGAAAAGATATATATCTGAAAAGATATATATATATATATCTGAAAAGATATTCCCTGAGCCATTAACCGGTTGCAAACCTCAGGACTCTGCATTATTCAGGATAAGTTATTTTTATTACATTTTTGTTAGTCTCTGAATCCTGTTACATCATTTCAACTCTAAAACCAATTCCACTTCCAATTCTAGATATATATACTGTAGCTTGTGTCCTCTTTACAAAGAAATTATCTGTTATCTGTTTCCATTCATTTCTTCTATTCCACACCAATATATATAAAAAGCACAGACAGTATGGATTTATAATTTTAGGCTGGGGCAAAAGCAAAATTCCATTGAAATGTGAAAATTGAAGCTGTCCACTTTAAAGGACAACCAATGCTGGCACAGAGTCAGGCTTTACTGTTGGCCTGCTTTTCACTCACCTGGCATATGGATGGAAAAAAGGGAGAGAGGATTTAAACAAAAAAAAAAAAGTGTTTTTATTTTTTTGGGTATTTCTGGTGCCCAGCCCAACAATCTGGTCTTACAACAGCTGGAGGAACTGTAAGATGACCAACAGGGTTGAATGACCACTAGCCTGTGGTGCTTGTGTGGTTTATTCATCCCCCAGAGAGATATTTGTACTCTAATATGGTACAAACTATAAAAAAATAAGTGGTCTGTGAATCCATTTAATAATTCTGTCGTACTTCGGTTGCTGCTTGTTGTATGTTTTTTTTTTTTAATTTTTATTCTAGCTTTTTAACCTTTTTTTCCGAGCATTGAGTTTGCAATGCTTTAGAACCCTTTCCTGCTGCTGCTGCTCCATTTCTTTGCAGTTATTTCAGGCTGGCTATTTATTTGTTTTGTTGCACTGTTGTTGTTCACAGTGAAAAGCCTGTCCTCTCCACCTCAGTCCCCAACCTCTCCATCTTCACCGCCTCACCCTCCGCTCGCAGAAGGATCCCACTTCATGTGTGTGTAATAGCACAACAGTAAGAGGCTTTCTACCTTCATTAGTGTTCTGTGACATGTGTCAGGAATGCAGACATCTAATGCTATATGAATGACAGCTGCACCAGACAGATAAAGGCAAATTAAATTACTCCCCTAACACTGTAATGCCCAAGCATTGTTTTAAATTTATTGTACAAACATTGTCTTTTTTTTATTTCCTGTGTGGCAACACACAATGTACTGCATATGAAAAATTCTGGCTTGCGAGGCTGGATTTAAAATATAATAATATAGAGGTGTGGCTAAGGATTGCATCAGATGTGGTACAATAGGCATTACAGGGTTAAAATGCGAGGCCCATTTATAAATGAATTACAAAAATACATATGATAATATTACTGTTGGTTTACTACAGCGACTTGAAGAAAAAAACAAAACAAAGTTGCAACATGTTGTACTATTCCTGTGATGTAATAATTATCACTGAGGGTATGGGGTGTGGGTTTAGATTTATACATGTGTGAATGTTAGTTAAATATTTGAGAGTATGTTTGTATTAGAAGACTGCTTGTATATTTAAAAATGTAATACAAATATAGTTTTTAAATAACTTGTTATAGTTGATGTTCATAAATGTAGTATCTTTGTTTCTTAAATGTTTGTTTTTAGGTTGAAAAATGTTAACTGAATTTAAGCTTGTACATGAAAGTATCAAATATTTATTTATTTTTAGTAAGTGCAGTATTTATTTGGAAAAACTAATCGAGAAGGAGAACTTTGGGATTAGTCAGTGACCAAAAGCAGCATATCAATTACATTAACAGTGGGGGTTTTACTGGCACATTACACCATAACAAAAAAGTATTTAGCTAGCATTTTTAAATAGTAAAAAACTAAAACTAATAATCTGCTAATGTGCTCTCATCAGTAGCGGTGTGCATGTGAAAAAGTTTGGATGGGGTTAAAAAAAAATTGCAGATGTTTGATATATTGTCAATCTTTAAACCATAATACATAAGACAATTAATATATATGTATATATTTTTTCCATAGCTCAAGCGATGGCGTCTGTTAAATCCTATACGTGAGGATTGTCACTCTGGTTACAGGAACTTTTCGGTACTGTGACCTGCTGAACACAACAATGCTGTCCAGAGCCTAGTGTTTGAAGATGCCATAACAAGACAGTGTTGCTTCTTACAGGTCCTTTGTGATTGTGTGCCTGTCAATAAGACTTTCATTGAAAAGAAAGGGGCCTCAATGTGTGAGGTTATCCCTGAGCTGAGCAGAGAGAGGACCTTACTGTTATAATAATAATAATAATTTGAATTGTTGTTATTGTTTATAGGTTTGTTCTTTTATCGTCGCCTCTGTCATCAACCTCTTTTGTGGGTGTCATTGGCCTACTCTGAATTAAATATCTAGATTGAAGACTGTACAGTTGTAGATAAGATTTATTCCAGAACTCCAGTTAAAACTTCTGCTTGTGGAGAATACTGATACGATTGCTGAATTTCACGTTTGATTTAAGATGCCTTTTTTTATTTTATTTTAAAGCAGTTTGCAACACATTTTATTCCAGGCACATAATTGTATTTTTAGTGCAGTTATTTTTAACATCATATCTCATGCCACATTTGCTTCAGTAATTCAATGTACAAAGCATTAAAACAAATAAAGTTTCTAAAATGTAAGTTTTTAAAAGTGCCATTTTACTGCTACAGAGATGTGATATATTTCCGTTTGTAATTATTTATACATTTGGCTGCATTGTCACCTGTAACTGCCACTGTGTTGCCAACACACATGTGAATGTTTCTGCTTACTATAACTTAATCTGCTTTATTATTTTATTTGTTTTTATTTAAGAAAAAAAAAAAAAGAAGAAATAATACTACCGGCTTGTTGGAGTACTGGTCTTTCACAAAGGTATAGCACATGTAAAAAGCAATAAGCCAGCTTTGTAATCCAGTACTTTTTTGTTTATGTAAAAAAAGAAGAAAAAAAAAACTAATTCTGTTCATTGTGTATATAGCATACAATGAGCAGAGCTGATGTAACTGTAAGATGCTGCTTATTAGAGTTGATATGCCAGTGCTCATATCCCATCTGTTTTATATCATGTTAAATAAATGTGGATGTTCTTACATGGGTGTTTCGCTTCATTCTCTCTGTGTGGAATTAGAAAGCATTAAAGCTTGGGGGTATACTGTTTAAAGGGTACATGAGGACCTTTTTATTTTATTGTGTTACATGTTCCCATGTGTTGCTACAACTGTTTACGTATTATTATTATTATTTATTTCTTAGCAGACGCCCTTATCCAGGGCGACTTACAATCGTAAGCAAAAAGGGAAAAAGTAAGGTGTGTGTATTGTTTTAATTAAAAAAAAAAACAAAACATTTTTTTAACATTTTGACCACTTTTTTAAAACTTTAAATTGCATTCCCTGCCTCGATGGCTTCCCATGTACTCGCATGGACACCTCAGAACTGCATTTCCCATCATCCTCCTGCTCACTGGTAAATCTATCTGTTACATATGTGAGCAGGAGGATGATGGGAAATGTAGTTCTGAGAGTTCCACACGTTCACACACCCTAGTCTCTAAGTCGCCTTGTATAAAGGCGTCTGCTAAAATAATAATACAATCAACAAATAAGAAGGGTAACGAGTGGAAGGTTGTGATGTACAGATGTCAAGGACATCAACTAAATATATATAAGTAAGTTTACCACATCAACGCATGGTGAGCTGATATGGTACACTTGCTTTCTAATCACCCTGTATGTTATAAAATGAGCTGTTCTGACCTCTCGGCATGTGGATATTGGCTTGTAGAGTACAGCACCCTATACAGCATGATGTATGTAGCAAACAACAAAAGTTTATTGTAATAGTTTTCTCTCAAATCATCATAATAAAACCATTAAAAGTATGTCTATAGGCTGTATGTAACCACTTATAACAGTTACCTAAACAAGTGTTCCCAGAAGATTTTCTATATTTGTTATAACTTACAAAGCAGGCTTAAAACATAAATAAGCAGCTACTTAAACCTGTCTAAAACACGACTTGCTGCCAAAATAATCGGATTATGCATTTGAAAGATAATCTGTTGACATAAAACTGCTTCATTACAAAGGGGGCATGCATTAACACAGTGAAGTATCTTTCGTGTCAGCCTAATGAACTACAAGCTTATATGCAGCTTTGCAAAAGCGCCTCTGATATGTTTGAGACTTTCAAAACCATGCCATGTGGTACGAGAGCCGTAGGGTACGCGGTGAGAACCAACGAACGCAGGAATGCACGCAGGCACGTTACATAAACATAACGTCTTGGCTTTCACTTTGCATGCCACGAATGTTTACATTTTCAATACGGATACTGTAGCTCCTTTAACACCCTTGAAGGTACTGAATGGCTATTCTTACAAGCCACGACAGAGCTTGTCCCATCCAACAGATGAGGTTGCTAGCTTTCCATGGCACAACTCAGAAATAACTCCTGGAAACTGAGCCACACGAGTGGTATAAACTACCACTGTCTTTCACATTCTGATAAATCCCTCATTTATTCCAAAGAATCTCAGTTTTGTTTTATAGTTACTGATCAAAAGCTAAAATATGTAGTAGTTTTTTTTCAATCTGTTAGTAAAGTGATACTTGCTGATTTGAACTGTAACCTGTTCCTCTTGCTGACCGTTGGTGTATAATGCGATGATGCTTCCATCTTCTCAATTGCAGTGTGCCCTGTGGGTGGGTGAGTAGGCACGCAATGCGGTGGTGTGTGCTAGAATGTCCCTTTTATTTGGATCCAACCCTTTTTCACACAGCCCCGTCTCCAAACCTTGCCTGCTACTTGTCCTCTTCTCTGACACCCACAAGCAACCAGCACGCAATGTAACATTCTCTGAACTGCAACAGCTGTGGCACTTCGCACTTCATCATCCCGCTTGCTATGTTAAACCTCTGAGAACACCCACTATCTGTAGAGTACTTTAGTTATTGCACAACACCACCCTACACAGTGCTGCACTCCCCCCAGATATAGATAGATAGATAGATATACAGTGCTACCTTGCTATAACGTGGGTCTCGGGGGACACACAATATGAGCGTCATAACCGAGGAGCGTTATAAACGGGGGAGGGGGTGGGGGGTGCCACGGGACACACAACAACATACATCTGACTAATATACAACATAAAATAACTCCCTCTCTATAATCCATATATAGTGAAGCAAAAATGTAACTTTCCGTGAATTAACCATTCATAAAGCACCATGTAATCAACTCGCCTGGCTAAATGGTGGTCGGGAGTTCAATTCGAAGTGAATGAGACGGGCAGAGGGAATGGGCTCGCCCCAGGTTCGGCTGCTGGAGCTGGGCTGAAGCGTCTCCTCTCCCGGAGAAAGCCGCAGCTCCTCTCGCAGCAAAAAAGAAATACATTAGGAAAGATAACCACGTAATAGGCCTAATATTTATTTAGTTCTAAAACGAATGCTGAATAAGATGTCTGTGTTATAAAGTGCCAGCACAGCTTTTCTTCAGTTCAGATACTGTATCAAAAGGGAGAGACAGAAACCGAAGTTAGACTGAGAAGTTGTTTACAGTTCACATGCATATCACACAATAACACTCAGTATGTATTTAATGAATGTGTATTCACTTTATTGAAACACATTTTCACTAACAGAACACAAAAAAAATACCTACACAATGCAGTAGCGCAGTCACGTTTGATTACAAACAACGCAGTGTTTCCTGCATCATTGCACGATCCAAGCTGCGTACGTGCCTAATCACGCGAGATGTGATCAAATTCAAAAACAGCTTTATTTGCTGTACACGTCATTGCACTTGATCAAGTACCGTATTACATGTAGTCAGTCTGCCCCGAAATTATTCTTAGAAGTGGCGTATTTTACATTGGTTGGTATAGGCATGATTTGGTCCCAGTGGTTTTGATCACTATATGCGGTTGATTCGTATATAAGGGATTCTTATAAACAGAGTGCACTGTATATATATATATACACAGACATACTGTACTTCAGTACATTAACCCTCTCATATACACAAACATATACTGTACTTCAGTACATTAACCCTCATATACACAAACCTATACTGTACTTCAGTACATTAACCCTCTCTCATATACACAAACATATACTGTGCTTCAGTACATTAACCCTCTCTCATATACACAAACCTATACTGTACTTCAGTACATATACCCTCATATACACAAACCTATACTGTACTTCAGTACATTAACCCTCTCATATACACAAACCTATACTGTACTTCAGTACATTAACCCTCTCATATACACAAACCTATACTGTACTTCAGTACATTAACCCTCTCTCATATACACAAACCTATACTGTACTTCAGTACATTAACCCTCTCTCATATACACAAACCTATACTGTACTTCAGTACATTAACCCTCTCATATACACAAACCTATACTGTACTTCAGTACATTAACCCTCATATACACAAACCTATACTGTACTTCAGTACATTAACCCTCATATACACAAACCTATACTGTACTTCAGTACATATACCCTCATATACACAAACCTATACTGTACTTCAGTACATTAACCCTCTCATATACACAAACCTATACTGTACTTCAGTACATTAACCCTCTCATATACACAAACATATACTGTACTTCAGTACATTAACCCTCTCATATACACAAACCTATACTGTACTTCAGTACATTAACCCTCATATACACAAACCTATACTGTACTTCAGTACATTAACCCTCTCTCATACACAAACCTATACTGTACTTCAGTACATTAACCCTCATATACACAAACCTATACTGTACTTCAGTACATTAACCCTCTCATATACACAAACCTATACTGTACTTCAGTACATTAACCCTCTCTCATATACACAAACCTATACTGTACTTCAGTACATTAACCCTCTCTCATATACACAAACCTATACTGTACTTCAGTACATTAACCCTCTCTCATATACACAAACCTACACTGTACTTCAGTACATTAACCCTCTCATATACACAAACCTATACTGTACTTCAGTACATTAACCCTCTCATATACACAAACCTATACTGTACTTCAGTACATTAACCCTCTCTCATATACACAAACCTATACTGTACTTCAGTACATTAACCCTCTCATATACACAAACCTATACTGTACTTCAGTACATTAACCCTCTCATATACACAAACCTATACTGTACTTCAGTACATTAACCCTCTCATATACACAAACCTATACTGTACTTCAGTACATTAACCCTCTCTCATATACACAAACCTATACTGTACTTCAGTACATTAACCCTCTCATATACACAAACCTATACTGTACTTCAGTACATTAACCCTCTCATATACACAAACCTACACTGTACTTCAGTACATTAACCCTCTCATATACACAAACCTATACTGTACTTCAGTACATTAACCCTCTCTCATATACACAAACCTATACTGTACTTCAGTACATTAACCCTCTCATATACACAAACCTATACTGTACTTCAGTACATTAACCCTCTCTCATATACACAAACCTATACTGTACTTCAGTACATTAACCCTCTCATATACACAAACCTATACTGTACTTCAGTACATTAACCCTCTCATATACACAAACCTATACTGTACTTCAGTACATTAACCCTCTCTCATATACACAAACCTATACTGTACTTCAGTACATTAACCCTCTCATATACACAAACCTATACTGTACTTCAGTACATTAACCCTCTCATATACACAAACCTATACTGTACTTCAGTACATTAACCCTCTCATATACACAAACCTATACTGTACTTCAGTACATTAACCCTCTCTCATATACACAAACCTATACTGTACTTCAGTACATTAACCCTCTCATATACACAAACCTATACTGTACTTCAGTACATTAACCCTCTCATATACACAAACCTATACTGTACTTCAGTACATTAACCCTCTCTCATATACACAAACCTATACTGTACTTCAGTACATTAACCCTCTCATATACACAAACCTATACTGTACTTCAGTACATTAACCCTCTCTCATACACAAACCTATACTGTACTTCAGTACATTAACCCTCATATACACAAACCTATACTGTACTTCAGTACATTAACCCTCTCTCATATACACAAACCTATACTGTACTTCAGTACATTAACCCTCTCATATACACAAACCTATACTGTACTTCAGTACATTAACCCTCTCATATACACAAACCTATACTGTACTTCAGTACATTAACCCTCTCATATACACAAACCTATACTGTACTTCAGTACATTAACCCTCTCATATACACAAACCTATACTGTACTTCAGTACATTAACCCTCATATACACAAACCTATACTGTACTTCAGTACATTAACCCTCTCATATACACAAACCTATACTGTACTTCAGTACATTAACCCTCTCATATACACAAACCTATACTGTACTTCAGTACATTAACCCTCTCATATACACAAACCTATACTGTACTTCAGTACATTAACCCTCTCATATACACAAACCTATACTGTACTTCAGTACATTAACCCTCTCATATACACAAACCTATACTGTACTTCAGTACATTAACCCTCTCATATACACAAACCTATACTGTACTTCAGTACATTAACCCTCTCTCATATACACAAACCTATACTGTACTTCAGTACATTAACCCTCATATACACAAACCTATACTGTACTTCAGTACATTAACCCTCTCATATACACAAACCTATACTGTACTTCAGTACATTAACCCTCTCATATACACAAACCTATACTGTACTTCAGTACATTAACCCTCTCTCATATACACAAACCTATACTGTACTTCAGTACATTAACCCTCTCATATACACAAACCTATACTGTACTTCAGTACATTAACCCTCTCATATACACAAACCTATACTGTACTTCAGTACATTAACCCTCATATACACAAACCTATACTGTACTTCAGTACATTAACCCTCTCATATACACAAACCTATACTGTACTTCAGTACATTAACCCTCTCATATACACAAACCTATACTGTACTTCAGTACATTAACCCTCTCATATACACAAACCTATACTGTACTTCAGTACATTAACCCTCTCATATACACAAACCTATACTGTACTTCAGTACATTAACCCTCTCTCATATACACAAACCTATACTGTACTTCAGTACATTAACCCTCTCATATACACAAACCTATACTGTACTTCAGTACATTAACCCTCTCTCATATACACAAACCTATACTGTACTTCAGTACATTAACCCTCTCATATACACAAACCTATACTGTACTTCAGTACATTAACCCTCTCTCATACACAAACCTATACTGTACTTCAGTACATTAACCCTCATATACACAAACCTATACTGTACTTCAGTACATTAACCCTCTCTCATATACACAAACCTATACTGTACTTCAGTACATTAACCCTCATATACACAAACCTATACTGTACTTCAGTACATTAACCCTCTCTCATATACACAAACCTACACTGTACTTCAGTACATTAACCCTCTCTCATATACACAAACCTATACTGTACTTCAGTACATTAACCCTCATATACACAAACCTATACTGTACTTCAGTACATTAACCCTCTCATATACACAAACCTACACTGTACTTCAGTACATTAACCCTCTCTCATATACACAAACCTATACTGTACTTCAGTACATTAACCCTCTCTCATATACACAAACCTACACTGTACTTCAGTACATTAACCCTCTCATATACACAAACCTATACTGTACTTCAGTACATTAACCCTCTCATATACACAAACCTATACTGTACTTCAGTACATTAACCCTCTCTCATACACACAGACATATACTGTACTTCAGTACATTAACCCTCTCATATACACAAACCTATACTGTACTTCAGTACATTAACCCTCTCTCATATACACAAACCTATACTGTACTTCAGTACATTAACCCTCTCATACACAAACCTATACTGTACTTCAGTACATTAACCCTCTCATATACACAAACCTATACTGTACTTCAGTACATTAACCCTCTCTCATATACACAAACCTATACTGTACTTCAGTACATTAACCCTCTCATACACAAACCTATACTGTACTTCAGTACATTAACCCTCTCATATACACAAACCTATACTGTACTTCAGTACATTAACCCTCTCTCATATACACAAACCTATACTGTACTTCAGTACATTAACCCTCTCATATACACAAACCTATACTGTACTTCAGTACATTAACCCTTGCACATATACACTATCCCTGCCAAAAACTCTTGGAGTAATAGATTGGTACATACAGTATCAGTGGTGTAGTGCTATATTTAGAAGTGAGGGGTCGCTACTATTTCAAACAGAAGTGCATCCTTTTGCAAAAGAAAATGTGTAAGGCCACAGTACCCTTCATTTGCTTGAGGCGATTGAGTTTTATCTTTTAAATAAATGTTTAGCTTATTTTATCTACATTATTTCTTATTATATAGGTATAAAATAAGAACTGTTCCAATTATTACATCTAATTGTAAAACGTTGACACCTCAGCACAGCGTTGATACAGGTTCCCTTCACCTCATTATTCACACCTGTTGTTCCAGACCAGGCACGCTATATTCAAACTTTTTTCATTATTTATCTCAAGGGTTTCTTACGGTTATTGTATTCTTTGCTTATTTGTATGGGTTATACGCATGCATGTATATCTCCATATATTAATAGGAGCAAAACAGTTCAATATTCTACACGAAGTATGGAAGCGGTGCTCTCCCTGCCCGAGAGAAATGGGGGAGAGGGGCTCTCCCGCGACCCCCCACCCTGTAACAGCATATATATATATATATATATATATATATATATATATATATATATATATATATATATTGCATTACAATTATATCTAACATTAAAATGACAAAATGTATGTACACACACACACACATTTTAAAAATGTACACAAAAAGTTTAAAAGATTAAATAAAATTCAGACGTTTCGGACACAAGCACCTTCAGCTGTTTAAAAAGAAAAGTAAACACAGTGCACATATAGAGTTGTTATTCAATAATTGTAATTATACAGAAATTCTGTGGATGGTGTCATGATTATTAGAATAGAATGTTCATTCCCAGAGGTTCCAAAGTTCCCAATTTTGTACACTGCAGGTTATATATATATATATAGCAGTGTGGAGTAGTGGTTAGGGCTCTGGACTCTTGACCAGAGGGTTGTGGGTTCAATCCCCAGTGGGGGACACTGCTGTTGTACCCTTGAGCAAGGTACTTTACCTAGATTGCTCCAGTAAAAACCCAACTGTATAAATGGGTAATTGTATGTAAAAAATAATGTGATATCTGTATAATGTGAAATAATGTATAATGTGATATATTGTAACAATTGTAAGTCGCCCTGGACAATAAATAATAATAATAATATTCACTCTGGGGTACAAAACAAACAAACAGCAATTTAACAAGTACTAATTGTTCACTCTTGGATACATATTGTTATTCATGTAAACATGTCGGTTCAAGTTTTCAGTGATCATACAAAAAAAAAAAGTATATTTTAAATAGCAACTTACACAACAAGTCAATTTATTACATGTTCGAACATGGCGTCTCCAGGGGCGGTGCAGCAGCCTCACGACGTCATCGTCTTGTCTCCTCCCATTCGCCGCTCGGGGTTCTCGCTCGTGCATCACTGAGACGAGAGAGACTCACAGGTTTCGAAAAGATGGCGGCCACTTCATCCGATAGCGCGGAGCAAGACTCCCCCTCACCCAGCAACGAAAACGGGGCGACACCGCCAGGTGAAACCGAGGACCAGCTGCGGGGCCTGCAGCTTCCACAACTGAAGCAGAGCAACCAAGAGAAAATGGAAGCGGGAGGAGAGGGAAATGGTGAGAGAGAGGTTAGGAGAGACGGGGACGGAAAAGCTGCTGCCGCTGAAGAAGAGGATGAAGAGGAGGAGATAGGTAGCGTGAGTGCCGGTGGCGAGGAGGAGACCTCCGAGCAGCAAAGCCCGGCTAGCAGCAGCGAGACCGGGGACGGCCCGGAGAAAGAGATCAAACAGGAACAAAGGGAAGAGTGCGAGTCCGTGTCCGGCGACGGTAATGAGAAGAGCAAAGCTGCAGAGGATACCATCGACAAGAGCAGCACCACGGGCGGCTTAACCAGCGAGCATGCTAACAAGAGACGGGCCAGTGTGGAAATCTCCTCCTCAGACGGGGAACCCCTAAGCCGCATGGACTCTGAAGACAGGTCAGTGGTACCGATTAAAACTGTGTCGTACTGCCACGCACACAGCCGAGACTGGCCGCTGAACTGTGTGTGTGTAATAATGTTCTCTAGTGTAGTACTATCCAAACACTGTATGAATCTATCAATGATAGTATCATCATCAGCAGCCCTCTGTCAATACGTGTGCTGTTTTTAAAACAAATAAATATACACTCGAGAGATATTGCTGGGCGGTACAAATCAGAACACCAGCATTACGGGTCACAAAAGTTGATTAAAAAATCCGTTGTCGTCGTAGATGTTAATTGTGTTTTACATCGTGGTCTCGAGACCGTGATCCGGGAACTTGGCATTTAAATACATTTTAAAAAGACAGCTGGAACATTTTAAAAATAAAGTTGGAAATATTTGAGAGACGTGTTTTTGAAGAAATCTATATGGTGCCATGTAACGCAAATCAATGTACACTTTAAAACTGCAGTTCCAAACCGCTGAGAGGTTTAAATCGTCGTTTTAAAAGTCCACGCATCGGTGTTAAAAGCAGCTTGAACACAGTGCGAAGCTGGTCGTCTGCACACGCAGTTAGGGGAGATGTAAGTACCATGTTCATATGCAGCACTGCACTTCAGAGCAGTCGGTTTGGGTAACAAAGAAAAGTTCAGCGACTTTAATAGGCTGTTCGAATCGCATGATTAGACATATTATCACAGGCTGACGATTTCCATTTCAACCATTTGAAATGTCATTCTAAATAGTCCCCGCAGCGGTGCATATAAGCAAATGTGAAACGAAAAAAATAAATAAAATCACTTTTTTTATTGTAAAAATTTGATAACTTGTTCAGGCAAGTCCCGTTTTCATTGCAACTAACATGTTTACATTAGGGTCATCATATTGATAACATTAACAGGCAACACTGCTGCTGTCATTTATATTTGACCAATACAACAGTCTTACAAGTTTTATCGGATAGAAAACTGAAAAAGCAGATGCTAACAGATTCGATGAGTCTTGTTAAGTACAGTAGCTGGAAATACGAGACTGCAAAAAAACACATCTATGATAATCTAGCCTAATTCATCCCGCTGTTTTAAAATAAAATCCATGTAGAAATAAATACAATATACTATAATCGAAAAAAATATACAGAGAGCGCCTTGGCATCTCTCCAGATAGAGAATACAAAGTTAAAGACAGCAAGCAGGGGTTAGTTTGTTTCAGTCTTGTCATATATATACTTAATACATTTCCTGCGTTATTTTATTATATCGTTTTTACCTTTTGCAAGTTACTATCCAGAAATATAAAAAAGGAATACATTTTTATATTGGAGTGGGCAAAAAAAAATCATTTAGAAGTCTAATTTGATTTTATATTAACAATACATGTATTTTGCTGTAATTGCTTGTCCTTAATTGGTTAAGTGTCCTTGCACGGGTCAATGCCATAGATACTTAACCATTTCACATGCTCCCTTATGGCGTGTATAGATGATGATGATGACTATTATTGCTACTGTTATTGGTAACAGTTTTTTTTTTCTTTTGGTGGTTTTCAAGAACATACCATGCATTTACAGTACTATTGTATCCCTTATTTCATAAACCATTCATTTCACCAACAATGTGTTTCCGTCATATTCATCAAAACACTCTCTTCTTGAGCAATGTGGGGAGATGGAAAGTACCTCAGGTGAAACAGATATTAAGAATACAACACCTTATCAATGTAGGGAGATGGAAAGTACCACAGGTGACACAGATATTAAGAATACAACACCTTATCAATGTAGGGAGATGGAAAGTACCACAGGTGACACAGATATTAAGAATACAACACCGGAACTTGGCTGAAGACACCTGATCCCGCTGAATGAGAGGCACTGTCCACACAACATCTTCAAGCAGTGGGATATATGTGTGTGAAGAAGCAAAGAAAACCTGTAGAGTCCAAAATGTCGGTTTAGCTAAGACGTGGTGTTCTTCAGAGTTGTACAGTGCAGTATGTGTCTCTGTGTTAGTTGACACTCCTACAGATCATATTTGCATTAATCACTTTTATTTTTTCACTCTCAAGATGTTTATCAGTCAGACTTTCGTTATCGGCTCTCAAATGAGAGAGAAAATAGGTCATTTTAAAGTAATTCTGTAATGATAGTAAATCATAGCAGCTACTGTATGTGCAGACATGTACTGCATATATGCCTACATAGGTTACAGACTAGATTCCACAAGTAGATCTGGAGAAATCCTGCTTCTGAATTTCCAGCTGGAGTACAGTAGCACACCAGTGACCCAGACTGGTCTTGCTTCAACATTCTCTGGATAACTGGGATACCTTCAACCATCTCAGCTTACAAAGCTACCAGCCACTTTCTCAATTTGATGAAACTTCTTTCCTTTAAATCCTAAGACAATAAGAAAAAAAAAAATTCAGTGTCAGTTTTGAACCACTTTTTATAAATATTACAGTATTTTGTTGGTATTTTTCTAAGTTCAGTACTGGATTGATGCACTTTTGAATGCACCTAACGGTGTAGCTGTTATGAACTCCTTGACAAGGTATAGGGGAAAGGAATGTAAGAGGTAGACAATGGTGAGAAATCTGAATTTCAGAGAATCAAAAGGGAGGAATCGCAAAGATCGAAAAAACAAGCAGCCTGGCGGAACAGAGCTCAAGTCCCTGCTGATCAGGGCAGCATGCGAGACAGAAGTGTGACTAGTGCAGGGGGGAATCAGAGGCTTGAATATATGTAAATTAGGTGGCATGGCGTGAGAGGGAAACTCTAGGTATATTTATCCAGTTAATCATTAACTGTAGAGATTGCTGAGAGATTCTGTTTAGGCAGTTTATCGAGAGCAAAGCTTGGGATTTTGTAATTCATTTTTTCTACCACGTTAATTGTATCTCTTTCAGTCACTGCGTGTATAGTTGTATAGCTCCCTATCAATGCTTTACATTAGAACGCATGATGGCAGGGTAATTCTCCTATCCCATAGAAATCACATAAACAGTTTTACCATCATCAGATAAGGACACTGTGACCATGAGGGATGTAGGATAGTGGTCGTTGGAAAAATGTGCTTCTTCGTGGAATCTCTTTTCCATTCTTGCTTTTTACCTGAAAATTAGAATTGCGGTGAATCTGTGAGAAGGAGAGCGTGTATCAGAACTCAGTTTGACCCTGCCTGCAGTGCTCTAGTGTGTGCAGTACAGATGGGGTCTGCTTAACTGGTGTAGGCAGTTCAAATGCACTTCACCACATTCAGAACACTGGGGGGGTGGGGGGCGGGTTGAAAATGTGGTAAGGGACTAGCGAGAAAGTTGTTATAGTAATTGGAAAAAATAAATGCTTAAACAAAACATCTGGAAACAAGTACTGTATTTCATCACAGATTGAACACTTGCAAACTGAAACCAGGTGGAGATAATTTGTTTTTTCATAGAAAGCAATCAACTATAATGTTAAATTGTCAATGTATAACTTCAAAATTATTTCCCAAAATGAAAGTACGTTTCTGGACTTTTTTGTAATTTTAAAAACAAACATTCCTTTTATCTGTAGCTTTGGGCCATATTCACAGAAGCTTAAGGACTGTCTTAAGGAATGTTTTTTAAAGACACAAATCTGTGCTTTTAAAATAAACTCTAACAGTTAGTTTTCATGAATTGCAAGCTTTATACAATTCAAAATGGGCTTAAAAAAATAAGTGTTTAACAAAACATTTCTTAGAACAGCCCTTAAAGTTAACGGATGAAATGGGGCCGTTCCATGAAAATGCCATGTTTGCTGCACTGGTTATTCACCGATACCTGTGATTCTCAACACTTTGTGCATTAAGACAGCACACGACCTTGGGCTTGCAATTAGTCTCATATCGATGACTTTGCAGCTTTCAGAATCCGAGTGGCTTTTAGATACTATGAGTTTCAGAGCTCTGGTTTTGCCTGTTAGTCAGTATCCCCTGTAGAACAGCATGACAAGAACGTCAGCCTCCTCGCACACAGAGAACAGGGCTGTCAAGAGTACAAAAGCCTTTATCCACATGTGCTGGAGGAAACTCGGCAGATGCACTTTTACACACTATTCATTGAACAAGCCTGAGGAATGGAATGAGATTTTCACTCGGAAGCTGCAAACTCCTTATCTTTTGAAAATGTGGGGTGGGGTGGGGTGGGGTGGGGTGGGGACACAAACAGGTGTGTAGATTAGATTGCATAGAAAAAGCTTTGGTGTCTCTGCTGTAGCTTGCATACTTTCATTGTATTTTTTTTAGACACGCTTACTGAAATTAGTCTTCAAAGCAGTATGCTTGATTCACAAACACAATACAGCAAGATGATTCCTAAAGGTAAATGCATTGTGCTGAGTGTGACGCATAACCTGAAATGAACCAACTTTTGCCTTGCAAATACAAAGCAGCTTGGTTTGTTCTTCATGCAGTGGGATGTTGACTGCACACATGTTTTGTACCATCAGTAGCGAGCTTGTGGTTCATGCATACCATTTCATCTAAAACTGTAATCCACATGTGTAGCGTTTGCTGTCAGGCACACTCATTAAAGTGAAGTATATTTTGAAATGCTTTAGTGGTTTCTAGCTGGGAAGGTATTACGTTTTTTTAACAGTACAATAGGACAGCAGGAGATCAACAAACTACAAATTGATGCCAAAATCTAGTGAGAGCATTGTGGTACTCATTATTGATTCAGATTGAACAAAAGCTGTTTTATCTTTTAGAGAGAATTACTATTGAACCTTTTCATGCATGGTGACCTCATGGGGATGGATATATAAAGAAAAAAAAGCGATGGGGGGGGGGGGGGGTGGATCAATGAAATATATTTAATATTTTATTGAAAACTGTTAAAGCCAGCAGAAGCCTAGAGAAATGGCATGAATATGAAACACTGGTTAATTAATCAAAAACAGACTTGAATGTATGTATTTATGTCTGAAAGTAACTCAGGACTGTGAATAGTGCCCAGTATTAAACCTTGTGCAGCATAGGGTATTAAAGAGTTATTTTACATTTCAGAATATTTAATTTGTAGCCTGTTGATTTATTACTTGCAGGACACATACTTTAGACACGTACATTAGATATTCTAAAAAGTATCAATTTTAACTCAGAACTTTCTATTTGCTTTACAAAATTAACTTCATAAAACACCTGTCAGCTTGTATCATTCTCATCGTCATGTAAGCCTGGCTTGTCAAACTGATCTGAAACAGTATTCTAGCAGCAGGGGTGTATCTTCCCTCTATCCCATTGCCCTGTACGTCAGGTGCTTCAGAACCATTTAACAGTATGGACCTCATACCTCACGCAGGCACAGCACAGTCACTTTGCCTGTGTCTGTGGTTTCCCCCTGCCATGATGTTCTGAAGCGCTACCCACAGTCACAGACAGAACACTCATTTCCACTTCGGGAGTTTCATGCTTTTAATGTGCGGTAAACCTCTACAGTAATTGTACCAGCCCCCCCGTTCTGTTTAGCACTGAAGATTACTGTGCTGTGTTTCTTGCTAGAATTAAAGTAAGGCAACTGCAGAATCAAGATTCTAGTTGATATCAGCACAGTCTATCCGAGGACTAAAGAGAAGCATGTTATATACATGCCTGCTCAAATAGGCTTATAAGTCATCCTTCATCTTACTTGCTGTACGTCTGCTGGTTTTGAAGAAAGTAAAATTAGATGATTTTATAAAAGTTGGTTTGCATGTATTTTGCATCATTCACTTTTTGGGCTCTTTATATCTTAATCAAATGATCTTGCCTCCTTCCTAGTAATAATGCATACATACCCCGTGGGATTAATCTAGGAGCAATACAGTATAGCTAATAAGGGTGGTAATGATTCATTATGTATTGATGAATCATGGTACTTTATTTACATTATGTATTGTAATAGGTTTGTATCGCAATACAAGACCATAAGCACAACATAGCTCATTGTACAGTAGTTTACCATGTGGTTCTTGAATACCAAGTAAGTGTGTTTCATAGTTGGTGTGAATACATGCTTTCCCTAACTCCTTTATATTTATCTTCTAACAATATAGTTCATCATTACATGATCATTTGATCCCATTATGCATCATAAGTAACCCGTCAGGTCCATCACATGTTTCGTGATACATATCGTATCGCGACCTGCATATCAAGATGTGTATCGTATCGTGATATTAGTGTGTTGTTGCACCCCTGTTGGCTAACCCGCAGGTAAAAGCTAAAGTGGTCTGAACACATTGATTTGCATTGAGTGAGATCCTGTCATTTAAATAATTCAAATCTTCACAGACTCATCTGGCTCAGCGGTCTCTCTTCCACACTCTCAAGTGTTTATTGAAAGGAAGTGCAGTAAACTCCCTCCTTGTGAGCTGTAAAGAGACCAGCTCTCCAACAAGCCCGCTCAGTCCCTTTTGATTTGATCTGAATATCTGCCCTGGCCCTAAAAACAAACTTTTACTCTGTGGCTTTGCTGGTTATAATAGAGAAGATTCACACATTTTAACTTTCTACTAAATCCAGCATTTTCAGAGAGACTTTGTAGAGTGTTCAGAAAATCACTGGCAACATTTTAAGAAAAGTCTCGGTTGTTTTCTGCACAAGACGTTTTTTTTTTTTTTTTTTTCTTTTTCTTTTGTACACTTAATCCAGACTCCGTGTCCCCTTCACAATGTGTGTCTGGCTTTGTGACGGCAGACAATTTACAGACATTTTTCCTGCGAGATTAAAGCTATTTAATGATGCAGCTTGGTCCAGGTGTTTGCACTTGAAACTAGATTAGCAGTTACTTTATAATCCAATACATATTTGCAGCTGTATTGAAATTAGTGGGAAGCCTAATACAATCCTTTTTTTGTTTGTCAGGTTAATCTGTGCTGTGTACCAAGTTACAGACCAGTGAATAAGCCACGTCATTTCTTGGCTGATATATTCAGTAAATTAATACTTTTAATCGATGCATATTATTCCAGATTGTGACTTGGTTCATCAGATGTGCATTAAGCATTTGAAATATAATGAGAAGATTGCTAAACTACAGTATGAAATATATCAGAAAACGACACAGCAAGGGATTTTTTGTCCTTTAGAGGCAAAGGCTTCAGAAAAAGTAGCTCCTTCATTCAAAGCACAAGTTTAGGTGACTTGTATCTATAACCCATTTAGAATAATTCTGTTATTACTGTCAGCTGCCCTTGGTGTGCAGTTTAAAAGAATTTAACAGGCACCCTTCCATTTTCTAATCTAAACCAAATGTGCATCTGTAAGTTGTTCGGGTTCAGCAGCAAGAGGCTCTGCAATGCATAGATTGTTTACAACCTAATGTTAATTGTCTGCAGAGGCTTTAAGGATTTTAAACTACGTCAACACTGAAATACGTTTCATAGTTTGTTGCCTCTCCCACCAAACTGCCATTGTTTCTAAGCCTCCATCTACTTCATTGAAATTCTTGTTTGCCATCTCTTTTTGAAGTAGATTATTGGAAGGGGAAAAAAAAACAAGCGTCCATGTTGTTTTTGAAAATATGAGCAGCATTTTGTTCCATTTACACAGCTGGCTGCTAAAAGCCCTTTGATTTTAGTATCGCACCAAAGTATTGAAATATATTTAAACTGTATAAAACGTGGCCTTAATGTAGAATGCAAGCAATACAGTTTCTGAAAGGGTGTACATTGTTGGCCATTTATTTGTTAAAATCTTGCATGTCTGAATTGCTGGAAATAAAACGCGTTTAAAATGAAAATCGCTGATTGCACAGTGCCTAGTTTTTGACTTTATTAGGAAATGACTCATTACTTGTCAGTGGTGTGGTATCTGACATGCTCTCACTCTCGAGTCTGGAAACGGGGAATTCATTTGGCTGTTTGCACCTGCTGTAGCTCATTTCCATTTTCTGATTCTAAAAGTAGGTTATTATGAGTTAATAAATATTTTATTAATACCCTGACTGGGCTGTTAACATCTCATTAACAGCAGTCTCCCTCTGGGGTGCACAGCAGGATGAAACTAATATTTAAAAATGATAACCTCATTTAAAACCTACTGTAAACAAGAATATTAAAGCAGGGCGTGATGACTCGACACAAACAGAACCAAGTAGTTCCGTGTGCTGCTTGTCAAGGTAATCAAGACTTTGAAAACATTAATACGTCATCTTGCCATGATTCCCTCAAGCCCTTCTTATTACCGCTTGGGATGATATTACCGCTTGGAATGATAGTGGATAGTGGAGGTGGGGGGGCTGTCCTTTTTTTATGTCTGTCCACATTATGTAATTAACATCTGTCCATGTTCTGTTTAACTTCTTGATCTGTATTAAACAGACTGTGACGATGTCATCGATGCCTGCAGTACACACTATTTTTAATCCAGTAGCTTGTTTCCCTTTTTTATTTTTTGCGTTTAAGTTAACAAAGCTGTTTGGGAGCAAGAGTAGGAAGTTCAGGCTCAAGGCAGTCCTTTCCAAGCACACCATGTGTTTCTCGAGGTGATCTAATTTAATAGTACAGAATGAAATGGTCTTTCTCATGTTACTGCTTCACCTGGTGGACTATTCCATGTATTTATAACTCTTCTGTTCTGCACTTACGTTTACTCGGTTTCCATTTATGCCCTCTCGTCCTAATCTCTGTGCGAAGTTTAGTAGCGGTGACTTGGGTTAACTTTTATCGACTCCATTTAGGATTCTGTAAACTTCAATTAAATCACCGTCACAAATAATACTGCTGTTGCCTGAGCTGCTGATAGATAGCTTGAAATTGCTTCGGGGAGCAAACAACCATAAAATAGGGATGCTGGCAAAGCATTTTCTTCGGCTTTCACCCCGGAGTGCACGAATCCTGTGATTGGATGCAACAGCTGCTTGAGCTACATTTAAGAACTGGATACCTGTCAGAGAGGAGGATTATGTTCAGTTGTGTGTGGAATTGATTTAAGCATAGCTTGTTACAGTATCTCCCCATTGAAACAACAGCAAGTTGCATTAAAGAATGGAAGGCCCTCTTAGAGACCATTATACCCCAGATCCCTTTGGCTTTTTATGCAATTCATATTTCATCTTGGTTGAAACCAGTATGTTCTATATAATTATATTTCAAATCGTGGGGATAATTTTTGCATTATGTAGGGGGGCGTTTAATTACATTGGGTCTCAGTATTATGAGATAGTGGAGGTGAAAGTATTTACATATTGAACCAATACTGTCACGTCATTGTAAAAGATTGCATGTCTTTTGGTGGTGTTGCTTAATAAAAGATGATTTGCTGATGTTAGCCTCAATTTTAGAATTGCATGCAAGGCAAGACTATGACATAAAGTTCAATGCTTAAAACGGAAATTAAAAACAAAATTAAAAAATCTGCAAAGGGGTTAATGTATTAAAGGTTTTGAAATTGGCAGTGCATGCTTTTGTACAAGTTGGGCTGGACTGGTGGTTCGTCTGACGAGGGTATTACAGGCACTGTAGATGTGCAGACTCGGTGGGTTTGAGCTGTAAACGTTTAGTGAATGGAACAGCTAAAATGTAATCCATGGCTTTGATTCTGTGCTGCCTGATTTACTGTGCTATTCGTTGAAATGGTTTAAGGTGCATTCCATCCCTTTGTCTTTGACCTTGGGAAGGCAAACATTTGTCTTGCAGTTTACCTCACCCTTCAGTTACTGTATTTAAGTGTTGCAGTGCATTCCAGTCACCCGTCCGTTCAGTTTACATAACTCAAGCTGATCATATTCTCATTTGGAACAGATTGTCAAATGTGTTTATGGATACGAAACCCTTGACGCATTCACCCCATTTCAAATAAATCCCAATGAAAGTTATCGGCACCAGTGTATTAGTGCCAGTTTCACAGTTCTGTCATTTCTTCTCCTTGCAGTATAAGCAGCACCCTAATGGACATGGACAGCACGGCGTCGAGTGGGCGATCAACGCCAGCCATGATGAACGGCCAAGGAAGCACGACACCATCCACCAAAAGCATTGCTTACAACTGCTGCTGGGACCAGTGTCAAACCTGCTTCAACTCCAGCCCAGACCTGGCAGAGCACATCCGCTCCTTTCACGTGGACGGGCAGCGGGGAGGGGTCAGTCTCTCTCTCTCTCAATAGTAATGACATTGAAATGTATAGTGTACAATGTCAGTACTGTAATTTTAATCTGCTCTGCTAGCTCCTGTCACTTTCAACAATTCAGTCAATTCACTTTCAACAGGTGAATTGACTGAATACCAGAGTGCAAGCCATCTGGGAGGGCTTGCAATCATCTGGAAGTGGTTTTGTAGTGTTTCAGAGCAGAAAAAAGAAATTGAGAAAAAAAGAATCTTTTTCAATTAGAAACTGCTTTTTAAAAAATAAAGTTTTTATTTATTAATTAGATGGATTGAGTTTTTGGGATCAATTTACCAGTGCTTTCTGCCTAAATTGCCCCCCCCCCCCATTTAAATGTTAGTTAATACTAAAGATCAGTAGCTGATCTCCATTGCCACTGTCAAGCCAATTCTCTCATTTCACTCTCTGAACCAAAGCAATGAATGCTTCCAAGTTACGGAACCCTGCAGGCTATCTTGTCAGGCGCCTCACCAGCTATGAGCCAAACTATTATCTTTAGCAGATTTTCCTCTCCAACCAAAGGGAGCCATCAGCCAAGACCGGCAACTCTGTGCAAACAGGATTGTAACCATGACTGAGAAATCCTGCACTCGGCACAATCATGCTTTTAATAGGGCACTCACTGGAGAACCCCTGTCCTCGTGGGCTGTGCATTCTACCTTGTAAACAGCCCTCTTTTGTGCAGTGGTTTTCCTTGCTGATGCTTTTGGAATGGCTGGCCATTGTGTGGGCTGTGCTTGTTTAGCTAGTGGATACCCCTTGGTTCTGTTGGGTCCCTGCACTCCTGTGCATTTACAGCATACTCTTGTAGCTTACTTGTTTTCATTTAACCTGGTAGACCCCGGACCACCCGTGGGGACTTGCCTTACACAGATGGAAATCCATTTCTGTGTCTCAGTAATAGCTGTGACAAAATGTAAAGAAAGAGGCTGTTCATTGGATCGCAACATGTAGTCTAATTCCTTGCGTATTATCAGATGTAAAGTGCTTGGCTCTATCTGGAATGCAGCCATTGGCTTTTGGCAATCGAGATCCAGGCACAGACGCAGGAATCGTGTGTGTTTGTTTCTCCTTTTATATAAACTGTATGTATAACATCCATGCACTTGCCATCCATGTATTACTAGAACGATACAACTGTACAATGGAGAAAATATCAGAGCTTCCTTCTGGTGGTTCTCCGCTGTGGGTTTACATGTAATCCCAGCTTTGCTCTTGTATGCTACGAAACCTAAAGGGAGCTTTTCCTTGTTTAGAGTTTGTTTGAATATTCCAATGCTTGTTGCAATGCTGTTAAAAACACACTCTGGAGCAAGAGTACACTTTGGTGAGGGCAACTTCAATTCTAGATCCCAGCACCATCCCAAGTTTATAAATATAAATCCTAACCTCTATTTAAAAAGAGTACAGTAATAGGTACTGAAGAGGTTAAACTGGATTATCCAAACAATTCACGCATGAGGGCAGAGCACCACCTCCCAACATTTAACAATTCCTTAAACCTTTACTATTCCGTGTGAAAAGTAACTGCTCAGAAAATTGAGCTGGCCCAATTACTGACATCACCAGCAAGAAGCTTATTATCAACCTGCAGATCAGGATTTGCTGCACCAAAGGCTGGTCTTGGATCGATTCGAGATAATAGTATTGAAGAGCTTGCCAGTATTGCAGCACATCGTATCTGTAAGGGTTGAAAGCCTGGGTCTATAAACCAGTATTTAATCTGTCTGTAAGACACTGATATTCTTGGAGCTGTGAATGAACACTGAATTATACAGCCTTGATACTTTGAGAGCAGAGATGCAGGGTGACCTGTATTGTGGTATAGTGCCAGGTTTCCAGCTGTAAGAATGCAAGCGAGATGTTTTATAATGTTGCAGTCGTTATTCTGCTGGATCCCGCTGCTGTGTTTGTTTTATTAATCAAGCACTTGGATGTAGCGACACATTTCTACATCTCCTTGCAGCGTAGAACTGAAATGTCCCAATACAATATATCCCAATACAAAACTGTTTATAATGGCATTTGATTCAAATCATATGTTCTTTCAAAACCACTTAAATATTGCTATTAAATGGAAGTAAAGCATCCACATTTATATTTAAATCTGAATGTTTGTTTGTTTGTTTCGTTTTCTTGTATTTATTTTTGCAATTAATACTACGACCAAGCTACATGTGCATCTCCCAAATACGCTGGAGCATTTCCTAAAGTATTGAACAAGATGTTGCATGAAACAAATCCAATCAAAATTGACTCTCAATTCTAGCTTTTCATTAATTTATTCTTTTTCTGTATTGCAGGTTTTTGTCTGTTTGTGGAAAGGCTGCAAAGTATATAACACACCGTCTACCAGTCAAAGTTGGCTGCAGAGGCACATGTTGACGCACAGTGGAGACAAACCATTTAAGGTATGTGGAGGCAATCCTTTGCACAAGATGGTGCTGATTTAATCAGAAGCCTGTATTACAATATACACTCTTCATTGTAAGAACATAGTTTACAAACGAGAGGAGGCCATTCGGCCCATCTTGCTCGATTCCAGAATCTCATCAAGCAGCTTCTTGAAGGATCGCAGGGTGTCTGCTTCAACAGCATGATCTTCATATTCCGCTAGCCTGTGTGATAATGCACAGAAAGGGTAGGAAAGTGGAATAATGTCGAAAAAATTACCGTAATCTTTACTCAATTTAATACCACTCTCAGCACATTAATATTTTTATTTGGAGACCACCTGAGAGCTCTTAGTGGGAGGTTTTTGCAGTGCTAAGGTACAACTTGATGTGATCATCCTTAAACTCAAGAGTCTGGCATTGTTCACGCCACAGTTTACCTGTGCAGTAGGGATGTTAATAGTTTAAATGTTTTCCAAGCGTTAAACATTTAGAATTATTATTAAATGTTTGTTTAACCATTGTCGAATATGCATTTTATGCACTAGGATGTGTACAGTCATTTTTTCATAATGCACATGTAGTCTTATACATTAATGTTGTAGTAGTGCATCTTAAACAGTGGAGAGGTTTTCCAACTGGTTACAGACATTCCTAAAATCTTATTTTAAACATTTAGGAAATAAATGGAAATCTTGGTTGTAAAACTAGTCTTGTATTATGTTTCTGTGCTTTTTAAAACCCATTTACACAGTCTCCCCACTCATTTATGTCTCCTGTCACTGACAGCAAGTCAATCGGAAGTTTTTTTGCTAAGCAGTCAGCATCTTCAGGGGATTCTCATGAAGATGATTGCTCATCTGCACCTCAGCCATCTACTTCTGACTACGAGTACTACAGTGACCGAAGCAGTTGCAAGCAGTAGTAATGCACAAAAATGCAGCTGAAAAATACGTTCTTATAATTTTGAATGGGAGATGAAGTATCCGTGGCTTGTTTATCGAGACGTCAAGATGTACTGTGTGTGAAAGAGCTGCTGGGCAAAAAAAACCAAAACATACGCACGAATGTACAGTTTTTCAAGACTCTTTGCTTAAAAGACACGACGTTG
Source organism: Acipenser ruthenus (assembly GCF_902713425.1). NCBI lineage: Eukaryota > Metazoa > Chordata > Actinopteri > Acipenseriformes > Acipenseridae > Acipenser > Acipenser ruthenus. Next base: position 2,826,934 of record NC_081202.1, on the reverse strand, counting down.
CTGTTATTGGAATGCAGAACGTCTTGTTGTCATGTGAACGGTCTACTGTTAGTATATATATATATAACAAAGTGTGTCTGTGTTTTTATATATATATATATATGTACACAGACAGATCTTTTTAAACTACTACATGCTATAGTTTAAACGTTCATAAAAATGTACCAAAATGCACATCCCTGGAGTTTCTTATCCTTTGTATTAAAATGTATGTTTGATGGATGGGATGCAAAATTTTGGGCATGTGCGTTTCAGGAACGCATGAACAGGAAGGAAGCGTGATCTTGAGTGTGAGTGTATGTGGCAATGTGCCCCGCCCCTGTGTGCATTTGTGTGTTGTGTGTTGCGTGCGTGTGTAAATGTTGGTGTATAGATTGGTACACGGGATATAAACGGGTCTGTGTTTCACGTGTACTTAATGTAGATTTGTATTTAGGCACGAGGAGAGCACAAATCACTTCACGTGCTGGTTAAATGTAATATGTGAGCACGGGGTTGCACAGAATTAATTCACGTGCTGGGATTCAAGTGAATAATTAATTAGTAATTGAATCCCAGCACAACAGTATATATAGATGCACGTTTCTTTCACTCAGGGTTGGGTGTTCGAGAGTGGAGAACGGGTGAGAGAGAAGGAGAACGTAAAGTAGTAAAGTAAAAATAATATCTAGAAGTGTTTGTTCTCACCGTGTTTGTTTGTCTCTCCGTGCACCGTTTGTTAAGTGTTTAGTACGTTTTGTTTGTCTTTTTATTTTGGCGTGTAGTGCCGTGTCCCGTGTTTTTGTCTGTTCAAACCTTTTATTTTCTGTTTAATTATTAAATGCTGAGCGCAATCACGCGCTCAGCTTTACCAAAACCCCATCTCTCTGTTTATTTATTTCCTGCATCTGGTCTGACGCCACCCACTCCGGCCGTCTTTGTGACACGGTGTGTGTGTGTCTAATATATATACAGACGTGCTCAGATTTGTTGGTACTCCTCCACAAAAAACGAAGAATGCACAATTTTCTCTGAAATAACTTGAAACTGACAATTAATTGGCATCCACCATTGTTTATTCCATATTTAATAGAAATCAGACTTTGCTTTTGATTTTTTATTCAACATAATATTGTAAATAATAAAACAAATGAAAATGGCATGGACAAAAATGATGGGACCGCTAACCTAATATTTTGTTGCACAACCTTTAGAGGCAATCACTGCAATCAAACATTTTCTGTAGCTCTCAATGAGACTTCTGCACCTGTTAACAGGTAGTTTGGCCCACTCTTCCTGAGCAAACTGCTCCAGCTGTCTCAGGTTTGATGGGTGCCTTCTCCAGACTGCAAGTTTCAGCTCTTTCCATAGATGTTCGATAGGATTCAGATCAGGACTCATAGAAGGCCACTTCAGAATAGTCCAATGTTTTGTTCTTATCCATTCTTGGGTGCTTTTAGCTGTGTGTTTTGGGTCATTATCCTGTTGGAGGACCCATGACCTGCGACTGAGACGGAGCTTTCTTACACTGGGCAGTACGTTTCGCTCCAGAATGCCTTGATAGTCTTGAGATTTCATTGTGCCCTGCACAGATTCAAGGCACCCTGTGCCAGGCGCAGCAAAGCAGCCCCAAAACATAACCGAGCCTCCTCCATGTTTCACTGTAGGTATGGTGTTCTTTTCTTTGAAAGCTTCATTTTTTCGTCTGTGAACATAGAGCTGATGTGACTTGCCAAAAAGCTCCAGTTTTGACTCATCTGTCCAAAGGACATTCTCCCAGAAGGATTGTGGCTTGTTAATATGCATTTTAGCAAATTCCAGTCTGGCTTTTTTATGTTTTTCTGTCAAAAGTGGAGTCCTCCTGGGTCTTCTTCCATGGAGCCCTCTTTCGCTCAAAAAGCGACGGATGGTGCGATCAGAAACTGACGTACCTTCACCTTGGAGTTCAGCTTGTATCTCTTTGGCAGTTATCCTTGGTTCTTTTTCTACCATTCGCACTATCCTTCTGTTCACTCTGGGGTCGATTTTCCTCTTGCGACCGCGCCCAGGGAGGTTGGCTACAGTTCCATGGACCTTAAACTTCTTAATAATATTTGCAACTGTTGTCACAGGAATATCAAGCTGCTTGGAGATGGTCTTGTAGCCTTTACCTTTACCATGCTTGTCTATTATTTTCTTTCTGATCTCCTCAGACAACTCTCTCCTTTGCTTTCTCTGGTCCATGTTCAGTGTGGTGCACACAATGATACCAAACAGCACAGTGACTACTTTTCTCCATTTAAATAGGCTGAATGACTGATTACAAGATTGGAGACATGTGTGATACTAATTAAAGAAACTAATTAGTTTGAAATATCACTATAATCCAGTTATTTATTATCTTTTCTAAGGGGTACCAACAAATGTGTCCAGGCCATTTTAGAATATCTTTGTAGAATAAGCAATAATTCATCTCTTTTCACAGCTTCTTTGCTTTATTCTATGACATACCAAAGGCATGCAAGTATACATGATAAAATAGCTTTTAATTTCATCACTTTTCAGGAGGAATGAAGCATTATTTCAATGAGCTGTAAGGGTACCAACAAATTTGAGTACGTCTGTATATATAGAGGGCAGCTGGCTCTTTGCGCTAAATATATATATATATATATATATATATATATATATATATATATATATACACACACACACATATATTTCTGTCCATATTGCATCTCAAGATCTGCCAGTCTCAGTAATGTTTTGTTGTTTTCCCTCTTCAGTGCGTGGTTGGTGGATGTAATGCCAGTTTTGCGTCTCAGGGTGGACTGGCCCGGCACGTTCCCACACACTTCAGCCAGCAGAACTCCTCTAAAGTCTCCAGCCAGCCAAAGGTTAAGGAAGAGTCTCCGTCCAAAGCGTGCCTGAACAAGCGCAAGAGGCTCAAGAACAAGCGGCGGAGATCATTACGTATGTATTACGAGTGGCTGCACTGCCTTCTGTAACACCACCATTAACACTGCGCTTCCTTTCTGTCTTACTGGGTTTGTAGCTAACAAAGTGGTTCCATCAGTATTGTACAGTACACACAGTACTTCTGTTTGCTGCATAGCTCTCATGTGCATTTTTCAAAGAAATGCATGTTGTAGCAATCATATCATGTGGTACAGCTCTAGCTTATAGAAGTGCCTGGTTCCTGTGCCTTATTCTCAGCACTGTATTCTAGGTCAAAGCAAGTTAATGGCTGAAAGCATGTCAGTCGATGGAGAAATCAGTTCTCTATTTAATGATAGGAATGAAGACGTCGAATGGGGGTGGGAACAATTTCACACTCCAAGTGAAATGAGCAAAGAGATGCAGCACTGAAAACCTTACAAACAGATTTCCTTGTGTTGTCATGTTGTAAAAATAATAGTTTGCTGTAACATGTTTCTTTCAATTCGAGGCTATTGTAGTGAATGGAAGTGCACAGCCAGTAAGTAAGAGCTGATGAAATAATTGTTACTGTAGCTCCAACTTCTTTTAATTACTTCATTTATTATTATTATTATTATTTATTTCTTAGCAGACGCCCTTATCCAGGGCGACTTACAATCGCAAGCAAATACAAATACATTCAAGTGTTACAATATAAGTCATACAATAAGAACAAGAAATACAATAATTCTCAAGTGTGACAAACCACAATTCAATAATACAGCAGATAATAGTGAAAGTTACATCAGGATATGATTAAGTAGTGATAGTTACATCAGGATATGATTAAGTACAAAATACTACAGATTAAACACTTGGGAGATTACAATATTCTGAGGTACAGGATTAAATGCAGTAAAATAGGGGGCAGATAAGAGCAAAATAAAGCATATTTAAATGAAGGGTGATAGTGTCCCAGGATACAACAGAGGAGTTCTACAGGTGCTGTTTGAAGAGGTGAGTCTTAAGGAGGCGCCGGAATGTGGTCAGGGACTGGGCAGTCCTGACATCTGTAGGAAGGTCGTTCCACCACTGCGGAGCAAGGGTGGAGAAGGAGCGGGCTCGGGAGGCAGGGGAGCGTAGCGGAGGTAGAGCCAGTCTTCTAGTGCAGGCGGAGCGGAGAGGTCGAGTGGGGGTGTAGGGAGAGATGAGGGTCTGGAGGTAGCTGGGTGCAGTCTGATCAAGGCATCTGTAGGCTAGTACAAGAGTCTTGAACTGGATGCGAGCGGTGATCGGGAGCCAGTGGAGCGAGCGGAGTAGTGGAGTAGCGTGGGCGAAGCGAGGTAGAGAGAACACCATTTCTAGATTGTGCTAATGAAAGGTAAGAAAACAGACTTTTAAACATTGGTTAGACCTCCCTCAATGTCTGCAATGGTGATGATGTATTGCACACAAAGGTAACAAAGGGCTCTCCATTGATGCATACAGCAATATGGCCCCCCTAGTGGACACAGCATGAGAATTGGAGACCTGCATTCAAACCATTTGCAAAATATAGATGTATGATAATGATCAGCACACACCACAAAACAATTTGAAGGCTTTCCAGTGAAAAATAATATTTTTTAAATATTGGAGGCATTACGTCTCCTGAAAAGGAAACTGTATATTTGGGGATTAAAACCCAGCCCAGTGTGGTTCAAAATAATTTTGATAGAAACGAAGAGTAAAACCCAGTTACTGTTACAGCAGGGTGCAGGTGTCACCCCATCCACCAAAACTAAGGTAATGCGATGGTGTAAGGCTCATGCACAGCAGTTGGGGATGTTTTATATATAAATAGTAATCTAAGGTACTGGTAGTGATGCCGTTTATTCATTCAGCTGTATTCCTCTTTTCAGGTTGGCTCAGTTCAGAAATGCATTAATATTTTTTAAAATAGAAATATTTTTTATATTAAGATTATCATATGTCATCAGAGCAACATTTCTATAGCAACCCTTCGCTACTGCGATTTACAAATCAATGAAGTGTGGCGTGCGCAGCGACTGTAGACAGCCTAAAGACAAATCAATGAAGTGTGGCGTGCGCAGCGACTGTAGACAGCCTAAAGACAAATCAATGAAGTGTGGCGTGCGCAGCGACTGTAGACAGCCTAAAGACAAATCAATGAAGTGTGGCGTACGCAGCGACTGTAGACAGCCTAAAGACAAATCAATGAAGTGTGGCGTGCGCAGCGACTGTAGACAGCCTAAAGACAAATCAATGAAGTGTGGCGTGCGCAGCGACTGTAGACAGCCTAAAGACAAATCAATGAAGTATGGCGTGCGCAGCGACTGTAGACAGCCTAAAGACAAATCAATGAAGTGTGGCGTGCGCAGCGACTGTAGACAGCCTAAAGACAAATCAATGAAGTGTGGCGTGCGCAGGGACTGTAGACAGCCTAAAGACAAATCAATGAAGTGTGGCGTGCGCAGCGACTGTAGACAGCCTAAAGACAAATCAATGAAGTGTGGCGTGCGCAGCGACTGTAGACAGCCTAAAGACAAATCAATGAAGTGTGGCGTACGCAGCGACTGTAGACAGCCTAAAGACAAATCAATGAAAAAGCGTGGCGTGTGCAGCAAATATAGACAGCCTAAAGATGATTATGATGCACTGTTTTGTAGGAAAAAAGGGATGAAAAGCCTGTTCTTGGACGCATGTAAATCTTGGAAAATTCAAGACTGTTCTGTATAGAAATGCGCAGGGATGACTCCCTGTTTTTTCCACAACAATGCAGATATATCTGTGAAATACGACAGGAACTACAGGATATAGATTGGAATTGGAGCGCCATAGAAATGTAGCCTGACCTGATTACAAGGCTCAGCAAGCTTTAGAGCCTCATCCCAATGGAATGCCAGTCTGCTTTTATAGCACTTTGTGTCTGGACTGGATGTGGGTGCTGCTATCAATCATCACACAGATTATATATGAAGTCTCTCTTAAACTGTCCTACTGCGGAGTGCTTTTCAAAACCTTGAGATGCTTTCATGAAGGATGCTCCTTTTGCTGTGCAAATTGAATCCATTCGGTTGTCGTACAGTGAGCCTAGTTAACCACGCTTTCTAAGTGACAAGCTCAGATGTGCCTAATTAGGCAGATAATAAAGTATGAAATGGCTCAAGCTGCTGTTCGGTGGGAGTCATATTTCCATTGCTAAGCGGGTTATGGAGAGTAATGGTAAATGACTGCATTTCTGCATTTTTTTTTTTTTTTTTTTTGTGTGCCCATTTTTTATTACTTTTCCAATTGTACCACCCAGTAAGCATCACAAATACTTAGTAAGCGCACCCACTCGGAAACTGTGGAAAGGAAAGGTTGTGGGCACTACTAAACCACTATGCTGGCCTCGAACATTAGACAGTTTGACATCCTATATGGTTATTTGTATCTCTCTTAAGACACAGTGGTTCCGCTTGTGCACCAAGGCTTTTACAAGACCCAGTGGGGCTTATGAAATGCTCCAGGCATGCCTAGTGAAAAGGTACAGTTGTGTAGAATGCATTTTGATTTGTGTAGCAATCCAAAGTAAGCTTGTCTACCCCAGATCCTTTCCCCCTCACGCTACCTGGAAGCTGCCCAGTACTGTACACTTTTAAATAAACTGGAGCCCATTCGTGAACCTGGGGGACAGAAAGGCCTCTGTCAAGTACTGTGCGTGATTCTCAATCTCGCTCAAAACTCAGACAGAATGTGTAAGTTCATCAGTAAACAAAACAGAAAAACCTTCAGAAAATACTTCTACTGGGGGAAGTTTGACCTATTTGCAAGATTCGTGTTTTAATCACACTGTAAATAGTAGATGACAGAAGACATGGTGTGAATCACCCGTTTTGATATTAGAACAGTTCTCAATTACTACTGCTACACTGAGCCATCAGATGTGTTGACACTAACGCTGTCAGCGCATTCGTTGGCATTTTGACATGGATAGCATCTGTCACTATTAATACACATATATGTGAGCAAAATAAATACCAAGACTATCAGCAAGTTGTCAGCATGAATAAACAAGCTTACAAAATGCCAACATCTGCTGCCACTGTGGACCTAGGATTGATGTAGAATGGGGGGTATTTCTCTTGCCGGGAAAAGGGAATTCTGTTTGTCTTTTTAAAAGCACTGTTATGTGTGCCTCAGAACTAGTCATTTTGAATCTAATCATTGGAAATTGTTAAGATGAAATAGGAAATGCATTAAAAAAAAAAAGTAATCTCTTTGGATGTACACAAAAGGTTTAAATGATTTTGTAATCTTTTATTTCAGGATGTTTTGGTCAAGAGGCTGAGGAGAAAAAAGTAAACGCAGTGCAGTAAACTTGTTGCCAAAGAAATAGTTTACTGCACTGTTTACTTTTCTATCTAAACAGCTGAAGGGCTTTTGTCTGAAACGTCTTGAAATAAATGATGTTTTAATCATTTTAAACCTTTTTGTGGAAATGGAAAGTCCACTGTCTGGACTTTTACATTTTTGTACACTGCAATTATACCTCCTTTCAAACCTACATATGTTCTGCAAAGAGGTTATGTAGTGCTGGGAGGACTACAGCTATGTACTGTGTACTGCCAAATCGAGGTGCATTTTTATAAATGTTACTATTTAAAGTAGGGTGGTACGACGGATTGACCTTTTATTATCTTTGGGGTCCTTCCAACATTGTGTAGACTCTTTGCTCTGGCCAGATGACCACAGGACGGTGCTATTTCTTCAGGACCATGTATAGCAGGTCTAGGTTTATCTGTGTGTTTGTTACTGTGCTGAAAAGTTTATATTTTTAGTAACACGCTGTTTAGGACCTTTCATTTCGATTGCCCAAAGCCAAGACCGACTTTCAGGCAGCTTGCTTCCTCTCATGCATAATTCCTGAGCTGTGATGTTGACAGACAATTAGCAGTTGAATATGTTTTCAAAAGCCAATGATTTATATGCACTTGACAGTGCTGCTTACATGGACTATTGCAAGATGTGTGTAAGTGCACAGCATGGCAATTACTACTTGGATTGTATATACTTGTAGTGCAGATGGGAGAGTAAGAAAAGTCAACTCAATTATATACTCCTGTAATCTCAATGATGTTAACTGTTAGTTACAGGATAGTCCATGGCTGGTTTACTGCAGACAATTTAAGTGTAGTTACTGGCTTAAAAATGTCTACACAGCAACACTACTCCTATAATTATACATATAATTGGCCAAATGGCTGCTGTTATGTTTCTGTGTTGCAATTTGTATGAATGCTTTTTGTGAGTCTGTGGGTCTGCAAGGTTTTATTTATGTGTTTCCAGATGTCAGATTTCAGGGGGGGGGGGGGTTGTTTTTGGCACCGATGTGGAAAAGACATGCATTGTAACCAAAGCACTTTATTATTAGTATTGCAGATGACTGGAGGAGAGGCCATACACCAGCAAGTGACCAAAGGTGAAGTGATACACCTAACTTACATGCAATATGTACATGAGACTGATCAAAACCCTGCTTGATGACTGCTCTAGTAATATACTATCATTTAAACTGTACAGATATTAGTCGTGCTTCACATGCTTATGTTTAACAACTAGAAAAGGACTGGTGGTGGTTTGGTGTGAATACATTGATATATTTAAACATGTAACACTGGTACTGTATTTGCATGTCACGTTTCCCTGTGGGTACAGATACACAGTAGTATTAATACTAACAGAATTGGTAGTTGGGCTAGTACTACAGTAACACATTGTGTCGTATTGCTTTTCAGTGTTTGGTTTTGTCATTATGTTTGAAAGCTGTTGTGTAAATTACAGGATCATCTGTGGAGATCAGGCAGGGTACATCCATACAGCGGTCCTCTGGTGTTTGATAAATATTCTCTTGTCATTAGTTTCACACTGCAAATGTGGGACATGGGTTGATCCTCTGGTGTTTGATAAATATTCTCTTGTCATTAGTTTAACACTGCAGGTGTGAGACATGGATTGACCTTCTGGTGTTTGATAAATATTCTCTTGTCATTAATTTAACACTGCAGGTGTGAGACATGGGTTGTTGCTAACGCAGTAGGAGGGGAATGGGCATCTTTCCAATAATTCAGCTCAGGTCAATTGAGCTGGATCCTAACAGACTGGAAGTGAATCGGTGAAGTTTTGTTTTTTATTGCAGTACTTTGTGGGAGTAAGATGTGTGTAACTCTTAACGCTCCTGAGCAGTTTGGACATGTACTGCGCAGTACAGGGCCAGTACTCCAGGGAAGCTGATCCCATCTTGCACGGGGCAATAAAAAAAAGAGAGAAAAAGAGTTCATTTTCGAGAAGCTAGGAAGAAGTGGTGTAGTCTGTACAGTATTCAGAGGAATGCATTCTTGCCCTCCTATAAACGACCTGCTTGAGGCTGTTATTCACATAAAAGCACAGATGCACTGTGCACAGAGTACTCCATCACGCCTTTCTGTCAGTAGTTTAAAGACATGAATGTGTAGTGGGAGGTTCTCCAGTTGGCAGATGCACTTTTGGCTATCAACATGAGCCCATTAGATTAGACAACCTTACTTGAACTCTCTCAATCTAAAGTAGTGAGGGGGTCGGTGACTACATATACATAGTTTAAATCAGAACAGTGACATCCAAGCAGTGGCTTTGATTAGTTATAGTTTAGGCCACAAATGCAAAGAAATGACACCCTAGACTGACTCTGCAATGTCTGGACACTGACTGAGTGTTTCTGCTTGAAACAGCAGTGATAACCAGAGAGTGTTGCTTTCCTTGCCCATTGTCTGGCTATTTTAAATTACATTTAGACTTGTATGTGAGATTTATTGATTATATTTAACAGGTAGGGTTTGTAGGTACCAAGCTGTGCAATGCAACTAAAACTACAAAATTATTTTTTAAACTACGTTGCTAGAACAGTGCTCATATACAATTCATGTACTAAAATGTGCTATTCCAAGTACTGTAATAAACAGGAAACTAAATAAGAGTTTAGTGACTGATCTAGTGAAGCCATTAGGTTTAAATGTGGCGACCTTATCTTGCAGAAACTTCAGTTGTGATCTGTCTTTTTCTATCTCTGAAGCTTACAATCTCAGAAAGTCTTTTATTCTGCTTCTGGTTCTTGTCACAAAATTAACCTTTTTTTCCCTGCTCTGCATTAACTAATTCATGCTGTAACAGTTAAAGCCTACAGTTTGTTTTTGCACTCTTTCAATGCAGCGTGCATGCTCCTAGTTTAAACATGCTCTCTTTTCTTTTTTTCTATATGTATAGCAAGGCCACATGACTTCTTTGACGCACAGACGATGGATGCCATACGGCATAGAGCTATCTGCTTGAACCTCGCTACGCACATAGAAAGCCTGGGGAATGGACACAGTGTTGTATTTCATAGCACAGTAAGTAACACGCTTCATTTGGGGTTTTGGTGATTTATTTTATCGATTTTAGGCTTTTCGTTTTTTTCATGTGACAATTTTTGTATACATCATTAATTATTTTCATATTTCTTTAACTATGCAAAACTGCAGACCACTCTACTAGTATGGAAAATATCTGTTGTTTTTCATGGTTTTCTTTTAAAACTTTGATGCTACAAAGCTTCAATAGAGCCCTAATTGTTTAAATTATTCCTGTAGATCCGGCTATAATTCTGGATACTGCTGATGTCATTAAAAGCAATTCTCTCTTTGACCACCAGGTGGAAGCAGCAGTCTGTAATTTAACCTCTTGGACTGCAATGCTGTGGTGCTCTGAGAGTTGGTTGTTTGCAGCCTGTGGACTTATTCTTTTTCTTTTAAGATTTATATGTGTTCCTTACATTTGCTCCAGATTTTAGGAAAGGGGGGGGGGGGGGGGGGGTTGGAGAGAGAGGGATTAGTTGTGCCTGCCAGAATCCATGACCTGATGTAATCATTTCTAAAACATTTATTTTCTTCCAATTTAAGAGTTTTTAGGGTTGTGGTATCTGTCCCATTGTTAACACAGTGACTGACTTGAGATTTCACCCTCCTTTTATCATCGCCTCCTATAGACCTTTCTGATTGCATTTGGATATAGTCCAATAACAGTTAATTTCTGAACACATTCTTAACCTTTTAAATGAATTATTTAGCATGGGTGTGCATTTTGTTTAATTCAGTTTTCCTTTTAAAGCCACTTTTATTTTACAGACAGAGGCACACTTTAAAAATAAATTTACAGTACATGCATGACCAAAAGATGACAAATGTAGCTGGAATAAATACCAAACTGCACTTTACAATCTTGTCAGCAATAAAAGATTAAAGCATTGACGTAAAACAAGGTCTGGTATGGCTCCCCTGCACAGTTTTACTCTTTGATCTGCAACATGATGAAATGTTCATGGTTTCACACTGAGTGTGTGTGTGTGTGTGTGTGTGTAGCGAGCAGGTTTAGATATGATGCATTAACACCTTGCAGAGAAGCCAAAACTCAATCAGTACAATTAAAATAAACTTAATAGGACTTGCTGAAAGAGTTAGCTTTGGCCATTGGGGAGAGAAGACGACTCCTGACCGTGCCGAATGGCTCAACCGCACTGTGACTACAGCTAAATATGAACCCAGTATAGCACATGCAGCCCCCAGCTTCTTGTGAAAACACTGGCGCACAAGTGCAGTTGGGTAGCTGAACTCCCTCTTAACAAGAGCCACACAATTGTCTCTTTTAAAAATATATATTCTTGTTTTGTTGGGTGCGATTTGAATTCCAGTTTATACAAAATGTTGTTTTGTTTTCTGTCTACAACACAGCTGAATAGATTTCTAACAGTATAGTAAATCCTACCTTTTTTCAAAGTTACTTGCTGTTGGATTTTGTTTGTGCGTTTCTTCTATTGCAGGCTTGGATTTTGTTCGTGCGTTTCTTCTGTTGGCAGGCTTCGATTTTGTTCGTGCGTTTCTTCTACTTTCACAAACACGGTTGTATTATAATGTTGATCCTTCTTAAAATATAACCGCAGCTCTATCTGATTTCTGACCCTTGTTTTTGCATTATACAGTACTTTTACAAAAATGAAAAACAACAGATAAGCCAGACTCACCTTTATGTGTTCTAACTATAAGAATAGTGGATACTCATTCATGCATTTTATTTTAACCCTTTGCGGTCCATTGTCGGACCTGGTCTGACATTGCAATTATTCCTATCCGGTCCATTGTCAGACCCTGTCCGACATCATCAAAAAAAAAAAACGCAAAAAACGGGTTTCTAATCGTTTTTTCTCCGGAAAAAGCAGAGAAAACCATTCAATGGCCGAGTGGGAGCGACAGGAGCCGAGACAAGCCGATTTAAAAAAAAAAAAAAAAAAAAAAAAAGGCGTATCTCATGAATAGTCATACTTGCCCCTGGCATCCCGTATGGGCGGTCATAAGGAAACAAGCTGGCTGTTACTTTATCAGCGCACAGAGACTATCGCGGACATTTGCAAAGCTTTTTTGAGATGTTATAGTAATAAAATAATGACTTGGATTGCATTATTGAGGAGTTTGGTGATGAAACGAGTGATCATGAGATGATTGATCGGTATGTACTAATTATTATTATTATTATTATTATTATTATTATTATTTATTTCTTAGCATTTGTGAAAGCTATAGCGAACGAAAGGGTGGGGCTTGGCTGGAGATGCCTAGTGAGTGCTTTGTTGTTATGCAGGGCCTTTTAAACTCGTTTGACTGTAAATAAAAAATACTTTTAAACAGCACGTCTAAAATTAGCCGCATGTGAAAATAAATTGGACCTGATGCGCCTGACGCGCACTTAATAAATGGACTGCAAAGGGTTAAAAGCAGTAGTTGAGCTGCAACACTCCTGCATGTCATGTCTCTGATTACCCACAAGAGGGCAGCACTGGCTTTCTTTAACTTGCCATACAGTCTGGAGGCAAGTTTACATTCCACTTTGCTTTTCAACCCACAAAGCTGTATAAACTCTAGGCCATGCACTTTACTTAGTATTGAAGCCTGTTTTTTTTTTGCGCGCGCTCCTTTGCTTTACATGAATTTACGAACACAAAACATTCATTCAGTAGAGTGGTGTCGCAGCAGTGTTTGGATTGTATTTTGTTTTGCTACACTAACGTGGCAGTAAACTCAGTCTGTTGTACAGGTAACTTATAATGAAGGGCCCTTTTACACTGGCTATGTTAGTGAAGGTACTGAGTTTTACCAAAATGTTCGTCTCCCTGAAAGTGTCCCGAGAGCATTTCCCTTTCACATTAGGAATCAACATTGTGATCTTCGTAAAGTGCATGTTGGTGAGAAAAAAGAAATCTACAATACCCTGGAGAATATACTGTTTGAGTTTGATGCTTTCATTCATTTATTTATTTTTATAAAACATTTTTTGATATTTTTAAACATATAAATATATGATTTGCAAAATGTTTTACCAGTAAACAAGCCACTGTCTTCAAAACATTAACATCCTCTCAACTGTTCCAACACAAAATGTAGCATTAAGCACATGTGACTTGCTGTCAAATCAAAATCGACACGCTACAGTACATATTTTGATGTTCATGTTTTTCATGTTGGCAATTTAGTAACTACTGTACCTTCAGTTTGCAGTTGGCTGTTTTTCACGAGCATGCAAGTTTAAGTTGCATTAAGTGTGTATTTGTCTTTTATTGAGTTTGTGGTGCTGAAAGAACAGCTCCATGTTCAGAAAAGTGTGACCCCTTGGCGAGAATGGAAACAAAACGTATTACAGTAGAACCTCAAAAGCAAATGAACAGAATGCACACAAGTCTAAAATGGCATTTATGATTAAATGCACATTCTCATGTACTATCATTAATAATCTACAGTACGTGGTTACCAGAATATTCCTGATATTGTTGATGCCATCATATTTTATTGTGGTCTTATATTCATTGAATGAAAAAGAGCAGCCGTATTCAATTACACTTCATGATATTGATGTTGTGTTTGTGCTAATTCAGCCCCTGAGCTTCTTCAGACGAAAAGCAATAACTAAAGCTGGATAAACATATGCAGCAAATAAAGAAACATTGGGTCTCTTTGTGTTTAACACCACTACCCCAGGTGGGTAATAACAGCTTCCAGTTGATTTAAAAGGGAAATATTGACCCATATTAGTTTGGTACATTTTCAACCACTTGAGTGCATTTGGTTTGCACTCTGTTGCAAAATGAAGCGAATTGTACAGAGTACGCAAGACCGCCTCCCTCAGGTATGCTATAATTGTACCCGAGAATGCTTGGAGCTTTCATACTGAATGGAAAACGGGGGAGGGTCGGTAGGCTCCCAAGAAAACCAGGAATATCTTAAGCTGCTAAGCAGTGGATCTTCAATTATTCCCAGCTGCCAAACTGTACAATGAAAGGAATACTATCAAGCACTCCATGCTTTCAGATTGAAATATTGCAGTTTTCAAAACTGGCCAGGTTGCTCAGAAGACGGCCGTTGATGAACTTACAAATTCATGGCAGTAGTGATCTGTTAAGTGTGATGCTTTAGAAACGTAGAACTACTTGGTAAGATAAACCCGAGTAGCAAGCTAACACACACTGTGCTACAACACCACTGCAGTAATCTTAAGGCTTTCAGGAAAGGTATTGCACTCAGTGTATCGGGATTTGTTTATTGTTTATGCTCGTTTCAACCTTTAAAACTATAAGTATCCTTATATTGTAGTATTCATGAATAAGTTAAGCAAATGCATTACATGTAATTTTATAAACACTGCTTGCTGTGTAGCTGTCCTCAAATATTCTCTACCTTTTTCTTTCTCCTTTGAAAGTAGAACTCGCGTATGGTAATTGTATTCCTGTTTTAACAGCCCACTTGTGCAGAATAACTCCCATGCCTCTTTAATTAAAAGACCAATAAAGCAGCTGCCAGCTTTTGGGGCCTCAGATGTGCTCCAGTGACGTACATTCAGGGACGAAGCACCGTTAATACTGTTGTCTTTGGAACAGTGTTAGCAGGCTCCCTTTACTCCCTGCTGCACATCCTTGCATTTTTCAGCCAGTAGCATATTAAAAGTGGTTGGAGGACAAACATTAAGTCAACAAAAAAGTTTAAACTACAAACTACAGCTCTTGAGGGGGAGGGGGGTGCAGTAATCCTTAATGCAATCTTAACACTTCTGCTTTACAAGCCATCTGAAATGTTTTTCTTCCTGTGGTGGATCATGTTGTATGTTGCAAAAGCAAGACTAATGTGTCAGTAGATGTTTTGATAAGGTAAAGAAGCCTGGTTTGTAGCACAATAAGCCAAACAAAAGAAAAGTGAGAGCGAGAGGATGCAAACAATCTAAGAAAAAGCGTACAGTACTGCATGGAAGAGATTAGGTCTGAACTCTCCACTGCTGCACTGCCCCAAGAGGTTTATGTACAGAATCATTCTCAGAGGGGCACTTTACAATCAGGGTTGCATTTCAACAGAAGTTGCTTTGTCTGTTTGATAGGTTTTTGTTTAATTTACCAATCTGTCAGCCTTCTCCAGAATGTTAGTGTGTTCTAAAGATTCACATTTTTTAGTTTTGTTTTTAAATTAATTGCAAAACATATTGTTGTTTCCAATGTCTCCTAAAATAAGTCCCACAATTCAGATGTGCTGGTATAAATTGAGGCTATGTGATGGATCTCAGCGGGAACTGCAAACAAACGATGTGCGAGAGGATCGATTAATAGCCCATACACCAAGGGGTGACACCCTGACCCAGCTGTGGCTTCTCTAATTGTGGGACCATCGGGTTTTCTGTTCATCCTACTGGAAAACCAACTCCCTTTTTAAAGCATACATGACTGCCAGTCTTGGAAGCAGTGCATGTCTGTGTTGGGTGTTCATGCTGATGCTCGGATCCGGTTGAGGGAGATACATCCTCCTTCTGTGTTTCAGCGGCTGCTTGTGAATGTGCTCATGATTCACACTTCAGCTGAACCAAAGCATCATTCCAAGTTACTGGAACAGTTGTGGTCTCTGCAGAGGGGACTTTTATTTCTCTTCTACCAATTTTCACAAATGCAGAGTCAATCCTCCAGTGAGTCAAAGTATTATTTATATAATCCATGTGCGTAACAAATGTGCTCAACTGCTGCTTTTTACCAACCTTATAAATAGATATCCTATTTAAAAAAAGTTTCTACTGCATTGTGTATTGAAGCTAGCTAAGCATGGTCTCTTCTGTTGTTCATTAACATATCATCTGCTCACAGGTATTTAAGCACCAATGCTTTTAGCTGAATGTTCTGCAGGTAGCAATGGGATGTTCTTGCGAAGTACCCCCATCTCCCAGTGATGATGGTGATTTGAGTATAGATAAAGGGGGATTGAGAGGACAGTGATGATGGTGATTCATGTATAGATAAAGGGGGATTGAGAGGACAGTGATGATGGTGATTCATGTATAGATAAAGGGAGATTGAGAGGACAGCGATGATGGTGATTCATGTATAGATAAAGGGAGATTGAGAGGACAGTGATGATGGTGATTCATGTATAGATAAAGGGAGATTGAGAGGACAGCGATGATGGTGATTCATGTATAGATAAAGGGAGATTGAGAGAACAGCGATGATGGTGATTCATGTATATAGGAGCAGCAGAACCAAGAACCGCTCCGAATGAATGCAGACACCCTACACTAGGAAGGGGACTGTAAAAACAATACAAATAAACTTACGCTTGACGCTTTGTGCTCTTTAACTATTCAGAGTATTGTTTGCTTGGTGATATAAAAAGCAACTTCGTAGAAGGGTTGAGGTTAGTATGTGTTGAACGTAAATTCCTTGGCGTTTGGTTACAGCAATCCTCTTGATTTTTATAGAGCGGCTTTCAAAACTTGATCCTCTTCTCCCCGTGGGAGTTGAGTACATTACTATACTTAGTAATGTAGCTAAAGATTTATATACCCCCTGTTTTATTCTGCTGTTTCAAATAATCCTAGCCCTCTTCAGTCATACATATACATGCAGGGTTTAGCTTATCCTTTATTGTAAAATGTAGAGACACAATTTTATAGGCTGGGTTCAAAACAAGTGATATACAGCAAGACTAGAGGTGGTGATTACCCTGGTATCTCTGAAGAGATAATCTTCTGCTCTTTAAAACCATGCTAAATGTTTTAATGAGCAAGACATCCCGCAAGTAGAATGATCCCCAAAATGTTCTCCTTTTTCTAGGAAAGCAGTACAGCTGGGGATGGGGAGTTTGTTGCCGGGTAACTTCTCGGACTACTTTCTCACTAGATATCATCTTGATATCCCTGAAATAGAAAATATACATCAAATATATATAATGTGTGTCACTTTTCTCATGCTTTATAACTGGGATGGCAAGACTAAAACTGTACAGGACAGCAGTGTGGAGTAGTGGTTAGGGCTCTGGACTCTTGACCGGAAGGTCCTGGGTTCAATTCCAGGTGGGGGGGCACTGCTGCTGTACCCTTGAGCAAGGTACTTTACCTAGACTGCTCCAGTAAAAACCCAACTGTATAAATGGGTAATTGTATGTAAAAATAATGTGCACAAAATTATGTAATTGTATGTAAAAATAATGTGATATCTTGTAACTATTGTAAGTCGCCCTGGATAAGGGTGTCTGCTAAGAAATAAATAATAATAATAATAATAATAATAAAACTAAGGCTATATTTTGAATTGTAAAATAAACAATTTGAATACATTGAAAGTCCACATTTTGTCATTTAATTGCATTTTATTTTAGTATTTCCAAATTAAGCTCTATTGAGTTATTTTTTGATATTTTTTTTAGTTGTCCCAATCATCGCATTGAGATTATTTGGAGCATCTAATCCTTTTCACGGGTGGCCCAGCATCACATTAATATTTGTGGTGCTGGTGTTCAGCCTGGATAGATACGAAGGCTTGCACTCCCATGAATGAACTCAAAGGTATATCATGTCTCTGTAGTAGGGCAGACTCTGCATTTCTGGAACAGTATCTCTTTAAACCATTGTGGGAGAAATGAATGAAATTCAGCTGTGTCATTCAGTCTGTAGAGTCTTAGGAGGATTATGCCAGCTTCCTGTGGTTTGACCCTCCTCTTTCATTTTGTATTGGTTGTTGGCTCATTTGTTGTTTATTTTCTATTAAAATAAAATGAAATAAGTGTGTATTAAACATTTATGAAACGGATTGTTAGAATGCTGCATGCTGATTGGTCCATCAGTGTTCCAAGCCATTACAATATTCAGCACAATGTCACAATTAGGAACTACTTGGGAACAAAGGCAAATCACTACACCTGTGCTAACCATGTATCACTGCGCCACCAAAATCAAAGAAAACACCTGTCAAAATACCTGCTGTCATGGAAGATACTGAAGACATGAAGGTGTCTTCTTGTCATATCTGCCAGTTTATATTAATTTGTACTACGCACCAGTTTGCTATTTTAAATAAGATGCTGTTTTGGTATTTTATTTGTAGTACATACCAGTCATTTTCTGTAACTTCAGTCGGATCCAGTTGTCAGATATTCAGTTTTATTTTACTCCTTTTAGTTGGTATCGGCAGTCGTTTTGTGAAACTGACTCTAATTTTTAAGTGGATATTTGTATATTCCGACAGTATTTACATTACTAAATGCGATATCTTAACCATCCGACTCTCTTTTCACTGGCTCTCCTCCTTTGTACCGCACACTGACTCTCCTTTATAGATACAAAAATGTAACATTGACGTGCTAGAAAAAAAAAAAAAATTAATTTAGTACCACAAAACAAACAAATTGGGCTGTTAACGCTTAAGTGATTGGCTTCTTGGGGGGGGGGGGGGGGGGATTTTATATATATATATATATATATATATATATATATATATATATAAAATTTGACTTCAAATGAATTACTTAATAATCTTCATCCCAACTTAAACTCTTGTGCTGTTTGTTATGCACTAGAGCCAAAGGGAGTGGATAACCTAGCAACAACATTACCTAGAATATGCAGGAAGACAGGCACCTCACAGATGTACAACTAAGCAAGGTTTTTTAATAGTTATTTAAAGTCTTTAAAAAAAAAAAAAAAAAAAAAAAAAAAAGCATTTACTGCAACAAACTAGTTGTTCGTAGTGACTTTTTTATGTTATGGAAGATTATACATGAAAATGTTAATAAATCTTTAGAAACTATACAGATGTATCCTTTTTTTATAAGTGTTTTATAAAAGCAATGAGGCTCTTGAGGGCGTGGGTTTTGCTGGATAGTGTCACTTCTTGTTTGGTTGCAGGGACTCTGCTGCTTCTCCTGCCTTACACCGCACCTCGTGCCTTATTGCTTAATTATGATAACTGAGGCTGGCCTGAGGACAATGAAAGTAGGGGTGGGCAATGATATGGAAGTTGTATATTGATATTGTGCATGTATTTAGATATTGATAATATCGAAGTCTTCCAAAATACAGAAAACTGTTGACACAATTGTAATATGAGACATGTAGATATAACAGATATTTACATAAGATAAGCAATAACTTACTGTATCTTAATATTCATGGAGAAAAACCAGGTCTTATTATATTGTTTTACTATTCCATGCCATCATCAGCTACCTCAACACTGAAATATTTATATACTGTACTTCACTGCACAGACTAGCCAATCCGGAAGTCATTTAATCTTCTCTAATGCACGACACATCTAAATGTAGCTGCCTTATTTTTTTTAATCCCACGATAGTGCAATATGGGAATTATCGATATTGAACGATATTGATATCATATCAGATTATCGATACTGGTGCCCACCCCTAAATGAAACGCTTTAGTTGAGATTGAACTGGGCTCTAGATTCCCAATATGGACCATTTTGCTTTACACAAGTTCTATTAATGCTGGAAATTGAAGGGATGAATCTGTCTTTCTCCCGATCAATATCTGGAATGTTTTGTTCGTCATCTTGTGAATGTATTGATTGATACTGTTTTAGTTGGAGGTGCCAAATTGACATTAGGTCTGTGGTGTTTGGAAACCATTAAAGATACTGACAGTTCAAGTATTTGGAACGCCAGGTTATGGTCTCAAATGTGTGGTGGTGTTTTTTTTTTTTTTTTTCCGGATGGCATGCTTCTTTAAATTAAGAAGTGCATTAATTGTGTTAACCAGCTTTACCAGGTACTGTAATGTAATGGTCGGCTGCTCTGAGACCTGGTTTAGGTTTAAGTGGTTCAGTTAAACAAAAGAACGTGATTGGAACAAAGACCTGGCCCAGAATTGTTAAGTTTATGGCTCTATCATAATTGTGATTTCATTCAAGCTCTGGTCTGGTGTGGAGGCTCTGGTGTGGAGGTTGCCTTTCCCTAATGTAAACTGTGCATCACATATCTTTTTTTTTTTTTCTTTTTGTTTCCTTCCTTTTTTTTCTTTTCTTTTAGGTAATAGCAAGAAGAAAGGAAGACTCTGGGAAGGTGAAAATCCTGCTCCACTGGACACCCGAGGACATGTAAGTATTGCTGACATCTTCCTGTTGGTTCGGGGGGCAGGGAATTGACCTTATCACGTTCAAAATGTCACTGGTGTTTACCGCTCCTCATGCGCAAGACTCCTGTGACTCCGCAGGCATTCTAGAGTCAGCTCTGTGAGCTTGGGAATCATGCACAGGTCATACGGAACGAATCCCCTCCTAGACATCTGTATGTTTTCTGCCCCAATTGACATGAGGTGGCTGAACTATTATGTGTTTATTTAGCAGACGCCTTTATCCAAGGCGACTTACAGAGACTTGGGTGTGTGAAAGCTAAAGCTTCTACCGATATTTCGTTTCATTTGCTTTTTACTTGAACCTTGGTATGTACCTGCTATTCTCATGTATCTAACCCTCTTGTGACATCCTGCACATTGGAATTCAAGAGCCCTCTGTTTTGAACCACTGTATGAAATGTGCACAGCAGTGGAGGGACGCGCACACATACATGTGAGACACAAGTGCTGTCTGAGTAGGAGGTACAGTACTTTGCAGAAAATAACCACAAACGATTGAGACAGCATGCTGCCTGCTTAATGAAACTGAAGCAACTTGGCATCTTGATGTCGGAAAGCAAAACTTGATGGACATAAGCAAACCGTGTAAAGCAGTTCAGATATTCCAGCAATGCAAGAAATGTTTTTCTTCCACAGTTAATGAGGCGCTGTTACGCAGTTGTGTGCACTTTGTTTTCAAGCCTACGGTTCTGTGCACTGCAGGAGAAGCAGCAGTACAGTACATGTAGGAAACATCTAGACAGTAATAGATCAGGATCGTAGAATAGGCTTCAAGAAAAGGTGGAGTTGATGCTCAATTGTAGATCAACTTTGTCTGCCCTTGGCCTGTTTCTGTTGGTAGCAAACAGAAAGAACACAAAACAATAATGTTGAAAAACTTGCTGAAACTACAAATCTAAATGCCTCAGAATGCAGCTGGCCACGGTGCAACCTCATTGTCTAGGGTATCTGGTTTGCAGTGTCTTAAACTGCTGGATTCAAATAAACGCATGGGCATTATTATTTGTTCTGTTCTACAGTATGTGCAATTGGTGTAAAGCCTCGTATTTTACTTTTTCAACAAAGCTGTTGGCAGATGTGAACTCCTCTGCACATATCTAAATTATTGATGGTACTGGACATTGATAAGTAGTAAGAACCCTTTTTAAACACTTCTACCGCTGTTTAAAAAGTTCAGTTAATAATGCATGATAGGAATAGTTAGATTTCCTCAGTGCTTTTTTTTAACCCACATAAATAGATTGCTTTGCTTGAATGGTCTCTAATGGTTTTCTGGAGGTGTGTTTGTTTAAATATACACTGCTAAACAAGTGTGGATGGCAGTGTTTTTCTTAAGTGCTCATTTTAAGAAAAATAAACAGAAAGGAGATGTTTCTTTTTTCAAAGCGTGCACGCCATGTGCTGGGCCTGAAGTGTCAGTGCTGAGAATGAAAATATGCTCGTCTGTGTCTGCCTGCCTGTCTGTCTGCCATTCTGCTTTAACGTTCTGTTTGTGACATTTCTGAAATATTCCCACCACACCAGCATTCCGACTTGAAAACTGTTCATGAACGTACATGATCTTATAATGCAGGGTTTAACACATATTAACGTACTATGGGATTTTCAGCAGTACTAATGAAAAAAAAAACTCGGATGGCCGTTCCGACGAGACGTCGTCTTAAGAGATGTTGCATACTGAGATCCTGGAACTTGGCTGTGGCTCTATAATCTTAATGTATTGCTGATAGTAGAAGGCACAATATATAGTGTGGGTGTGTTGGGAGACGTTAAAGTAAACGGTGTGGGTGTTGTGTAATAAATTGTGTAAATCTAAATTTACATTTTTATTAATAAACATTTGCTTGAAATAACAACAAATGGAGGCCATTGCTAGTAAAAGAATTGCGTGATTCCCTTTCAGATATTCTTATAATTGAAAGAATTGGAATTTATATTTTGGAGACATAAACTAATTCTTGTGATTTGTTCAACAGCTTTCATTTGAAGCCCATTTAACTGACTAACAGTGACTTCAGTTTAATTCAGTTGTTGCCACTGTGAGTAACTCATTTTAACAGAACACTGCTGATTGCAATTTCGATCAGTGATGTGCTGGAATTGATTTTGAAAAGGAATTGGAATTGACCCCAACCCTGGTATGGTAGATTATTATTGGAAAAAAGTCACATAGTCAGAAATACACCATGATCTAAAATGATGGTTTCCCACTTAACCCAGTTTGAATAAACAAGTTTGTTTTAGTTTTTATTATAGCCTTGTGTATAATAACTCTATCTGGCTATTAATATTCAGAATGGTTCTCCAGGGAGTCTCTTATTTTCAAGGAGGTAATCAGTGCAGTGTCTGAAGGAATGTGTGTCACATTGGTAGTAATGTGGAAAAAAAAAAAAAAAGTAATCGTAGAATGTTCTGACGATCAAGAGAAAGCACTGAATCAGTGTGAATCAGTGTGAAAAATAATCAGTAAAACAAGACGACTCTATTAAACATGTTCATCAGGGCTCCTCTGTGTTTGATAACCCAGTGCTATATACTGTACGTACAGCCAGGTACAATCCTTATTTATTAACCTTCCTGCAGCAGTCCGGTAAGTTACTAGCTACTAAATGAATACTCTGTAACAGGAACATATTAGAGGCGGAAGAAAAGCAACAACCAGTACATTGATGCTTGACACGTGGTATTGAATTTGAAACTTAATGCTGAACGGCCACGAATGGTAACAAAAAGACACTTTCATTTAGACTGCTGAAGCTTAGTAAACAGGACCCATATTTCAGTTCATCAATTGCA
Organism: Acipenser ruthenus; assembly: GCF_902713425.1. Classification (NCBI taxonomy): domain Eukaryota; kingdom Metazoa; phylum Chordata; class Actinopteri; order Acipenseriformes; family Acipenseridae; genus Acipenser; species Acipenser ruthenus. Next base: position 2,803,759 of record NC_081202.1, on the reverse strand, counting down.
GTGCATGATGTAATTGTTTGTTATTATGTTTAAACTAAGAAGACTGCCTTAGTACAGCTCCTGTTGTTCTTTTGACCCTCATGCAGGATAAGAGGCATGTTTCAGAACTGTAATATTTGAAGCCCTCCTGGTATGTATGTGGCAGTTCCAAATCTTTTCTAGTTATGAGGAAAAACATGAGTGAACGTCTGAGCCCACACTGCTCAAGACAAACCAAAACACTGCACACATGTACAATGTGAATGTATTTTCTGTTGAGGAGGCGGTGGTTTGGCGGTGAGACACATTTTGACTCTTGTGTTGTTTTTTTTCTCCCTTTGCTCCTCATTGGAAGCTGCCCCGGAGGCTGTTCCCTGCCAGATCCTCCTTTTGATCTGCAGCCAACCACACAGCTGGTGATGTGGGACCTCAGATAATTTACTGGTTCTCTCCTTTGCCAGCCACTCATGACCTTCTCCCAGGTCACTGAGTGCAGTCCAGATAACGGCTGCAATGGCACACCAGCCTGGCTACTTCAGTCCTCGTAAGCAAGGTTGACTTGGGCCAGTATTTGGATGGAGGTCTTCAATGCAAGAATCCTGTGCTGCAGAAATTGGATCTGGTGGATTAGAAAAGGGGGGACTATCCCCACATGGCAGAATTATTGTTTTCTGCGTGATCATGACCCCAGTTTTGCAAAAGATAGAAAAAGTTAGACGCAAATGGATGATTGTGTAAATGCACACATTTATTTTCAATTCCAAACCACAAATGAAGATGAAGAGGTTTCTGACATGGGTTAAATTGATTACTTTCATCTTCTAGGTTTACGTAATGACCTGAACAGTATTCATGCTTGTTCTGATGTAGTAGATCATTGTTATTGATGAGCAGGGAAGACTACGTGTGTTTTTAATTAATATGACTGTATTGTTGCACCATTGAATAGCATTGTTAAACTTGTCTCCATAAACAAGCATGTAGCGTCTGCTCTCCTTTTCTTCGATGCAGCTGCAAATCTTTGTGGTACATCAGATATTCAAATTGATGACTAGGGGTAATTGAGCTGTTTATGCACATGTCCTGTATAATTAGGATGGAAGAAAATAGAGAGGGGAGAAAAAATAAGAAAATGCTGCACAGTTGAATATATGTGACCTAAATTGGTATTAAATCAGTTCTAAAGAGGGTTGTTTTTCAAAGCATGTTCATCTTAAAAGGTGTAATTGAAAATGAAAGCTACTGTACCTTCCATTCTGAACATTGGCATACCACAAAGAAATACATTTAGTGAGTTTGTAAACATTTTAATGGTGCTCCAGTGGGAACAAACCTAAAGCCAAATGGCATATTACCTGTACAGAATACAATGGGTAAGTAGACAATAAAATGTTTTTGATTAATCTACAAACATTAAAGCAGATTACTCCCACACCCTCAGTTTGTTTTGTGCAAAAATAACAAATACGTTTTATAGTTTGCTATATATCGGTGTCATTTAGCTGGCAGAATCAGTATGATGTGGCCACATTCTCATCACAGTGGGAAGGTTGTAGTCATAAAACATGCCAGAAATATTTGGTGGTCTAAATCCCTACCTGTCCCACTCTGCAGTTTATATATATATATATATATATATATATATATATATATATATATATATATATATATATATATATATATATATATATATATAGGTAGATAGTGTGTGTGTGTGTGTGTGTAATTACAGTGCGCTGTGTATTTATATTGATTATGTTGGAATTTGTTTTCCTTAACGATATGATATCCAGGTTACAGCACTGGGCCAAATTCACTAGTTCTCTACACCCAGCACAAACTCTCCACTGTAGTAGTAGTAGTAGTAGTATTGTTATTGTTATGATGTCAAATTAAAAGCAGAAACAAGCTGTATATGCAGGAGCTCTTAATACAGCATGCTGGGTACTGTACCTGTTTAAAGTTTGGTCTTTCTTTTAAACAGCTGGTGCTAACTTTGCACTGGAGTGCATTCTATTTATCACTTTCAAACTTTCCTTATTCAGCACTTTCAGTTACAGATTGTATGTACACTGTTGTTAAACATGTGGAAACAGTTAGCAGCCGAAACCTCAGATGTTGGATTGAGGGCTTTCTGTTTTAACCACATTTTATTCTGTATTTCAATTTAATATATGACCTTAAATTTGAGATGCAGCTTTTCTCGAATGCCAGGGAGTTCATTGGGCACATATGTTTTGTATTTGGGCTATGTGAAGTAATGGTCTTCATTAACAATGGGAATATAAAACAAGGACATTTCATTAGCTTAAGTTTTTCTTTTCCTGGCTGAGTTTGTGAACATGCAACCAGCAAACTTGTTTACTGGCCCCCCCAGGTGTATTTGTACAAAGGACGGTTGAAATAGGCGTGTTGCAAAATACTCTGGAATCATTTTACATTTTCATTAACTATAAGAAAGATGTATTCAATGTTTCTATTCAAACTGACAGGGAAGATTTACAATATTGCACACATTTGCACAGATCTATATCATTGAATTGTAAATGGCTAAACCACACACATCAGGTATTGTTGTCTGGCTGCGAGATGATTCATTGACCAAGCAGCTGACCAGGTAGCAAAGCATGTCTGTGAAGAATATGCCTCAGTAGTCCGCTTTGCATGTATGGAGTACTGGCAGGTGAAAGGGTGCTTCAACAGGAGGCTGTGTGGTCCAGTGGTTAAAGAAAAGGGCTTGTAACCACAAGGTCCCCGGTTCAAATCCCATCTCAGCCACTGACTCATTGTGTGACCTTGAGCAAGTTACTTAACCTCCTTGTGCTCCGTCTTTCGGGTGAGACGTAGTTGTAAGTGACTCTGCAGCTGATGCATAGTTCACGCACCCGAGTCTCTGTAAGTCGCCTTGGATAAAGGCGTCTGCTAAATAAACAAATAATAACAGTCCATCATTCTTGCAGTCAAGCATGATGAAGAGATGTTTAGTGTAAATAGTTTAGTGTGCACTATATTCTCGTGACACTAAGATTGATATGACTTATCTTGGGTCGTTGGCTCTTGCACAGAATTGAATGCACCACTTACTAAATTATACCAAAAGCAATATATTGTAAAAAACCTTTGTATAAGTCTATTTACTAGGTATTTTTAGGGGGTCCTAAAAAGGGGGGAGTGACTTATACACCGGTGCGACCTATAGGCTTTTTCCTGAAA